>NC_059349.1:30404243-30755743 GCF_019703515.2 Myxocyprinus asiaticus
CCACTGGTAAGTAGGTAGGTTCTGTTGATTTCAAAATCTATAGAGCATTAACCTTAAAACTTTCATCTGTTTGGGAGAAAATTTAACTCGCCTTTAGCACCATACAGTTGGCATTTACAATGGAGCTGCTGCGATACGTGTAATGAACCACATAATATAATTTTGCAGAAATGTTGCCACAGTCACATTGTTCCCTATCTGTCACTCACTTGACGTTGTGTCGATGTTGTAACACTAGGGGTCACTCTTGGGAGCCCCAAACACCTCTGATCTTTTTTTTTAAAAGGCCAATGAGAATTGGCGAGTGGAATTTGCATGCCACTCCCCCGGACATTTGGGTATAAAAGGAGCTGGTATGCAACCACTCATTCCGATTTTCTCTTCGGAGCCGAGCAGTTCTATTCATTGAGCTGAATTCATCCGCGAAGTTCATTCACCTCTCTCTGCTGGATCTTATGGCACATTTCAGCGGCTTCTCCCCCTCTACATCTGTGGTTTGCAGAGAATGCCCCTGGGCGCTTCGGCAGAACATTTAAAAGAGTATATTCTAATAGAGTATATTTTCTTTCTGAAAGAGCGGCACACATGGAACGTCTTTTTAAAGACGCGTCTTTTTAAAGATGCCTTTACGTTTGTGTGTTATTCCTGGTTGTGGTCGTTATCTCTCCGCTTCCGATGGCCACGATTGCTGTCTTATGTGTCTGGGCGCAGCCCACGTGGAGAAATCGTTCATGGATGGATCATGTCCTCATTGCAAGAACATGACCGTGGCAATGTTGCGGTCACAGCTTGCATTCGTAAGAAAGCAAGCCACCCCAGCGGCTCCCCTCACCGGTCCCTCTACCTACGGGTATGAGGCCATGCCAGTTAGCACTGGGGGAGATTTGGGAACCTCAATGGACCACCTCCGCAGGGTATCCCCCCACGGACCTCCCATTCCCCAGCACGCTTGCTTGCCCCGGTCGCGTGCTTGGATGCGATCGCCGGCTCGTCTCAGGGCGAGGTCGACCCCTCATTCAGAGCCCAGGAAGAAGATGAGTTATCAAGCACAGCATCGGAGAGCGGGCTCATCTTCCTCCTTCGGGAATGGTCGCCCAGTCCCAGGCTGACGTGGAAATGACAGACATGCTTTCCCGAGCGGCTGGGAGTGTCGGGCTAGAGTGGAACCCTCCACTCTCCCCGGAACCCTCGTGGCTCGATGATTGGTTCCTGGGCTCGGGGCGCCACTCACAACCGCGCCCCGCCCCCGTTCCTTTCTTCCCGGAAGTGCATGAGGAGCTGACAAGATCGTGGGAGGCACCATTTACTGCCCGGTCCCGATCTTTCAGCTCCCCCGCTCTTGCTACCCTCGATGGCGGAGCGGCCAGGGGGTACTCGGTGATCCCCAGGTGGATAAGGCACTCACGGTGCGCAGAGCGCCACCATCTGGCACCTGAAACTCCCGTCCAGGGCCTGTAGGTTTACGTCATCCCTGATGGCTAAGGCCTACAGTGCTGCTGGACAAGCCGCCTCCGCCCTGCATGCCATGGCTCTCTTGCAAGTACACCAAGCCAAGGTGCTAAAAGAACTTAGGGTACTTCTGACCCGGGATTGATGCAGGAACTGCGCTCGGCGACCGACCTCGCTATCTGGGCGACGAAGGTCATGGCATGGTCTCTCAGGCGGACTATGTCCACCCTCGTGGTCCACGAGCGCCACCTTTGGCTCAACTTGGTTGAGATGCGAGAGGCTGACAAGGCACGGTTCCTTGATGCCCCATCTCCCAGGTTGGCCTATTCGGCAACACCGTCGAGGACTTTACCCAGCAGTTCTCTGCAGTGAAGCAGCAGACGGAGGCCATTCGTCACATCCTGCCCCGGCACGGCGCAAGACCCCGCACCCCATCTGCTCATCGCCAAGGGCATCCTCCTGCTGCAACGACATCGGCTCCGCCACAGCCCGCTTCTGTGGCCCGGCCCTGGCGTAGAGCCCAGCGTAGGAAGCGGACGCCACCCGTATCACGGCCGGCTGCTAAGAACCCGAGGAAGGCTTCGAAGCGCCCCTGAGACAGGTGACCTAGGGGCAAGGAGACCTGCTACACTGGAGCTGGTAAGCAGACCACTCCATCCCCCGGTGGAGGGCCGGGAGAAGAATCTTTTGTTTCATTTTCATTTAATTGCACCGCATGCCCAAGAGGTTGCGGTACCCAAAAGTTCAGTAAAAGAGCAGTTTCCTTGTTCCCTGGGTCACATGTCCAGTGTGCACGGCCGTCATCACGACCACCATCCATCGTCTCATCTTTGCAGGTATGGCGCCCAGCTGTGGCACAAACACGCCCACACGAGATTGGTCCGGTGGACTACAGGGATGAGACTCCTCCTACCCCCCTTCGGCCAATCTTATGGTGGGCGGCAGGAGCCAGGTAAGTGTTTCGATGTCCCTGGACTCAGCACAGCCATGGGGCTCGGATCCCCTTGACATGGCACCTTGAGCTCCGCCTCCCTGTGAGGCCCACCCACCGGTATGTCCGACGTGATCATTCCCTTGGTCTCCCTCACGCATGGCTCGTGCTTTCCAACCCATCGCGATGGCTGGTCCGGACCGTCCGACTCGGCTACACGATTCAGTTCGCCAGGCGCCCGCCCAGGTTCAACGGCGTCCGCTTCACCTCGGTTGGTGAAGGGTGCGATAGAGCCTGTCCCTCCAGCCGAGATGAAAAAAGGGTTCTACAGCCCTTACTTCATCGTACCAAAGAAAGGACCTGCGAGTACTGAACTGGGCTTTGCACAGACTCCCGTTCAAGATGCTGACGCAAAAGCGCATTCTGAAGGACGCGTACTTCCATGTCCCGGTCTTTCCTCGATACAGACTCTTCCTGCGGTTTGCCTTCAAAGGCCAGGCATACCAGTACAGGGTCCTCCCCTTCGGCTTGTCCCTGTCCCCTCACATCATCACGAAGGTCGCAGAGGTATCCCTTGACCCGCTAAGGGAAGTGGGCATCCGCTTCCTCAACTATCTCGCCAACTGGCTGATCCTAGCTCACTCTCGAGAGTTACTGTGCGCACACAGGGACCACGTGCTTCGACACCTCAGCCGACTGGGGCTTCGGGTCAACTGGGAAAAGAGCAAGCTCTCCCCGGTTCAGAGCATCTCTTTTCTCGGTTTGGAGTTGGACTCCGTCTCGATGACAGCGCGCCTCACGAACGAGCGTGCACAGTCGGTGGTGAACTGTCTGAAGGCGTTCGGATGGAGAACTGCAGTTCCACTGAAACACTTTCAGAGACTCCTGGGGCATATGGAATCCTCAGCGGCGGCCACACCACTCGGGTTGATGCATATGAGACCACTTCAGCACTGGCTTCAGACTCGAGTCCCGAGATGGGCATGGCGCCGCGGGACACATTGCGTGACCATCATGCCAGTCTTCATCCCTTGGACCGACCTGGCATTTCTACGGGCAGGGATTCCCCCAGAGCAGGTCTCAACACTTCAGTGGATGCACTGTCACGTCAGGTTACCCTCAGGGGAGAGTGGAGACTCCACCCTCAGGTGGTCCAACTGATTTGGAGTCGATTCGTTCGAGCACAGGTAGACCTGTTTACTTCCCGGGAATCCTCCCACTGCCCACTTTGGTACGCCCTGACAGAGGCATCTCTCGGTATAGACGCATTGGCACACAGCTGGCCCCCTGGATTACGCAAGTATGCATTTCCCCCAGTGAGCCTACTTGCACAGACCCTGTGCAAGGTCAGGGCAGACAGGGAGCAAGTCATCCTAGTAGCACCTTACTGGCCCACCCAGACATGGTTCTCGGATCTCACGCTCCTTGCAACAGCAAGGGGCGGCTGTTACCCTCCACCTTGAAGGTGTGTGTAGCCGCTATTTCGGCTCATCATGTTGCGGTAGATGGTAAGTACTTGGGGAAGCACGACTTGATCATCAGGTTCTTGACAGGTGCTAGGAGGTTGAACCCCTCTAGACCGCACCTCGTCCCCCCGTGGGACCTCTCTGTAGTCCTTCAGGGTCTACAGGGAGCTCCCTTTGAGACCTTGGAGTCAGCTGAGCTTAAGGCACTCTCTTTGATGACTGCCCTCCTGATTGCGCTCACTTCCATGAAGAGGGTAGGGGACCTGCAGATGTTCTCTGTCAGCGAATCGTGCCTGGAGTTCGGTCCGGGTTACTCTCACGTGATCCTGAGACCCCGACCGGGTTATGTGCCCAATGTTCCCACAACCCCTTTTAGAGATCAGGTGTTGAACCTGCAAGCACTGTCCCAGGAGGAGGCAGACCCAGCCTTTGCATTGTTGTGTCCGGTGCGAGCTTTACGCATCTATTTGGATCACACGCAGAGCTTTAGAAGCTCCCAGGAGCTCTTTGTCTGCTTTGGTGGATAGCGGAAAGGAAGCGCTGTCTCCAAACAGAGGATCGCCCACTGGGTCATTGACGCCATCACAATGGCATATCAGGCTCAGGACGTGCCACCCCCTGCAGGGTTACAAGCCCACTCTACCTGGCCAGTGGCGCCTCTTTGGCAGACATCAGCAGAGCAGCAGGCTGGGCAGCACCCAACACCTTTGCGAGGTTCTACAATCTCCGGGTTGAGCCGGTCTCATCCGAGTAGTGGCAGGCACAAGCAGGTAAGTTCCAGGACAACTGGCCGGGTGTACCGCTTGCGCATAGTGCCTTTCCCCTCCCTTGAGGGGAAGACGTGCACTCTTGACTCCCAGTAGTGTTCACAGACTGTGGTCCCTGGGTGACTTTCCTCCTTAGCCCTGTGGCAGTTGAGTTTGCGGAGAAACTCGCTGCCGGATCAGTAAGTGCGCTAATGAGGCCCTGTACTGAGGTAGGTGCTCCGCATGTGCTGATTTCCCCGAAGGCAACCCCATGTGAGATTTTCCACAAAATCATTTCCCTGTCGGTAAACTGCGTCTTCCTTGGGCAGGGACCCCTCTGCCCCCTGTCGCCATGCTTTGTAGAAACTCCTCCCCCTTTGGGTAGGACCTACCATGGGACCTCTCCACTTGACATACTTCCGACAAAGCTCGGCAAGACCATGTGACGTATTTCCACTCAAAATACCCCCCCCCCCTTTTTTTGGGTGGGGTGTGGTCTTCCCCTTGGGAGTGACACCCCCACGACCTAGACATTTAGGGCTCCCAGTCAGTTCCACTCTGTTTGGGGAGAAAAGAGAAGGAAAAGAGGCATCAGCTGGGCTAGCCTGTCCACCTATTTGTTGGGCAGTCGACTTGTTCCTGAAGGACTGTTCGACGCTCATAAAGAACGTTGGGGGAGGTTACATGACGGCCTGGTGCGCTGGTTACGAGGCACACAGCAGTCTGCCCGTCACACACCACCACTTCACGTAACACAGTTCAGTTAGTTGTGGCGTTTTGTATAGGGACCCCTAGTGTCACTACATCGACACAACGTCGAGTGAGTGACAGATAGGGAACATCATGGTTTCTTTCATAACCTCCATTCCCTGAGACGTTGTGTTCCTCTTAACACAACGCTGAACTACCTGCTGAAATGACCAGGACCTTATCTCGGATCCTCAACACAAAACCTGAATGAGTGGTTGCATACCAGCTCCTTTTATACCCGTATGTCCGGTGGAGTGGCATGCAAATTCTCATTGGCCTTTTTTCAAAAGATCAGAGGTGTTTGGGGCTCCCAAGAGTGACCGCTAGTGTCACTACATCGACACAACGTCTCGTTCCCTCCATCAGGGAACGGAGGTTACAAAAGTAACCATGACGTTTTCATGAGATCAGACTGCAGATATATACACATTTAAATTGTACAGCATTTTTTCCACTGGGAAAATGGACCAAACATTTTGATGACTCATGTTGCACTACACAGATTTTTGTCCAATCAAGTGCTCTCTAGAATGAGAATGTCCCTCCCCTACATCCAACTAGCAAATAGTAAATCATGGTTTATGGCTCTAATTTAATTAAAGCCTATTGGCTATTAAAAACAAAAGCGAGCCCTTGATACAGTATGTCCCACCCATACTTCCTGTTTCAATAAGAAATACACCAACACAGGAAAGAAAGCTGTGCTTGTCTTCATGGGATCTCTTTATGCAAAAAAAAATAAAAAAATAAAAAATAAAAAAGGGATATAAATTACACACTAGATATACAATTGATATACTTGAAATCAATTCAGTCTCTTTCCTTTTTAAAGGTTCTTACCACCTAAGCACATACGAGTCAACAGAAATTGGATCAACAGTCGGTCGAATCAAAGCCAATGATGGTGATGAGGGTGAAAATGCTGAAATGAAATATAGAATTGTGGATGGAGATGGAAAAGAATACCTTGATATAATTACGGATGACATTACACAAGAGGGTGTAATCGTTGTTAGAAAGGTAAATCACTGTATTGATATTTATGATGCTCTACAGATAACGCTGTGCACGTATGTACAACAATTTTTCTTGATCTTCATCCAGAAACTGGACTATGAAAGCAAGCGAGTGTACACTGTGAAAGTGGAGGTGACTAACACACACCAGGACCCCAACTTCTTTCATCTGGGCCCATTCTTAGACACAGCCATCGTCAAGGTCACAGCCAAAGATGTGGATGAGCCGCCTGTCTTCAGTAGACCCCAGTATGTCTTTGAGGTCAATGAGGACACACCAAAAGGAGCAGCAATTGGAACTATTACAGCCTGGGACCCTGATGCCACAGATTACCCAATCCAGTGAGGATTTAAATTATTCAATAGTTCAACAGTCCTTGGGATGAATTAATT
Organism: Myxocyprinus asiaticus; assembly: GCF_019703515.2. Taxonomy (NCBI): domain Eukaryota; kingdom Metazoa; phylum Chordata; class Actinopteri; order Cypriniformes; family Catostomidae; genus Myxocyprinus; species Myxocyprinus asiaticus. The sequence goes on from NC_059349.1 coordinate 30,410,995, forward strand.
CAACAGTTATGACACTTTTGTGCACAGCATTTGTGCGTCTTATTTACTAACCAACTTTAATCCATTTTAACCAGTTGCTAAATACGCTGACTCCGCATTATTTTTCTTTTTGCGATTAACATTGTGCTATTACCGCACCTATTAAACAAGCATTCAATTTAAAATTAAATTTTATAAAAAGCGATGTTTGTGTAGATTTTCTATTGATCGTGGCAGCAGTTTTTTATCAAATGTATGACAAAAGAGATGAGCATTACAAACAAGCATAATATTAAGACACATGGTATAGACAAGCACAAGTATGCCAGAACACAGTAGTCTGTACTCAGATCTGGCCTGCAAGATGGGAATTGCACTGTGCAAATTGAATTCAGCACAGATTTGGGCATGTTTGCACCCTTTTCCGATTTGCATAATTCCTTCCATAATTCCTAGTGAATTGGGTGCTAAAACAACGCAGACAGTGCAAATAAATGCCATTATAAGCAGACACGATTTATTCTTAGTGAATTCCCCCTGTGAATTGTAATGGCTTATCATATCATGTAAAAATCATATCTGAGGGTTATATTTTTGTTGTATTTAATTATATGTGTTGTGATGACAGTACTGTAAGTGATTATCATGGCATGGAATCTATTTTGCCAGTAATACACAGTTGGCCTCAATCTAATATCTGAATAACTTCTATGCAGTTCCACCACTCTCTTTACAGTAAACACATAATTTTACCAAATTTCAGGAAAAGTGAATGACTATTTCAGTTATTTTTATTTCTTTCTCACACCTGTCCATAGATATGCCATAGATCAGCACACAGATCCTGAGAGACTTTACCACATTGTCCCCAAGAATGGATCCATCACAATTCTGAAGTCTCTTGACAGGGAAGTGTCGAAGTGGCACAACATCTCAGTCCTGGCCAGTGAGATGAGTAAGTGAATACATGCATAAATAAATAGTTTTGCCCTGTAACACATCACTTATTTTAAGAAACACAGGTACACTATAGCTACAGCTGTATAATATATATATATATATATATATATATATATATATATATATATATATATATATATATATATGCATATCCTGTCTGCCTATATTACAAACAGTGTTTTACTTAAAAATAGTACAAACAAATTACTAATTATTTCACTAAAATTAATCATATTGCTTATTACATAATTGAAAAAGTAATCAAATTACTAATTACATTACTTTAAAGTTACTTTCTAAAACAATTATCTGCTCTGCAAATTCAAAATAATGTTTATATTTATTCCTTGTTCATTGGTACACACAAGTCATACAATTAGCACATCGCATTTGTCCTTCACAATGACTCGTTATGGGGTCATAATTCATGTATTCTACATAAATAATTAATTACAAATAAACAAAACCATATAATGCATTTAAAAAATAATTGAAAGTCAGTAACTGTAATCTGATTAAATGAATTTAAAATGTAATACATTGCAGTACTTTTTAGCTCAAAAGTATTTAGAATACTGTAACTAATTACTTTGTAAATGGATTACACCCTACACTTATTACATAGTAATATTCTTTACATTATTCCTCTAGATAACCCTCACCAAAGAAGCCGTGTTCCTGTGTTGATAAAGGTTTTGGATGTGAATGACAATGCTCCAGAATTTGCAATGTTTTATGAGACATTTGTGTGTGAGAATGTAAAAGCTGGGCAGGTATGTATATTATTTTTATATAAATTTGCTTTTTACTGTATGACCATGAAGGATCTTTATTGATCCTTAAAAATATTGATCTTTACTGCCGTACAAAAGCAAAGTGCTGTAACTCCATCAACTCTGAAACTAAGAAAATGGCTTCAAAGTGTTTTAATTGTCCAGCCACATGTGGATTATAAAATAGTCTTGCTCTATTTTCTCTGAATCTAAGCATAGTTGAGCCAAATCTACAGTATCTATCACAGGACAGATCATAGTCTAAGAGACCCAAGTTCGGTCACAACACAATTTTGACAAAATGTATAGTTACTGCATTTTGCCTTTTGAAGGGCAATTTCTTTTTATAAAATGAGACTGCTAAACACATTAGGCATTAATCTGCATGAAAAAAAAAAAATAATTCTACCTTTCCAGCATATACAGACAATCAGTGCCATCGACACAGATGAACCTCTTCTGGGTCACAAATTTGTATTCAGTTTGAATTTCCTGAATCCAAACTTCACCATCTTTGATAATGAAGGTGAATTTATCTTTCCTTTGACATAAATCTTGAAGCTTATGTAAAATTCATGTGCTTAATCTTTCTCTCTTTTTTGACACTAAGAAGAATAGATTTCTATTTTCTGTTGTTTGAGTCAGCAGGAGATAATATCTTAGCTCTCACAGTGTGAATGTTCTCTTTACGCCTTTCCCCCTAAAGATAACACAGCCAGAATTTTGACCAGAAGAAGTGGATTTAACAGGCGTGAAATGAGTATATACTATCTGCCAGTGGTTATCTCCGATGGCGACTACCCCATCCAGAGCAGTACCAGCACGTTGACCATTCGCGTGTGTAGCTGTGACGCCACTGGTAACATGCGTTCCTGCAGCGTTGATGCATTACTGCTCTCTACTGGCCTCAGCACTGGGGCACTAGTGGCAATACTGCTCTGCATCCTCATCCTGCTTAGTGAGTTTATGCCCATTATATGCTTGTACACAACAACCGTTATGTTGATGATACCCCAGAATTGTTTTTATAACCCATGTCTCAATGGGGCTCTTATGGGTCTGAGACCCAAAATGCTTCTATTTTTACAACATCTTTGTCATTTCAAATTATGTTATCAGCATAACAATTTGAGTGATAATTTTAATTGAAAAATTCCAGAATGTCTTAGTATTTAGCATGTCCCCTTTTGCTTGAATCAGACCCTGCATCCATTCCAATGGACATCATTTTTCTCTTTTGTTTTTTTTAAAGGTTTTTGTCATTTGGTGCCACCCAAATCACAAAGAAATACAATATTAGATTAGATGCTGTTAAGTCAAACTATGTGTGTCATATCACCAGTGCATGTTGGGTGTAATTCAATTACAAAGTAATCAAATTAATTTTTAGTCAAAAAAGTAGTGTAATGCATTAAATTTAAATTATTCTAATCAGATTACAGTTATTGACTTTAAGTAATTTCATTATGTTTAAGTACATTATAGGGTTATGCTTATTTCTAATATATTATTTATGTAGAAAACATTCATTATGGCCCCGTAATGAGTTATTTTGAAGGAGAAACGTGAGGTGCTGAGTGTATGACATGTTTGTAACAATGAACAAGGAAGGAATATAGGAATTATTTTGAATTTGTTGAGCGGAAATGTGTTTTAGAAAGTAACTTAAAAGTAACATATTTAGTAATGTTATTACTTAAAAAAAACAAAAAAAAAAACGAGTACAGTAATCTGATTTCAATTTTAGATTTCGTAATTTGTAGTGGATTACTATTTGTAAGTATCTTACCCAACACTGCATATCACATTGTTACTTTTTGAACAGAAAATCTTCCTTTGAATTAAAGCATGGCAGTGTGACACAGGGCAAAAAAAAAAAAAAAAAAAACAATAATAAAAAAATAAGTCAGAACCAATGTGCATAGTAAATGAACACCAGAAGCAACTTTTAAAATATTACCATAAGCTGATTTTTTTTTATTTTATTTTTTTATTATTATCATTTATTGCTACATTTAGAATAGAAATAAAGCATGGTCATATTGTTTGTGTCCCTGGAACATAATTGTTGTATGAAAGGTGTAATGGCAACATGCACTTGAGGCATCAAACCATCCTGATCTCACATAAAAATCGGCAAGTGTATGCCGATTTTTATTTAGCCGAAATCGGTATACGTTGACCGAATTCGACAACACTGCCTCCAGAGGCTAAAGTGGTGTTTCAGAGCATATAAACAAGTGTGTCATTTATATCCAGGAGAGGTCGCCAGAAGCCAGTTGTAAAAAGGATTGTTTTCAGCTGAACAGGGTGTAAAACATTGAAGAGTTCTACCAAACCTATCCAACCAAAACCCAAATCAAACCCTAACCATTAGTAGAGACAAAATGCAATGATAGGGACAAAAATGCAACCTCCTTATCATGCTTGTGATTATTTATACAAATGAGATTACTTCCTCATTTGATTGGGGATTGAACTGTGGTCTCCCATGCAACTGACACAATGTGCTACCAGTCAAGTCATGAGGGAAAGTAATTGTTGTTGAGCTGTTCCAAATATGTCAGATGGGAGGTAGGGCATGTCAGTGAGTCGGCATACTGTTGCTGATCCTTTCGGAAACAGCATGCCGACTTCCTGTGTGATCATGTTGATCAAACCTGGGGATCCATTCATCTTCAAAGGAAGCAAGGAAATTTGACCTTTTGTACAAAAGAGTTAGCATGGTCATTGTTACATTGTGACCTAGAAATAGTGCAAAATCTTATATATTTCTTATTGATTTTACATCATAAAATGTCTTTGTTTAATAATTCTAAAGCTTTGTTCATTTCCATGTTTAAATTAAATTTTAAATCCTAGACTTCATATGTTTACTCAAACTTTTGAACCCCACTGTATCAATTTATCATGAGAAGAGGAAAAAATACTTCTTCGGTCTTCTCACTTTTTTTCAGTGATCGTGGTCCTGTTCTCAGCTCTAAAGAAGCAGAGGAGGAAGGAGCCCCTGATCATCTCCAAAGAGGACGTGAGGGATAACGTGGTGAGCTATAACGATGAAGGGGGTGGCGAGGAGGACACGCAGGCCTTTGATATCGGCACATTGCGTCACCCAGAGGTGATTGAGAGCAACAAGCTAAGGCGTGACATCATCCCTGAGATGCTGTTTCAATATCACAGACCTTCACCCTTAAAGGAGTGTGCAGATGTCAGAGACTTCATTATTAACAGACTGCAAGAAAATGACACAGACCCTTTCGCACCTCCCTATGACTCTCTCGCCACTTATTCTTATGAGGGCAATGGATCAATTGCTGAATCACTGAGCTCACTGGAGTCCACTGTGACTGAGGGAGACCATGAATACAATTACCTCTCTAACTGGGGCCCGCAGTTTAAAAAGCTTGCTGACATGTACATTGGGAAGGATATAGGAGTTGCCCACTAGACTGCTATTCAAATACCATTTGTATTCTCTGTACGTATGCTTGGCTCTCAGTCTGGGCTGTGAGACATAACTTGAAAGGGAAAAAAAGGATACACTTCAAATTAAGTCCTTTTTTCCTTTGTTTTTCTACCAGCACAACCTGAAATTTCACATTTATGATGGATTCGTCGTGGACGGTGTTGTGATGAGGTGATTTTGTGTTAATAGAAGAAGTGATGGTGATTTTATTTTCTTCTCTTTTTCACTAGCAGAAAAATAAACATTAATGAAAGCAAAATGAATGGATGATTTTGTGACTTCAAAAAGAGGAACAGTGACAATAATTTTTTCGTGGGACAGTTTGTAAAGGACCCTCCCCGGTTCCTCTTCCTTCATAGATTGTCTTATCCCAACATACTGCATTACAAATCATACAGTATGCTATTTGACAACACCATGTTTCATGGTTCCATGCTGTCATGACAAATGAAATTTGCACTCTTTTAATTTATTTTATTTTTTTATTTATTGCCCTTGCCGATATGGCTATGTCATCTTGGGCTTAGGGGAGACTGGGGTTGGTTGACACACTTTTCATACTTTGTTGAATATCTCTGGTGGAACGAACAAGACCCCAAGTAGGTGCAAATGAAAGTTATTTGGTAAAAACACAATCAATGTCACCAAATATTTATTGACTTTTGTTAATTAATAGTCAAAATTATGTTGTGCATTTGTTCACCAATATGAGGTTGGTTGGCACAGGTTGTGGCGTTGGTTGGCACAGTGTTAAAACACTATAGTTTTAAGAGAGAAGCAACACATAGAAAAACAAACAACAGTTTATTTCAAACCAGGTGTAGGAACAGCATGTGTGTTAGGAGTTAATTTAAACTGTCCTTATTCTACATCATTATTATGTAAGGAAATTTATAATGGAATTAGTCGCATTCGACAACCATTATAAGAAAGATAAATGACAAATAATTAGATTATTTGTCTGAATAAAATTCTCCACTATTAAAATCATAATACAAGGTCTCGTTGTATCCGCTCACAATTTTTATTGTAAGGAATTAGCTTTAATAAGGAAATTATAATTAATTCACTTATTGGAGTAATATTATTCTCATAGCTTATTGAAAATAATATCACACATATTTTAGGTATAGCTTTGAGGCAAGATCTTTTAAAATCAAGTGATGAGATTATTTATCAATATATACCACAGTCAAATTATCCTTGAATACAAACAAACTTTATTGCTATTCTAAACAAAAACGAATCTAACACATACAACATGAAACAGGTTGGTGAGTAAAGTGACAGAATGATCAATTGAGTCTAAATCAATTTGCAATCGGATTACCCAAAGTATTTAAATAATACACCAGAACTTTCAGCAAAAGTCTGGAGATGTACTTGCATGTCATTGCGTTTCCTTGCATTGCTTTTCCTTGCTATGGCTTGGTTCTTTGGCTTTTTGTAGAAAGTTTGTTCCGTCGATGTCTTGGACTCTGTCTTGGACTCTGTTATGATCGTGGATAGTTATTGACTCGATGGATGATGAGGCGGGCTTTGAAGTGAGGCCTTTCACAAGGAAGACTCGCGACTCCCGTTACATGTATGAACCGTAGAGCAGAGAGTTGACTTCGGGTCCCGAGTTTCCTTGGACTCTACATGGCACGGATGCTGCAAGCCACGAGGGCAAGAGCACGGAGGATGAGGAGCTGCAGAGGAAGTGAACAGCAAGAGAGCCGTAGAAGAGAGGAGACCACCATCAAAGACTTCTTCCTTGGTAGGACAATTTTGAGCTGAATTTGGCCACACCCCAGAGGTGTCCTGAGCCAATCAGAAGTGGCTTTTGAGAATCACATGGTCAACTGGTCTTTCCTTTTCAAAGTTGATTTACAATCCTTTGTGTGGAGGATTCTTACAAACGTCCTGCTCATAATAGTGCATGTTTAATCTTGAACTTAATATCTTGAAAACGGTGCAAGATACATGACATTCGTTGTCATCAACATTCTCTATGTAAACAAGACAGCATTTACATACTAAATATGACATACTTTCATTAATATACGTGTAAGTAACAAAACATGAAAATCCCTGATTACAAATCATACTGGTTAATTAATTGGTTTTCAACATGGATAATACATTACACATTTTGAAAAACCTGATTGTCCTGGTATATTATCAGGTGAAGCCTTGAATAGATACTTTTCTTAGTAGAATGAGATTAATAATTCAAGATTGAAGATTATACTTATCGATTTGTTAGTTATAAGTGATTACAAATCACTACACATATTTTAAAGGGTACCTCAGGCTATAATTGTTTATTTGTCAGTAATAAAAGTGATCACAGGTCATAAAGTCATTTTCAGAATTATCTAGCAAGGCTAGGTATTGTGTACATTTTGGGTCCAAATGCATTCTGTATATTTGAGAAAATTAAATCACAAGTACTGGGACTTTGTGTGAAATGTTCATGGATTCCCTTTTAGTTGCTGTTTGCAGAATAATGATCACGATGTCTCATGATCTGATGAGTCTAATTTAAGTGTAGCAAATTGCTTTATATCGAAGGGCAAAACAGAGTGTGTTTTAAGCCTTTCCTGGGGTTTTCAGGGAATGTGTCTGTCTTTTATTGCCCGTAACCTCTGCCCTTAGGGTCTCTCTGCAGAGATGGTCTTGATAGCAGTGTCAGGTGATAACCATTAAATATGGGGGTATTTCCTCAGAAGCATAAAGTTCTCAAGTCATGTGCTATCTGGACAAGTCCCTTTTGTTAGATTTATTGGACAGATGTGAGTTTCAGCTAGAATTCTTAGTGACTAGTCGAGCAGAATCTTTTAATTTATGATGTTGAGGAATTCCAGGATTAAAAGGTTGGGTTCCCTATCTGTCACTCACTCTACATTGTGTCGATGTAGTGACACTAGGGGTCACTCTTGGAAGCCCGAGACACCTCTGGTCTTTGATAAAAGGCCAATGAAAATTGGCGAGTGGTATTTGCATGCCACTCCCCCGGACATACGGTTATAAAAGGAGCTGGTATGCAACCACTCATTCAGATTTTCTTTTCGGAGCCGAACGGTCATGCTCACTGAGCTGAATTCTCACGACTGTTCATTCACCTCTGCTGGATCTGACGGCGCAGTTCAGTGGATTCTCCCTCCTCTGCACTGGTGCATTGCAGAGAACGCCCCTGGGCGCTTCAGCAGAAAAAAGATAGTATATTTTCCTGAAAGAGTATATTTCTCTAAAAAGAGTGGCATACACGGAACGTCTTTTTAAAGACGTGTCTTTTTAAAGATGCCTTTCCGATTGTGTGTTATTCCTGGTTGCGGTCATTACCTCTCAACTTCAGATGGTCACAATGGCTGTCTTTCGTGTCTGGGCACGACCCACACGGAGGCAGCATTCATGGATGGTTCATGTTCTCACTGAGAGAACATGACCATGGCAACATTGCGGTCATGGCTTGCTTTGTAAGAAAGCATGCCACATCAGCGGCTCCCCGCCTCGGTCCTTCTACCTATAGGTTTGAGGCCAATGGGACCGGCTCCACCGGGTATCCCCCTGCAGACCTCCCATTCCCCAGCACGCGCCGCCGGCTCATCTCACGGTGAGTTCGACCTCTTATTTGGAGCCCGTGAAGCTGATGAGCTCTCGAACGCAGCATCGGAGAGCGGGCTTGTCCAGTCAGACGCAGAAGCCTCACCTGGGCTCCCCCCTTCGGGGACAATTGCCCAGTCACAGGCTGATGCAGAGATGACGGACATGCTTTCCCAGGCGGCCACGAGCGTCGAGCTAGAGTGGAACCCTCCATTCTCCCCTGAACCCTTGCAGCTCGATGATTGGTTCCTGGGCTCGCAGCGCCACTCAAAGCAGCCGCACCCCGCTCCAGTGCCTTTCTTCCCGGAATTTCACGAGGAGCTGACAAAATTGGGACGCACCTTTTACTGCCCAGTCCCGATTTCTCAGTTCCCCCGCCCTCACTACCCTCAATGGCAGGTCGGCCAGGGGCTATACGGTGATTCCCCTGGTAGATAAGGCGCTTGCGGCGCACCTATGCCTGTAGAGCGCTGCCACCTGGCGTGGACGGCCAAAGCTCCCATCCAAGTCCTTTAGGTTCACGTCGTTCCTGACGCCCAAAGCCTACAGCGCTGCTGGACAAGCCACCTCTGCCCTGCATGCCATGGCTCTCCTGCAGGTCCACTAAGCCAAAGCGCTAAAAGAACTGCACGAGGGTAGTTCCGCCCCAGATCTGATGCAGGAACTGCGCTCGGCGACCGACCTCGCTCTCCGAGCGACGAAGGTCACAGCGCGGTCTCTCGTGTGGACGATGTCCACATTAGTGGTCCAGGAGCACTACCTTTGGCTCAACCTGGTCGAGATGGGTGAGGCCGACAAGACACGGTTCCTTGCTGCCCCCATCTCCCAGGCTGGCCTCGTTCACGAACGAGTGTGCACAGTCGGTGCTGACCTGTTTGAAGGCGCCACTTCAGCACTGGCTTCAGACTCGAGTCCCAAGATGGGCATGGCGCTGCGGAACACATCGCGTGGCCATCATGCTGGTCTGTCACCGTCTCTTCAGCCCTTGGACCGACCTCTCGTTTCTACGGGCAGGTGTTCCCCTAGAGCAGGTCTCAAGGCACGTCGTGGTCATGACAGACACCTCCAAAATGGGCTGGGGCACTGTTTGCAATGGGCAGGCAGCCGCTGCAGCAGGCTGCATTGGCACATCAACTGCCTCGAGTTGTTGGCAATTCTGCTCGCCCTGCGGAGGTTCTGGCCGTTGATCCAGGGCAAGCACGTGTTAGTTAGGACAGACAACACGGCAACGGTAGCATATGTCAACCACCAAGGTGGCCTGTGCTCTCATTGTATGTCATAACTCGCCCACCATCTCCTCCTCTGGAGTCAGCAGCACTTCAAGTCGCTGCAAGCCACTCACATCCCAGGCGACCTCAACACTCCAGCGGATGCGCTGTCACGCCAGGTTACCCTCAGGGGAGAGTGGAGACTCCACCCTCAGGTGGTCCAGCTGATTTGGAGTCGATTCGGACAGGCACAGGTAGACTTGTTCGCCTCCCAAGAATCCTCTGGTATGCCCTGACCGAGGCACCTCTCGGCATAAATGCGCTGGCACACAGCTGGCCTCCTGGCCTACTCAAATATGCATTTCCCCCAGTGAGCCTACTTGCACAGACTCTGTGCAAGGTCAGGGAGGACGAGGAGCAGGTCGTCCTGGTAGCACCCTAATGGCCCACCCAGACAGCCCCCTCCCCGGCAAATTCCCCTGAGGAAGGACCTTCTTTCTCAGGGACAGGGCACCATCTGGCACCTGTGACCAGACCTCTAGAATCTCCATGTCTGGCCCCTGGAAGGGACGTGGAAGACCTAAGCGGTCTACCATCCGTTGTGGTAGACATGATCACTCAGGCTAGGGCCCCCTCTACGAGGCGCCTGTATGCCTTTAAGTGGCGTCTGTTAGCTAAGTGGTGTTCTTCCCAACGGGAAAACCCCCAGAGATGCGCAGTCGGATCGGTGCTTTCCTTCCTGCAGGAGAGGTTGGAAGGGCGGCTGTCCCCTTCCACCTTCAAGGTGTACGTTGCTGCTATAGCAGCACACCACAACACAGTGGATGGTAAGTCCTTAGGGAAGCATGACCTGATCATCAGGTTCCTGAGAGGTGCCAGGAGGCTGAACCCCTACAGACCGTGCCTCGTTCCCTCATGGGACCTCTCTGTAGCTCTTCAGGGTCTACAGAGAGCTCCCTTTGAGCCTTTGCAGTCAGCTGAGCTTAAGGCACTCTCCTTGAAGACTGCCCTCCTGACTGTGCTCACTTCCATCAAGAGGGTAGGAGACCTGCAAACGTTCTCTGTCAGCAAAACGTGCCTGGATTTCGGTCCGGGCTACTCTCACGCGATCCTGAGACCCCGACCGGGCTATGTGACCAAGGTTCCCGTGACCACTTTTAGGGACCAGGTGGTGAACCTGCGAGCGCTGCCCCAAGAGGAGGCAGACCCAGCCCTGTCGTTGCTGTGTCCGGTGCGCGCTTTACGCATCTATTTGGATCGCACGCAGAGCTTTAGGGTCTCTGAGAAGCTCTTTGTCTCTTTGTCAGGAAGCGCTGTCTCCAAGCAGAGGATCACCCACTGGCTCATTGACACCATAGCTATGGCATATCACGCCCAGGACGTGCCGCCCTCAGTAGGGCTACGAGCCCATTCTACCAGGGGTGCCTCTCTAACAGACATTTGCAGAGCAGCAGGCTGGGCAACACCCAACACCTTTGCAAGGTTCTACAACCTCCGGGTGGAACCGGTTTTGTCCCAGGTAGTGGCACGCAATACAAGCGGATTAGCCTGGGATAGCCGGCCGGGTATATTGCTTGCACATAGTGCCTTTCACCTCCTCTGAGCTGAAGACGTTCGCCATTAATTCCCAGTAGTGTTCACAAACTATGTTCCCTGGTTGACTTCCTCCGAGCCTTGTGGCAGTCGAGTTTTCGGAGAGACTCGCTGCCAGCCCAGTACACGTGCTAACTAAGAGCCCTGTTCTGGGGTAGGTGCTCCGCATGTGGCGGTTCCCTGTAAGGTAACCCCATGCAATGTATATCTTCCACTAATTCATTTCCCTGTTGGCAAACTGTGTCTTCCTTGGGCAGAGCCCCTCTGCCACAGTCCCCATGTTTGTAGTAACTCCTTCCCCATTGGGTAGGATCTACCATGAGACATCTTCACATGGTTGGCAAATATCCCCCCCTCTCTTTGGGCAAGGTGTGGTCTCCACGGTGTCCTCCCCTTGGGAGGGACACCCCCCGACTAGACCTGGCGGCTAGACCTTGTTTTTTTAGGGAGTGGAAAAAAAGAAGGGGAAAAGAGGCCACAACTGGGTTAGCCTGTCTCTATCTTTTGGGTAGTCGACTTGTCCCCAAAGGGCCGTTTGACACTCAAAACTATGTTGGTGGAGGTTACGTGTTGGCCTGGTGCGCTGGTTACAAGGCACACAGTTGTCTGCCCGTCACACACTGCCAGTTCATGTAACACAATTCAGCCAGTTGTGGCATTTTGTATAGGGACCCCTAGTGTCACTACATCGACACAACGTCGAGTGAGTGACAGATAGGGAACATCCTGGTTACTTGCGTAACCTCCGTTCCCTGATGGAGGGAACGAGACGTTGTGTCCCTCCTGCCACAACGCTGAACTATCCGCTGAAATGGCCGGACCTTGTCTAGGCTCCTCAGCATAAAACCTGAATGAGTGGTTGCATACCAGCTCCTTGTATATCCGTATGTCTGGGGGAGTGGCATGCAAATACCACTCGCCAATTTTCATTGGCCTTTTATCAAAGACCAGAGGTCTCTCGGGCTCCCAAGAGTGATCCCTAGTGTCACTACATCGACACAACGTCTCATTCCCTCCATCAGGGAACGGAGGTTACGCAAGTAACCAGGACGTTTTCTAGATTCAAGTCATATTGCAGCAATTGTTCGCTCTTCTGCATCTAATATTCTACACAGGACAACAGAACAACACATGTTTGTCCTCTATCATTAATATGATTAATGTTTATGTCATTAATATGATTTAATAAATAGATTATGATTTTTATATATATACAAATTGACAGTTTGAAATTAATATAAAATTTGTTTACTTTTCATATAAATGTAAAAAAAAAAAAATAATAACATAAATGAATGGAACTAAATGTATCAATGGCTTGAACCGTGTGTATGTGTAATAGGCCTAATAATAATCCTATTATTACTACTACTGCTACTACTACTGATTATTATTATTATTATTATTATTATTATTATTATACATTATATTATGTTATATATACATATATATACAGTATGTGTGTGTGTGTTTGTTTGTTTGTTTGTTTGTTTGTTTAGAGTTATTACGTTGGTAAATAATTTTTATGAAGGTTATGAATTATTATATTTTCTTTCTTTTAACCCAGTCTGATAACCCACACAAAAACCACTGTGCCAACCAACCTTACTCTTTTTATAAATGATGTACATCAGCTAGCATAGTTTTTCACAGGCTTACAAATATTATATTTTCTTAAGAGTTGTTTTCACAATAACACATAATCAATGTGGTCAAGAAAGTAAACATTTAGTTACACTTTTGTGAAGAAAAAAAAAAAAAAAATCAAAATTACCAGAAATTAACTCTGTGCCAACCAACCCCTGTAGCAAACCAACCCTTGTCCCCCATATACAGTACTTACACCTGCAACATCAACCAAAAAGCACTACTATCCATAAGGCATTCCAGTTACATATGCTACATTTGAATGAGTATAGATCGCTGGGGTTTCATTATATAAAGTCTTCTAAACTATATGAAGCCTCTCTACTCATCTGGTGAAGTGCTCCCATGTTTAAAAATGATCGCAGCAGTATCATTACAATACTGAAAAGCTCACAGAGGATCAGGGGAGTATTTTTAAATCTGTGTGAGATACTGTAGTTCAATTCAACTTCATTCATTTGTGTGAAGTTTGCCTAATTGCTATTAACTGCAGATAACACTGAAATAAAATAGAAGCCTCACCAGGAATGCTAAAGCACACTGAGCTTGTGTAAATGAATGATGTTAAGTCAAAGTGTTTATTTTTTAATAAGTAGATATTTTAATAAAAAAAACATGAATGCACCTCTGGCTAACTTGTTCTTCTACGCATTTTTATTCAGGGCTCATTATATCACTAGGATTCACAAAAGCACTGAAGGTCACTGATGTAAAGTGACTTGTGGTTGGATGTTGACAACAATAATTCTCTATTGGGTTTTTCTGAAGCAACACCTTTTTCCACTGTGGACTGCCAAACCCTGCTCTGCCATGATTGAACTGTTTTGCCCTGAACCATATCTTAGCCTACGTATAGCACTCTTGTGATTGGTGACTGGCAAAGCACAACTTAATTTGGAGTGATTATTTGCCGCCAGGTGAAAATAGCACCTGCCACACAGCATGGCTGTTTGCACCCTAACAGTCTAGTGGAAACTTAGAAATGTATGAAAAACTGTATTGTAAGTGTTGCCGCAGTAGTGTGGGGCATAACTATGGTGCAAAATGTGCATTTTTGTGCAGGCGACCCAGGTGCACACAGTCCACCTTTGTTCCACTCTTTTCCCCATTCTGTTTCTCTTTATTTATTATAATAATAAATAAAAAAATAAAAATAAAGGTAGTTTTAATATTGTAGTAACCATATTTTTATTTTTTTGACAGAAACCAGTTTTGATGCAATTAACCAAGGTTTTACTACAGTAATATGGTGTTAATTTAGTAACCATGTTTAAATTTGTGGTTATTATGATTTTATTAAAGAATACTATTGGTGATGCTGTGGTTACTGTAGTAAAACCATGGTTAATTTTTGAATGGTTAAGTTTAGAAGTGGGGGTTGGTGTGGTGTGTCTGTGGGACCCTAACCATTATACACAATAAACACACTGCAGTGATGTTCCTATACTGTATGTTAGTATAGGGGTACAAATAATATTTGCCACTATTTGCACTGGGGTGTAAATAGCATCTGCCTTTATTTGCACCAGGACGCAAATAGCATCTGCCAGTGGAAACGTCTCGGTTATGTAAGCGTAACCCTGGTTCCCTGAGAGAGAATAAAATGCTGCATAATCGCATTGAGTATCACGTGGTCTGAAGCCCTTATTCAATCATGGCAGTTTATTGGCTGATGGCGCTTAAGCAATGCCCTTAGGGAGCTATGTCACAAGCTTCATAAAGGTGCTCGCTTCCCACCATCGAGTCAGATTTTCTGCAGGAAGGCACAAGCCTATACAGCTACTAGAGAGTATGGCTAGCTTATGCAGCATTTCGTTCCTTCTCAGGGAACCAGGGTTACGCTTACGTAACCAAGACATTCCCTCGTGAAAATTATGAGTTTTCTCCTGTTCCAACAGAAAGAACCTGGGAAGCAGGAGTCAAACTCTCATCCAGATCATAAAATCTAACAAATGTATGCGGAGAGGATCACCCTGCCACCACACAAATGTCTTCCTTTGACGCAGTTCTAGCCAAAGCCCCTGAGGATGCAATGCTCCTCGTAGAATGGGCTCGAATACCCAAAGGCGAAGGTAAACGGCACGCTTCGTAAGCACTCGAAATTGCATCAACAAGCCAATGAGACAGCCTTTCCTTGGACACCGAAACACCCCTTTTGTGGCCATCAAAGCATACAGTCAACTGCTCTGGCTTACACCACTGGCTAGTACGGTCAACATAAACTTGCAGTGCCCGACCTGGGCAAAGCAATCTTTCATGCTCCTCCGACTCAAAAGGGGGAGGATAGAAAATTAATAGTGCTAGCGAAATGATTGAGGTCTTAACACCACCCTTGAACACCCTGGTGCACAATCCAAACATAAGGGATTAATTGACAGGGCATGCAAATCACCAATCCTTTAAAACTATGCCAATGCCACTAGCAGGGCTGTTTTAAGAGTCAAAAACTTATCAGTAACTGTTGCCGAGGGCTAAAATGGAGCACCCAAGAGTGCATCTAAAACAACAGATAAATCCCATAAAGGAATGCGGACGGAACGAAAAGGTCCAAGCCTGCGTACCCATGCATAAAACAAGAGACAAGAGAATGTCTACCGACAGAGACTTCATTGATAAGCGCATGCTCAGCCGCTGTAGTGGCAACATAGACTTTAATCGTTGCCGGGGAAACCCCGGACCCAAAACGCTCTCACAAATATTCCAGTACTGTACCGACAGGGCAATGCACTAGATCTTCACCTCGCGCTGTACACCAAGAAGCAAAAATACACCACTTGAACATATAAAGATTCCTAGTTGATGGAGCTCTAGCAGAATGGTATCAACTACAGCGGGGGATAACCCATCATTCAAAAGAGCACCCCACTGAGGGGCCATACCTATAATTTCCACAAATCTGGCCAGGGGTGCCGAATGCTGCCCAGTGCAGCAAACTGATTGGTGGAAATGCGTAAAGATGCCCAGCGGTGCCGGGGTGAGAGGGAAAACCAGAGAGGACAGTGTGACATCTCGCTTGAAGCGAACAAATCCACCTCTGCTCTGATGAACCCTTTACAGATTCGTCCACAATCTGAGGATGTAATATCCATAATCCGGGTATCAAGCCCTGTCTGGTTTGGAGATCTGCCCCCAAATTCAACCGGCCCGGAACATGTATGGATCGTAGAGACAGCACATTTTCCCGTGCCCACAAAAGAATGCACCATGCCAGCCACAGCATGGCATGAGAGCACACTCCTTCCTGGCGATTGATGTAGGACACCACTATCCTGCTGTCCGACTGGATAAGAACATGACTGCCCTGAATCTCCAGGAGGAAAAATGTTAACATCAGCAGCACCGTGAACATCTCCAGACAGTTAATATTGCCGATGGCCTGTCCAAACCCCATGGCTGGATGACCCTCGTATACAGCACCCCAACACGTGCAGGAGGCATCTGTCGTTATAACTTTGCGGTGACACACCTGTCCCAACGGAACTCCAACATCAGAAGACGAGTCCATTACCATGGTAATAGCGTTCGGTAGCACTCACGCATCACTTTGAAGAGACAAAACGCATACGTCAGTGGTTGAAGTCCCTTTGTGAAGTTCATCCAGCACTGAAAATCTTGCATGCAAAATGCCTTGGGGAATGACAGCGGAAGCCATGATCATGAGCTCCAAAAGCCTGTGAAATGTTCTCGCAGGGAGAACGTGTCCCATTTTGAACACTACTAGACACCGGCGGATTAACAGAACATGAGTTGGAGACAGGTGCACCTGCATCGTCCATGAATCTAGCTCCACCCCTAGAAACAGAGTCTGTTGCCTTGGCAACAGGACACTCTTGTCTAGGTTTACACACAGCCCTTTGGATTGCTCAAATGGCTAAGAATGACATCTCGATGTTGGGCAGCCAAAGTCTCCGTGTGGGCTAGCACTAACCAATCATCGAGATAATTCAAAACGCGGATGTCCTGAAGCCTCAAAGGTGTCAAATCCGCATCAATGCATTTTTTGAAAGTGCGTGGTGCTAGTGCAAGTCCAAACAGAAAGACGCAAAATTGATATGCTTTGAACACGAAAGGGAATGCGAGAAAACACCTATGCTTTGGTGCAGTCAGAATATGGAAATAAGCGTCCTTCAAATCTATCGTCACAAACCAGTCCCCCAGCTGCACTTATGACATTATTTGCTTTTATATTAGCATTCTGAATTGACATTTCATTAGCTTGGAATTCAAGCATCTCAAATCCAGAATGGGACGCAAGCTGCTGTCTTTTTTTTGGGACCAGAAAATAACAGCTGTAAAAACCGCACTCTCTCTGTGTCACGTTTATGTGTTTTGTTCATGTTTTGTATTCATGTCTTTTATTTTGAAAGTTTATTCCTGTTTCTTTGCCATGTCATGTGATCTGTTCCCTCATGTGATCCTCTCTTGTTCCATGTGTTTTGTTCTCATTGGTTTGTGTTCATGAGTCTTGTTATCTTGTTATCAGTTCTGTTATGTCATTGGTTCATCTTTCATTGTCTTATTATTAGTTCAGTCTTGTGATTGGTTGTCTTGTTTACTTGTTACCCATGTCTGTGTATTTAGCCCTGATGTTTGCCATTGTTCAGTGTCAGGTATTGTTTTGTGTAATGTAGTTTATAGTTAAGTCAAGTCGTTTATGTTTGTTTTGTATTGGATTCATGTTTTTGGTTAACACTTATGTAAATAAACTGTACTTGGGTTCTTCACATCATCATCGTCTTCGTCTGCCTGTCATTGCCAGCTTCGTTACACTCTGTGAAGGGGGAATCTCCTCTATTGCCCCTTTTTCTAAGAGAGAGAGAATTTCCAGACTCAAAAACTGGGCTTCTCTACCAGAAACTTCTGTCGGAACAATCCCGCTGAACACCGGCGGAGTTTGCCTGAATTGATTTACATAACCGTGCTTTATCATTTGAAATACCCAGTTTAAAATACCCTTCAGCTGCTGCCAAGCCGACAGACGGGCAGACAGAGGGATTAATGCATGGCTTTTGCCTGCAGCGTGACCTGTAACCTCTAGATGGCGTGTTTGGCTTATTTTTGGTGACTGCCTCTGAACCAGCGGCACAGCGGAGGGAAGCCTTCCCTCCTTTAATACTGAGGCTGGTTGAGGGGAATTTGATAATGTTTTTGCCTTTATTGTACTAAGGCATAAAAGATGAGCGCCCTGAGATGCCTTTGCAGCAGGGACACTGACAGAATAAACCTTTTTCCTGGTATTGAACATTGGGGGAAATGTTTATTTGAGAAAAAAACTGGTTTGCCACAACGGCCCCAGCATTCTTTATGGGGGGACAATGTGTGGTGCTTATGCTCACTGTGTTTTGTGCACATCAAATTCTGTTATGCATCTCTCAAAACCTTTGGTCATGGAGATATAGGCAGAATTAGATCAGGCAATTATAAAGAATGGCCACTCTGAATGTATTTACAGCAGAGGACTCCAGATAAACCATCTTCCCTAGCATAGAAATGGGGAAAAATGTGTTGAGAACAAGTGGGCTCACACAACGGCCCCAGCATTCTTATGGGGGGACAGTGTGTGGTGCTTATGTTCACTGTGTGTTTTTGTGTACACTTTGATGAACATCGAATTATGTTACGCATATCTCGAGACCCTTGGTCATGGAGACAGAGGCTGAAATCGGGAAGCAGGTTTTTTTCTTTATGTTTGCTCCCCAGCAAGCTGCAGGGTAAACTGAACCATATTCTGGTTCTCGGACTTTCAAGGTACGTACAATGGCGAACTCATTCCGATATTACCCGAAGGGCAGACAGGAGAGAAATGGATACATTTATACAGTCCAATTTCATCCACTGAACGGGGGCTCATCTTTCGTTACACAGAAAGCCCGTAGGCTCACGTGTAGACCTATTTTTATCGTACATTGAGTTATACTACGCATGCACCGTGACCCTTAGTCATGGAGGCAGAGTTGAAACTCCAGCTTAAAATATTCAATGCTCGTTCGCCAGCGTAATTTAAGGGGGACACTGAGGTGAATTAGTGTACTAAAAAACAGGTTAGACACTAAACCGGTCCCAGCATTTAATGGGGGAACAACGCGTAGTACCCGGATAGCGTGAAACATCCTTGCGGAACAAAGTATCGCCTTGACCAAAATGTTCCCCAGTGTGAGCCACAGGAGGAACACAAGGGAAATTCTAAATGGAGCTGATATTAGCACAAAGTCATTCCTTTACGCAATGCGCTTGGTTGGACTGCAAAACCATCATGTGTAGATCCAACAGCTGACTGACATCCATGCCGCCACCAAAAAAATCGAGCAGAGATAGCAGTGTGCGTCTCCTGTCTCGCTAGAATGCCCGCGTTTTCCACGAATGGGCGAAAGATAAAGAAAATGAGTTAAAATACCTTGCATCTCCTGTTAGAATTCCGAAAGAATTAATGGCACCAACGAAGCACTCGCTGGTTGGTTCACCATCACTCCGCTGGGGAATATTATCTTATTCCAGCCCCCTTGCTGTGTGGCCAGCCTCACCAATCCATGCATGATCCCCTTCGCAGCGAGCAGTGCGCTAAGAACTGGGAGGGGAGAGAGAGAAAGGCCGAGGGCGCTCCTCCATTGCCTTATTCATGTGCATTCTCCCATAACGACACAG
The DNA here is from genome assembly GCF_019703515.2 of Myxocyprinus asiaticus. Classification (NCBI taxonomy): domain Eukaryota; kingdom Metazoa; phylum Chordata; class Actinopteri; order Cypriniformes; family Catostomidae; genus Myxocyprinus; species Myxocyprinus asiaticus. Next base: position 30,430,851 of record NC_059349.1, read on the forward strand.
AAAAAGGTCAAGCGGCAAATTTATTCCTTACTTTCCGACAATGAATACTCTCATATAGTGTTTTTAATGTGATGGCTCAAGGCGCACATGGTAACTCTTTCGCACACTTTGTTAGTCAGAAAATGGCTGCTGAGCTAGGCCTCAGAGCATGTCTGACAAAATGCACGCTCTTGCCCCAGGGGAGTGCGACAAACACAATGAAGAACTCGATGTCCGTTCGCACTCCAACTTCTCAGACACAAAGCCGAAATCCCAAACAGTTCCCACACGTGGAGCTTCAAATCTGGAGGCCGTGGAACTGGGACACGTAGGGACAATGGCTCGTAGTGAGAAATTGCGAGCCTCGAAAAGCGCAGCTGTCTCCATCGGATCCCTGTAATGTTTGGAAAAGAAAACGTCCTGGTTACTTTCGTAACCTCCGTTCCCTGATGGAGGGAACGAGACGTTGTGTCAAGTAGTGACACTAGGGGTCACTCTTGGGAGCCCCAAACACCTCTGCTTTTTTTGAAAAAAGGCCAATGAGAATTTGCATGCCACTCCCCTGGACATACGGGTATAAAAGAAGCTGGTATGCAACCACTCATTCAGGTTTTGTGCTGAGGAGCCAAGACCAGGTCCCAACCATTTCAGCTGGTAGTTCAGCTTGTGGCAAGAGGGACACAACATCTCGTTCCCTCCATCAGGGAACGGAGGTTACGAAAGTAACCAGGACGTTCCCTATCTGTCACTCACTCGACGTTGTGTCGATGTAGTGACACTAGGGGTCCCTATACAAAACGCAACAACTAGCTGAACTGTGTTACGTGAACTGGTGGTGTGTGACGGGCAGACCGCTGTGTGCCTTGTAGCCAGCGCACCAGGCCTTCACATAACCTCCCCCAATGCTGTTATGGGCGTCGAACGGTCCATCAGGAACAAGTCGACTGCCCAACTACAGGGACAGGCTAGCCCAGCCGAGGCCTCTTTTCCCTCTCTTTTCTCCCCAAAAAGAGTGGAATTTGTTAACTACCCAAGGGGAAGACACCGCGGAGACCAAATCAAATCAAATCACTTTTATTGTCACACAACCATATACACAAGTGCAATAGTGTGTGAAATTCTTGGGTGCAGTTCCGAGCAACATAGTAGTCGTGACAGTGATGAGACATATACCAATTTACAATAAACATCAGATTTACAACACAATTTAAAATCTAATATACACATAATTACACATAACACAATATACAAATAATAACATACAATGTACAGTATATAATACACACAATATAGAATACACATTATACAATAAAAAAAGTATATATAGTATACATAAAATGTACAGTAGGTTGTATTGTACTGTATTGACATTCAGGTTGATAGTAAGTTGCCAGTGTGTTGTTAAGAGAGAATATAATATAATAATAATATAATTTATGACAGTCCAGTGTGAGATATAAGAGTAAGAGTTATAAAGTGCAGTGCTGATGTATTTTGATCGTGGGAGATCAAGAGTTCAAAAGTCTGATTGCTTGGGGGAAGAAGCTATCATGAAGTCAGCAGGTGTGGGTCCTGATGCTGCGATACCACCTGCCTGATGGTAGCAGTGAGAACAGCCCATGGCCCGGGTGGCTGGAGTCTCTGATGATCCTCCGAGCTTTTTTCACACACCGCCTGGTATATATGTCCTGGAGGGAGGGAAGCTCACCTCTGATGATGTGTCTGGCAGTTCGCACCACCCTTTGCAGTGCTTTGTGGTTGTGGGCGGTGCTATTGCCATACCAGGCGGAGATGCAGCCAGTCAGGATGCTCTACAGTGCAGGTGTAGAACCGTGTGAGGATGTGGCGGTTCATTCCAAACTTCCTCAGCCGTGTCAGAAAGAAGAGGCGCTGATGAGCCTTCTTCACAATGGCTTCAGTGTGGATGGATCATATGAGTTCCTCAGTGATATGGACACCCAGGAACTTGAAGTTGCTGACTCTCTCCACTGGTGCTCCATTGATGGTGATGAGACTGTGTTCTCTATCGCTTCTCCTGAAGTCCACCACAAGCTCCTTTGTCTTACTCACATTGAGGGAGAGGTTGTGCTCCTGACACCAGTGTGTCAGAGTGTGCACCTCCTCTCTGTAGGCTGTTTCATCATTGTCAGTAATCAGACCTACCACCGTCGTATCATCAGCAAACTTAATGATGGCACTGGAGCTGTGTGTTGGAACACAGCCCTGCGGGGCTCCAGTGTTGAGGGTCAGTGATGAGGAGATGTTGCTGCCCATTCTAACCACCTGGCGTCTGCTTGACAGGAAGTCCAGGATCCAGCTGCACAGCGAGCTGTTTAAGCCCAGAGCCCGGAGTTTCTCATCAAGCTTGGAGGGCACTATGGTGTTGAATGCTGAGCTGTAGTCTACAAACAACATTCTCACATAAGTGTTTTTTTTTCCAGGTGGGAGAGAGCAGTGTGTATTGTAGATGCAATGGCATCATCAGTGGAGCGGTTGTTGCGGTAAGCAAACCGCAATGGGTCTAGTGATGGAGGCAACACAGAGCAGATGTAATCTCTGTTTAGTCTCTCAAAGCATTTGCTGATGATGGGGGTCAGAGCAACAGGACACCAGTCATTTAAGCAAGTGATTTTGGATTGCTTTGGAACAGGCACAATGGTGGACGTTTTAAAGCATGTGGGGACTACAGACAAAGAGAGAGAAAGGTTGAAAATGTCCGTAAAAACACCAGCCAGTTGGTTCGTGCACGCTCTGATGACGCGGCCCGGAATGCCATCTGGACCCGCGGCTTTGTGTATATTCACCCGTCGGAAGGATCTTGTTACATCCCCTACAGAGACAGAGAGTGAACTAACCTCTGTAGCTTCGGCCGCGAGAGCTCTCTCCGCGAGGGTGGTGTTATTTCCCTCAAAACGAGCATAAAAAGTATTTAGCTCATCCGGGAGAGAGGCAGCAGTGTTCATGGTGGAGTTTTATTCCCTTTAAAGTCCGTGATGATATTAATTCCCTGCCACATGTTTCTAGAGTTGGTGGTGTTGAACTGTCCTTCAGTCTTGTTCCTGTACTGATGTTTTGCTGTTCTGTTTTTCAGAGGGCATAACTGGCGTTCCCGGAATTAAAAGTGGAGGTCCGTGCATCAAGTGCCGCGCGAACATCGCTATTAATCCAAGGTTTCTGGTTTGGGTAAATCCGTATTGTTCTGGTCGGAACGACGTCCTCTACGCACTTTCTGATGAAACACGTTACGCTATCAGCATAAAGCTCGATGTCATCATCAGAGGTGGACTGGAACATCTCCCAGTCCGCGTGATCAAAACAGTCTTGTAGCGTAGAGTCTGATTGGTCCGACCAGCACTGGATCGTTCTGAGGGTGGGTGCTTCCTGTTTTGGTTTCTGCCTGTAAGCGGGCAGAAGCAGAATGGAAGAGTGGTCCGATTTGCCAAATGGTGGGCGGGGGAGGGATTTGTAGCCGTCCTGGAAGGGAGAGTAGCAGTGATCCAAAACCCGGTCCCCTCGTGTATTAAAACTAACGTGTTGGTGGTATTTTGGTGTGACTGATTTGAAACTGGCTTTATTAAAGTCCCCGGTCACAATGAACGCGGCCTCAGGGTGCGCGGTTTCCTGCTTGCTTATAATCCCATATAGTTCCTTGAGTGCCCGGTCTGTGTCAGCTTGTGGCGGGATCTACACAGCAGTGATAATGACCGCTGTGAATTCCCTCAGTAGCCAGAATGGTCGACACAAAAGCATGAAAAATTCCAGTTCAGGAGAGTAGAAAGACTTGATAGAATGTACGTTCCTCTGATCACACCAGGATTTGTTGATCATAAAACATACACCACCACCTCTACTTTTACCTGAGAGGTCTTTCGCTCTGTCTGCTCGGTGCATGGAGAACCCCGTGGGTTTAATGGCTGAATCTGGAATCTCAGCAGACATCCACGTTTCCATAAGGCAGATAATGCAGCAGTCTCTCGTCTCTCGTTGGAAAGAGATCCATGCTTTCAGCTTGCAGAACTTGTTGTCCAGAGACTGAACATTTGCAAGTAGAATACTGGGTAGCGGGGTTGATTTACATGACGTCTTATTCTGATGAGAATGCTGGCTCTGTTTCCCCTTTTCCTTTTGCAGCCACACCCAAAAAGGCAGGGGGGGGGGTATTTTGAGTGGAATATGTCACATGGTCTTACTGAGTCTTTTCGGAAGTATGTCATGTGGAGAGGTCCCATGGTAGGTCCTACCTGATGGGGGAGGAGTTTCTACAGAGCATGGCAACCTGGGGCAGAGGGGCCTCTGCCCAAGGAAGATGCAGTTTGCCATCAGGGAAACAATTTTGGGGAAGATGTCACATGGGGTCACCTTCGGGGAACCAGCACATGTGGAGCACCTACCTCAGTACAGGGGCTCATTAGTGCACGTACTGGGCCGGTCAGTGAGTTTCTCCACAAACTCAACTGCCAGAGGGCTAAGGAGGAAAGTCATCCAGGGATCACAGTCTGTGAACATGACTGGGAGTCAAGAGCGCACATCTTCACCTCAAGGGAGGGGAAAGGCGCTATGCGCAAGCGGTACACCTGGCCAGTTGTCCCAGAGCTTACCTGCTCATGCCTGCCAATACATGGGATGAGACTGGCTCAACCCGGAGATTGTAGAACCTTGCAAAGGTGTTGGGTGTTGCCCAGCCTGCTGCTCTGCAGATGTCTGCCAAAGTGGCGCCACTGGCCAGGGCCCAGGAGGCCACCACACTCCTGGTGGAGTGGGCTCGTAACCCCGCAGGGGGTGGCACTCCCTGAGCCTGATATGCCATCATGATGGCGTCAATGACCCAGTGGGCGATCTTCTGTTTGGAGACAGCGCTTCCTTTCCGCTGTCCACCAAAGGAAACAAAGAGCTGCTCGGAGCTTCTATGGCTCTGCGTGCGATCCAAATATATGCGTAAAGCTTGCACACAGCAACTTCAAGGCTGGGTCTGCCTCCTCCTGGGGAGGAGCTTGCAGATTCACCACCTGATCGCTAAAAGGAGTCATGGGAACCTTGGGCACATAGCCTAGTTGGGGTCTCTGGATCACGTGAGAGTAACCCGGACCGAACTCCAGGCAAGATTCGCTGACAGAGAACGCCTGCAGGTCCCCTACCCTTTTGATGGAAGTGAGCGCAGTCAGGAGGGCAGTCTTCAAAGAGAGTGCCTTAAGCTCAGCTGACTCCAAGGGCTCAAAGGGAGCTCCCTGTAGACCCTGAAGGACTACAGAGAGATCCCATGAGGGGACGAGGCACGGTCTGGAGGGATTCAACCTCCTAGCGCCTCTCAGGAACCTGATGATCAAGTCGTGCTTCCCCAAATACTTACCATCCTCTATCGTGATGAGCCAAAATAGCAGCTACATACACCTTAAGGGTGGAGGGGGATGTCCGCCCCTCAAGCCTCTCCTGCAGGAAGGAAAGCACTGATCCAACTGTGCATCTTTGGGGGTCTTCCCGTTGGGAAGAACACCACTTAGCGAACAGACGCCACTTCAAGGCATACAGGTGCCTCGTAGAGGGAGTCCTAGCCTGAGTGATCGTGTCTACCACCATGGGTGGTAGGCCACTTAGGTCTTCCACATCCCGTCCAAGGGCCAAACATTGAGATTACAGAGGTCTGGTCACGGTTGCCAGATGGTGCCCCGTCCCTGAGAAAGAAGGTCCTTCCTCAGGGTAATTCACCAGGAGGGGCTGTTGTGAGGAGCGTGAGATCTGAGAACCATGTCTGGGTGGGCCAGTAGGGTGCTACTAGGATGATCTGCTCCTCGTCCTCCCTGACCTTGCACAGGGTCTGTGCAAGTAGGCTCACTGGGGGAAATGCGTATTTGCATTGTCCAGGGGGCCAGCTGTGTGCCAGTGCATCTATACAGAGGGGTGCCTCGGTCAGGGCGTACCAAAGCGGGCAGTGGGAGGATTCCCGGCAGCGAACAGGTCCACCTGTGCTTGACTGAATCGATTCCAAATCAGCTGGACCACCTGAGGGTGGGTCTCCACTCTCCCCTGAGGGTAACCTGACATGACAGCATGTCCGCTGTGGTTGAGGTTGCCCGGGATGTGAGTGGCTCTTAGCGACTTGAGGCGCTGCTGAATCAAGAGGAGGAGATGGCGGGTGAGTTGTGACATGCAATGGGAGCGTAGACCGCCTTGGCGGTTGATGTATGCTACCGATGCTGTGCTGTCCATCTGGACCAACACGTGCTTGCCCTGGATCAATGGCCGAAACCTCCGCAGGGTGAGCAGTACTGCCAACAACTCTAGGCAGTTAATGTGCCAACGCAGCCGCGGGCCAGCCCAGGTGCCGGTGGCTGTGTGCCTGTTGCATACGGCGCCCCAGCCCATCTTGGAGGCATCTGTTGTAACCACGATGCACCTGGAGACCTGCTCTAGGGGAACCCCTGTCCGTAGAAATGCTAGGTCGGTCCAAGGGCTGAAGAGGCAGCGACAGATCAACGTGATGGCCACGCGATGTGTCCCGTTGTGCCATGCCCATCTCGGGACTTGAGTCTGAAGCCAGTGCTGAAGTGGTCTCATATGCATCCACCCGAGCGGTGTGGCCACTGCTGAGGATGCCATATGCCCCAGGAGCCTCTGAAAAATTTTCAGTGGAACTGCTGTTCTCCGACTGAACGCCTTCAGACAGTTCAGCACCGACTGTGCACACTCGTTCGTGAGGCGCGCTAGTATCAAGACTGAGTCCAACTCCAAACCGAGAAAAGAGATGCTCTGAACCGGGGAGAGTTTGCTCTTTTCCCAGTTGACCCGAAGCCCCAGTCGGCTGAGGTGCCGGAGCATGAGGTCCCTGTGTGTGCACAGCAACTCTCGAGAGTGAGGTAGGATTAGCCAGTCGTTGAGATAGTTGAGGATGCGGACGCCCACTTCCCTTGGCGGGTAAAAGCCCAAACTCTGGGTGAGGGGGACCAAGGGAATGATCATGTTGGACGTACCGGCGGGTGAGGACTCGTGGCAGGGCGGAGCTCGAGGTGCCACATCGAGGGGACTCGAGCCCCATGGCCGTGCAGAGTCCAGGGACATCAAAGCACTTACCTGGCTCCTGCCACCCACCATAAGATTGGCCAGGGGGAGGGGGGGAGGAGGAATCTCGTCCCAGTAGTCCACTGGAACAAATCCCGTGTGGGCGTGTTTGTGCCACAGCTGGGCGCACAGGGGCGGGGGGTCCGCCGCTGGAGCACCATACCTGCCAAAATGGGACGGTGGTCATGACGACGGCCATGCACACCGGATATGTGACCCAGGAGACGAGGTAACCATTCTTTTGTCAGGCGTTTGGGTGCCGCAGCCTCCTGGGCATGCGGCGACAAAAGGTTCTCCTCCCGGCCCTCCACTGGGGAATGGAGTGGTCTGTCAACCAGCCCCAGAGAAGTGGGTCTCCTCGCCTTCCTCGGGTTCTTAGCGGCCAGCCACGAGAGAGGTGGCGTCTGCTTCCTGCGGAGGGCTCCATGCCGGAGCCGGGCCACAGGGCGGGCTGCGGCGGAGCCGGTGTTGTTGCTGTAGGAGAACACCCTTGGTGACAAGCAGACAGGGTGTGGGGTCTTAAGCCGCACCGGGGAAGGATATGTTGTAAGTCCTCCATCTGCTCCTTCACCACCGAGAACTGCTGGGCAAAGCCCTCGACGGCATTGCCAAACAGGCCAACCTGGAAAATGGGGGTGTCAAGGAACCGTGCCTTGTCCGCCTCTCCCATCTCAACCAAGTTGAGCCAAAGGTGGTGCTCCTGGACCACCAGGGTGGACATCACCTCTCTGAGAGACCGCGCCGTGACCTTCATCGCCCGGAGAGTGTGGTTGGTCGCCGAGCGCAGTTCCTGCATCAATCCCGGTTCAGCACTACCCTCGTGCAGTTCTTTTAGCGCCTTGGCTTGGTGTACTTGCTGGAGAGCCATGGCGTGCAGGGCAGTGGCGGCTTGTCCAGAGGCACTGCAGGCCACAGTCGTCAGGGATGACGTAAACCTACAGGCCCTGGACGGGAGCTTTGGGCGCCCACGCCAGGTGGCGGTGCTCTGCGGACACAAGTGCACCGCGAGCGCCTTATCCACCTGGGGATCACCGAATACCCCCAGGCCACTCCACCATCGAGAGTAGTGAGAGTGGGGGAGCTGAAAGACCGGGACCGGGCAGTAAAAGGTGCTTCCCATGATTTGTCAGCTCCTCATGCACTTCCAGGAAGAAAGGAACGGGGGCGGGGCTTGGCCATGGGTGGCGCCCCGTGCCCAGGAACCGGTCATTGAGCTGCAAGGGTTCAGGGGAGAGTGGAGGGTTCCACTCTAGCCCGATGCTCGCAGCCGCCCGGGAAAGCATGTCCGTCATTTCCGCGTCAGCGTGAGACTGGGCGACCGTTCCTGAAGGAGGAAGCCCAGCCAAAGCCTCTGCGTCAGACTGGGCAACCGTTCTTGAAGGAGGAAGCCCAGCCAAAGCCTCTGCGTCAGACTGGACGAACCCGCTCTCCGATGCTGCGCGCGATAACTCATCGTCTTCCGGAGCTCCGAACGAGAAGTCGAACTTGCGCTGAGACGAGCCGGAAGTCTCGTGCGAGAGCCCAATCGGGGCAAGAGAGCGTGCTGGGGAATGGGAGGTCCGTGGGGGGATACCCGGCGGAGGTGGTCCCATTGATGTCCCCAAATCACCCCTGGGCCTCAAACCCGTAGGGAGAGGGGAGCCGCTGTGGTGGCTTGCTTTCTTACGAAAGACCGCAACATTGCCATGGTCATGTTCTCGCAATAAGGACATGACTCATCCACGAACGATGTCTCCACGTGGGCAGTGCCCAGACACTTAAGACAGCGATCGTGGACATCAGAAGCGGAGAGATATCGACCGCAACCAGCAATAACACACAAACAGAAAGGCATCTTTAAAAAGACGTTCCGTGTGTGCCACTCTTTTAGAAAGAAAATATACTCTTTTTAGAATATACTCTTTTAGTTGTTTCTGCCGAAGCGCCCAGGGGCGTTCTCTGCACTCCACGTGTGCAGAGGGGGAGAAGCCGCTGAAATGAAATTGAATGAACTTCACGGATGAATTCAGCTTCAATGAATAGAACTGCTCGGCTCCGAAGAGAAAATCTGAATGAGTGGTTGCATACCAGCTCCTTTTATACCCGTATGTCCGGGGGAGTTGCATGCAAATTCCATTTGCCAATTCTCATTGGCCTTTTTTTAAAAAAAGCAGAGGTGTTTGGGGCTCCCAAGAGTGACCCCTAGTGTCACTACATCGACACAACGTCAAGTGAGTGACAGATAGGGAACCATTTTAAAATTGCTCTGAAATTTTATGCTGAATTTGGAATCCTCGCTTCGACATAAGTCATTGGAACAAACACGGGCTTAGACAAAATCGTGCACTGAAAAACAGAAATTCTGACTCGATGGTGTGAAGCGAGTGCCTTTATGGAGCTTGTGAAGTAGCTCCCTAGGGGCGTCGCTTAAACGCAATCAGCCAATAAATTGGCATGATTGTATAAGGGCTTCAGACTATGTGACACCCAGGGCGTGTCCCCAATGCAATTATGCAGCTCGAGTTTCCTCGAGAGGGAACATTCTGCTTCGAGCACTTTTTTGATGTAATATTTTTGAAAAACTGTTTAATTTCTGTTGTGGGCTTATAACATTGTGTTGTCAAACTTTGGTTTGCTGCACAAATGCTATTGTTTTGTGTCCCTTGGGTGACTATAGAACACAGTGTGAACGTTTGAGTTGAACAGTCAGTGGCAGCAGCAGTGGCATATATGAATAAATAATAAAACAACGAAATGACCAAGGGGGATCCTCTGGTCAGACGAAGAGAGAACATATTGCCTAACCTAAAGGTCTTAGTACTGGCCCTGCTGTAAATGGTTATTCATCACTTTGCTGCCTACTACACCAATCATCAGTTTCAAGAAATATTTAGTGTTGGGTGTTCTTCAAAAAAAAGTATTCCACGACAAAAAACTTCTCTAAAATTGTAATTGAATTACTTCACTGATTAATTGAGCAAAAAGTAATCACATTTCTAATTAGTTTACTTTTAAGTTACTTTCTAAAAACACTTTTCACAGAATAGTTTTTGTTTTTCAAAGAACTTAATGAGTTAAAAATAATGTCTATATTTCCTTTTTGTCCACTGTCACACGCACTTCAGCAGTTTTAGAAATGCAGACTTAAAATATTTGAAATGTATTATACATAATATTAATATTAATTAATAATATTATAAGTATATTAATATTAATATACTTATGTCGTAACCTAAGTAATTAATTTAAGTACTTAACTTAGTTAAAAGTCAGTAACTGTAATCTGATTGCAGGAAATGGAAGTGTAGTAGTTCTGTCAGGAAGACTCGTAGTAGCATACACCATTCATTCAGTTCAGGCATCTAGTCCAATCATAATCCAGCATCTTCTTTAAAACTCTGCAGTTGTCAGTTATTGCTCATCATGTGCATTTTTTTAACCCCGCATCCACCCTTTCACCACCAATTTAAGTCCTGTCCTGCTGTAGGGGCAAGTTACTCTCCCCACCCATCATTGTCTTCCAGCAGGATCTGATGGTTCGAGCGAGATTCTGAGTGCTGAACCTTAGGAAGGGGCTTACGCCAAAGGAAATATGGGGTCTGTCACCCATATTATGATTATTGTCATTTATTCTGAGAATTTCTGGTAGAATTTAAAATGTAATGAATTACACAACTTTTGACTTAAAAAGTAATTAGGTTACAGTAACCAATTACTTTGTAATCAGATTACACCCAACCCTGCAAATAGGCTTTATGTAGCAGTAGAAATCACTATTGATGTCTAATTCTCCGATGGCTTCTCCTTTACATGGAATAGTGTCACAGTTTATGAGACCCCACCTCAGGTGATAAATGTCTCTCTCCCACTTTGCTCTAGGTTCGCAGGTATTTAACATGTTGCCAGCTTGCTTGTTGGCAAAACTACTATATTACTATAGATACACAATATTACTATATAGTCACCCTCATTTTCTTTTGTATAAATGTAAAAGTTCTCCCAATTTATTAATGTATTGGAAGATTAAAGTTTTGATTCACTTCTGACACCACATGTATGCTATCCAGCTGGCTATATAATTTTTTGGTAGATCATTTATTATTTTTGAAAAAAAATAATAATAATAATTAACATTTCGCTTTTTTAATCTACACTAGTGGTACTTTTGCTTTGGGTACTCATGAAATTAAATGTCATCTTTTCAGTCACCTATATGAGCTACCATTTACACTTATATGAAACCCCCATACAATCACATTTTTTTAAGGAGCTTGCTGAATGATGCAAACTAACAGTAAATCAAACCTACAACTGCAGTAGCCTGCTCTGCATATGATTTATTACTACAGTACTCGTTCTCAAACCTACAAATACCAAAATACACTGTAGAGGAAAAAAACACCCCTTTTATTTAATTTATTTTTATTTTATTATTATTATTATTATTATTATTATTATTATTTGTTATTTATTTAAAGTAAAAGTTTAAGTTAGGCTGTTTTAATCGAAGTAAATGGATGGAATATTTTTTGCTTATATTTCTGTTGAAGAACTTACCCTACATAAATTATTCCGAAAATAATTTATTTTAATTTAAAAGAATTTAAGACAATAAATACTTGACATGTAAAGTTGTCATGTAAAGTTAAATCGGCGTAAATGCGGAGGACTAATGTCTAGGTGGATGAAATGCTAGTTCCTTGCCACTAAAGAAATTCTTGTGGGTGGTGCCAATACATCATCAAAGCGTTTTGTCACGCATCCTTTCATCCTAAAAGTGTATGTACGCACAAAATTTTTCCGATTTATAAGACCTTTATAGACCCCAGTAAGCGGAAAAGTGTGTGTGCATACATTCACGTGCTTGATTCTCCACCCGTCTCATCTATATAGCTTACAATGCCTGTTTAACTAAGCATAACCTAATCTGCATAACATTACCATATGCATATTGCCATACCGACATGTGATACTACCACATATAAAGGTACCAGACACTAAATAAGATAATACATACTGAAGCATACATGTTGCATGTTTTTTTTTTTTTTTTTTTTTTTTTTTTTATCTTTGTCTTGTAGAACAAGATTAATTTACCTGAGAGGCATAATTCTATATTAAGACTTGCTTACAGAGAATATATGGGAAAACGTTCATACATGTACATGAGGCCCCTGGTGTCAGGTAAATCCAAGTGTATCTGTCTGTGTCTGCCAAGACGTGAAGGAACACCCACTACAATACACGCCCACTCAAAGTAACTCCTCCCTTGGATCACAGAGCAATTCTATTGGCTGAAAGAACTTTTAAAATCCTATGCAAACTCTGTATGATTTGTGATGTCTTTACGTTAATGTAAATATGACAAAGAATAACTTTTAAATTGTCACATATCATAATATTAAACTTAAGATATAAATTGTGAAAATAAACATTTCTCATTCATATTTTTCCAGTTAGTTCACAAGCTAACTAGTTTGTTTACTAGCTTTGCATACCACTAGCCAATTAGCCTGCTACCTACACAGCTACACACTAGTACAGCTTCTTCTCCTTCATTTTCATCATGCTCCTCTTCACTGTTGCCACCTAACGATATATCGGTATGATTGCGATCAGTATAACTTTTAAAGGTGCATTCAGTAATTGTTTTGATGATGTCATCTTGGACTGACACCTAGGGGCATGAATGTAGCAGTATTCAAACACAATACTGTAGTTTTCACTTACCAGTGCCATTGTAGAAATCCTCTATTGACAGTCAGCCATGATTAATGTAATCCATGAATGAAAGTGTTTAATAAGCTGTTACTGAGATTATGCAATAATGTTCTGCTGGTCAAGTGATACTAACATGTCAGCCTCCATGATCTTCTCCATGTAGATTAAAACAGCAAAAAAATACTAAATAAAACTATTTATAAGCTTTTATAAACAGCAGTCTTCATCTCATGTGAGTGTTCATGACTTCATACATAGGTATGTTTCAAAATTACAATTCATTTTTTAGAAGTAAAACATTGCTGAGTGCACCTTTAAGTTGCCTATACTTTATCATTTTATAAATGTTTTATTTTGTAATCTTTGTGGTTATTGTTAGGTGTAAGGGGTAGGGTTAAAATTAGGGGAAGGGATAGGTGTAGGTATAGGGTTGCTGCGGAATTCCAAATAAACACAACAAACAAAGTTTATGAATGCGACATCCAACTGTTGCAAGACTCAGCATTTCGCTATTTAGGCGTAACTTGTAGTGGGTGTGACTTGTAGTGGTCTTGCAGGACGCAGACAGACCCTTCTCAGTAAAAATGAAGCAGACTGATTTTTGATTGAGTTTCGTCATCGGACATTATGAACGTATGCAGGCAACAGGTACAATAGGAGTTTATGTTCTTCTACAGATTTAAGACAACTACGGTCTTAACGTAACTAACACGGAAGTTACGACACCTCTCTTCTTGGTATTCTTGTGCAGACATTGTGCACAAACTACTGGGATTACGGGGTTTACCAGCGTTATTGTCATCATGATTCTCATATGTGTAATTTATAAAGAATTATTATTCATGTACATTTTCCACTAAATTATGCTAAATGAAGCCCTGATACTCTCATATGGTACGCTATATTCTCCCAGGAAGCTAGAAGGTGCACAACTTCAGTTCTCCTTCTAAATATGGTCTTACAGAAGAAAAAGATAGTGCTTCAGGGCTAATATTGTGCTGATCAAATCATGGGAATTTATACACTAGATATAAACCAGTATGCATTATATGTCATGTTGTACCTATATAAATTTGCTGTGGCACTACAGTCAGTAAGCCTCAAATGTAAAATAATTAAATAAAAATAATAATAATAATAATAATAATAAAAACTATTTTTGTACAAAAACATACTTTCCTCTTTTCCCATGTTCTTCTCCTCTTAACAGCCTTATTTCCTGCTTACAAGGTCACATGACAAAAAACAGGGAGAGAAAATAGAGAAAATTATTATAATGTCATGTTCTGTGATAGCATAAAAAATAAATAAATAAAAAAGACTAACACTAAGACTCTAAGACTAAGAATGGAATACCACTTACCACTGCTACGCTGATGACACGCAACTCTACTTGTCTTTCCAGCCCAACGACACCACAGTGACTGCTCGTATTTCTGCCTGCCTGGCAGACATCTCGGCTTGGATGAAGGAGCACCACCAGCAACTCAACCCAGCCAAGACTTAACTCCTTGTCTTTCCAGCCAACCCTGATGTTGAACACAACATCACCGTGCAGCTGGGTGCATCTACAGTAACACCTTCAAAATCTGTCAGAAATCTAGGGGTAACCATCGACAACAGTCTAAATTTCACAGACCACATCTCAAAGACTGCAAGATCATATAGATTTACACTCTACAATATCAGAAAGATAAGACCCTTCCTCTCTGAACATGCCACACAACTGCTTGTCCAGTCACTTGTCATAACTAGACTGGACTACTGTAACACTCTCATTGCAGGCCTCCCTGCATGTGCAATTACACCCCTGCAAATGATCCAGAATGCAGCAGCATGTCTGGTCTTTAATGAACCAAAGAAAGCGCATGTTACACCACTCCTTGTCTCTCTCCACTGGCTGCCGGTTGATGCAAGTATCAAATTCAAGGCTCTGATGCTGGCATACAGAACAGTCACTGGGTCTACTCCAGCATACCTAAAATCATTTATGCAGAGCTACGTGCCCACTAGAAGCCTGCGGTCGGCTAAGGAACGTCGCCTTGTTGTACCAACACAAAGAGGCACCAAAACACTTTCCCGGACTTTCGGCTTCATCATACCACGTTGGTGGAACAACCTTCCCAACTCCACCCGTGAAGCTGACTCACTCTCTGTCTTCAAAAAACGATTAAAAACACATCTTTTCCATGAGCACTTAACCAGTCATTTAAAAAAATGACTTTATTTTTGCACTTTATTCTGTTTTGAATACTATTCTGATGCTAGTGAAACTTTGAAATACGGCACTTTTCATACCACTCTCTCCTTAAGATGATTCACTTTTGTTTTCCTCTTTTGTAAGTCGCTTTGGATAAAAGCGTCTGCCAAATGAATAAATGTAAAATGGAATACTCAAACATACGGTTCCACCATATCTGCTTTTATGAAGTACCATTTAAGTATTTTGCATGCTCTTGAAATTCTAATGACCACTTAGTTCAAAGCAATGCAGCATTTTACTAAAAAACCTTTTGGAGCAGGACCATTTTGAATATCTGTGGATGACAGTTGTACTGTACAGCATGTAGGCAGAACATTTCAGAACATTTCAGAAATATGCAGTATTTGAAGACTTCACTCTCTCTCAATCAATGCTCCATAAATAATACACTTCAGCTTGCTGTATGAAGTGTCCTTCACAAACTTTCAGTGCAAGTTGCACCTCCCAGCACAGTGTTCATATACTTACAACATTAATTTGCAAAATGAAAGCAACTTTCAAAATAAGTGGGAGGTACTGACAAAAGCTATGAAGTTTTTTATATAGTAAAAAAGACCATACAGTACATGCTCATTTATTGCTTTAACTAGATTATTGATTATCGATTTTTACTGAAAATTATTGATTCTCTTGGACTTTGAAAGAAGTCACATAATGGACCACACAAGATATTCTGCTTGCAGCTTTTGTTTATGAACAATGGAGAACAGTAGAGGGCAGTACAGAACTACTTCCATTTCAGCTGGGGAATCATAAATAATTCACTAATGCAATATTCTCTATTAAATCATTATAACTCATAATTGCTAGGCATGTTAATTTGCTGTAGTCTACATGGTTATCTGTGAACACCTGGTGGCAATCCGTGACCACCAGGAGGTGTAACTGGGCAAAACACTGAAAACTGAGGTGATCCTCAAAAGCTGAAAAACTCATTCACTGTGTTGTTTTCTCAGCATTGTTTGACATTATTTTAAAATACATAACAATGAAACTTGTGTTATTTTGATTTATATTACATAATTATTTATATTTGTTAATGTTATGGAATACTGTCTTACAAGTCTCAGTCTTGCCTATCCAGACCTTAAATATAGCTAAAGGTTTAGTCCACATTGCAGTATATTTTGACCAAGAACTGCCCACATAAACAGGAAGAGACCTTCTAAACGACAGGTAAAGCTACCGATGGTTTTGTTTTTCTGTGCCGTTTGAATTTTAATAATGGTGTGGCAGTCTCAGAATTTCAGCCCATCCAAAAGTATTAAGTACAGACTATTTTACAGACATAACATAAGATTTGATGCCACTACTCTGGTAAACTTTGGTAAATCCAGTAATTATTTCAGATCAAACGCATTTGTTGTATCTTGTAAACACAACTTTTTTTCCAGATGGACTAATAAAAAGAAAGTTGTTCCTAGTAGTTGCGGAAAGTCAGATTAGAACTTTCCAGATCAATAAGTAGCATGCTAAAATTACCTTTTATAGACATGATGGAGGTATATAGACCTAAGATATATTGGGTACTTAACATAACATTAATAACATCCCTTTATTTATCATTATTTACAGGCAAATGTTAGTATACTTAAACAAAGGCAGCCAATGCCTTCAGTCATATCAGAACTATAAATAGCATACCTATAATGTCAACAAATTTATACAATTATATTGTTCATCATGAGTTTGCATGTCCACCTAACCCCTGAAGTGGAAATGGTAAACAGATTTTTAAGGGTAAACAAATGTGGCTTGCTGCCCATAAAAGAAGGGTTCAAACATAAGGGGCTCGAGCATAAGGGGCTAGAACATGAGGCTCGGCTCAAGCTCTAAGTTAAGTCGAGCTCTAAGTTATGGTTAATAATCAAGGAGGAGTAGGGGTGGTGGAGGGATGCCGTTAGAATCGTCACAGGAGTTTAGAACTCCATATATATGTTTACAAGCATCTCCAGTTTTCATAATTTATAAAATGTTATATGAGGAATTCTATTAGAAATCAGGAATGTTTGTGCAAGCAAAGATGGACTCTGGGTGGCAGTATCATTTCTTTAAATTTTACATGATTTTGACACCATTGCAAATTTAAGAAGAGTAACCCTCATTTTGAGTCTAGAGTCACATTTTCTATTACATCAATTAAAAAGAAAGAATGATTCCTATTATTTATATGTGTGTGTGTGTGTGTGTGTGTGTGTGTGTGTGTCAGAGATATCCCTGCAGCTCTCAACTGGTTACCCACTGGGGTGTAGCCTGCTAGTACCAGGATGGGAGACCTCCTGGGAAATACTAAGGTTGCTGCAGTGAGAGGTGTTAGTGAGACCGACAGGGGGTGCTCACCCTACTTTCTGCATGAGTCCTAACACTCCAGTGTACTGCAGTGACAGGGACAATTTACAGTATAAAAAGACAATATACTGCACTGTTTTTAAGATTAGATGTTAAACCAAGGTTCTCACACTCTGTGGTCATTATGTAATGAGTGATAGTGAGAATAAACAGACCCAAGAGCAGAGGAACAGTTCAAAGGATTTATTAACAGGAATAATGAGCAGTCATTGGTTTGAGGAACAGATTCATAGAATCCCCTGCTGAAGCTTAGTGAGGTGCAGAACAATGCCCAGCAGAGATGGGCGATCTTTACTCTGGACACGGGGCAGAGACGAGGTATCCTCCATGGAAGACCAGCTGACCTGCAGCAACATGCAGCAACTGGAAGGCAACCACACACCCGACAGGCGGGCAACCAACATGACACACGAGGGGATTAAAATAGGCATGAACAAACAAGGAACAGGTGCCGCTCACCAGCTGAAAGTTGGCATGATGTTTCTCATGGAAACGCTGATTCCGTATGCCAGCGGCACCTGAAACATATGAGGAAGAAAACGTCAACACGCTTGGAACAAAACAAACAGAGCATTGTGATACCGTGACAACACTGGAGAGCGCACGGCGGTAACTCGCGCACGGCGGTAACTCGCGCACAGCGGTCACTAACAACTGGACCCGTGTGCTCACACAAAGAACATACACGAAACACGAGACAGACAGGGGATGATAATGCCATGGTCCCGCCAGACAGAAACCCAACCTGACAAGGTGACAGAAACGTGACATATTAGGGATATGCCCGAAGCCGTACACCTTATTCAGAAAGGCATGAATAATGACTTCAAAACAAATAACGGATTCATCCGAATAATATAAAAAATATTTGTATGACTAATTATCCAAGAGGCACAAGGATAAAATGACATTTTAAATAAACATTTCCAAAATTACAACAAATGTATGAATTTGTGCAGCCAATATTTCTAAAGTGTAAACCTTATGAATGAAAATGTGCACTTTGTGATTTCAAATTGGATGGGCGCAGTCACGACTCCGTTTGCAGTCTCTGTTAATTGTGTGTGTCTGGAGCTTATCAAGTGTAACATTATGATACGACATCATATACACTTTCCACTTCTTGAAATGTTTATGTTAATGCATCACACGATTTGCACGTGATTCTCATGTATTTACACTACCGTTCAAAAGTTTGGGGTCACTTGCCTGAAAAGTTTCTCATGATCTTAAAAACCTTTTGATCTGAAAGCGTATGCTTAAATGTTTGAAATTAGTTTTGTAGACAAAAATATAATTGTGCCAACATATTAATTTATTGAATTACAAAACTAAAATGTTATTTAAAAAAAAAAAAAAAAAGTTTTTGAAATGGATGACTTGGACCGAATAATTAAGAAAAGCAGCCACTAAGTGCCCAGCATATAGATGGGAACTCCTTCAGTACTGTTTAAAAAGCATCCCAGGGTGATACCTCAAGAAGTTGGTTTAGAAAATGCCAAGAGTACATTTCTGCAAAATCTAGGCAAAGAGTGGCCACTTTGAAGATGCTAAAATATAACATAGTTTTTATTTATTTTGGATTTATTTTTTGCCACAACATAATTCCCATATTTCCATTTCTATTATTCCATAGTTGTGATGACTACTATTATTCTAAAATGTGAAAAAAATAAATAAATATATATATATATATAAATGAGTACGTGACCGGTAGTGTATTTATAGCCTAAACCTGAGAGCGATGTTAAATTCCGAAGTGATGATTTCAAGTCGGAGCTCGTCTATCCATCTCTTAAAGTTGACCACATTTATATTCACATGAGCGATTAAGGAAATTATCTGGTTAAGACTTTTTTCTGAAAAAAAGTTAAAATGCTCCATAAAGGTTTAAATGCTCCATAGAGTATTCTTCTATTAGGAATATTCCTCCCTTTTTTCTTCTTCTTTAAACAGTGCAACCTCTGTTAAGGTGCTATATAAATTTAACATCATTATTATTTAACTAAATAATGGTGTCTTATTGTAAAAAATCCTGATAGACTTACGTGACTTTTACCTGTTTGTAGGCTATATTGATTTTATTTTCATTTCTTTTCATGTTTGAATTTGTATTTATTGTTCACTGCAAAATATGTGCTTGACATTTCACATTTTGTTTGACACCTCCTGCACAGACAAATGAAAATACTGTTTCATGCAGATATTAATATCTGAAATACCAGGAGAAACCACAGTTAACAACATATCCCACAGTTAATGTAGCCTACAAATTAAGCTTCATCTGGTAAGAAAAAAAAATAATAATATTGTTTTTTAAATAATAATAATAATAATAGGCCATTATTATGAAAAGGCACATACAAGGCATATTTTATTAATAGAAATTATAAATGTAAGAGTAACATTTAAAAATGGGCATTTCATTTAGTTTTGATGCACTTCCGGTTTAAGCCCTGCCCACAACCGGTTTTATCCGAATACAGAGACAGATACAGATAATTTTGTCATATGAACAGATACAGATACAAATACAGATAATGGCTTCGCTGCACACCCCTAGTGGTCATCAAAAATTCTAGGAAGCTTCTTTAAACAGAGTATGGGTTTAAGTCTTGTGTCCTGGCAAAATCTATCCATCATGGACTCATAATAATCCATACAATATAACTGGCTACACCACTCTTTCCTCTCCACTGATAGCCAGTTTTTGGTGAGCTTTCTCAATGTCTGCTGTTGCAAATGTATTAGATATTTTGTTTCCATAAATAAACTACTAACTCAAATTGATTATTGTGGGAGATTGTGGCATAAGAGTTGTCACAAAGATGAAACATTAATATCGAGCTTTTACCCAAGGACAACAACAGCTAAACCTTCACTGCTAATTAGAGCTGGATTTAGCATCATGGTGACATATTGATGGACAGGGATGGGAATTTCTGGAATAAAAGTGTGTTGTGAAAAATGTGTTTCCTGAAGTGAGAACATATTGATTCAGGTTATGCACCATTGAAGAAGACCTGCAGGACAGGGGCGTAGCTAGACTTCAGTGTCATCTGGGGCTTAGCCCACAGTAGTGTTGGGTTCGAGGCCACCTTAGTCAAGTCTGAGTCAAGTCCGAGTCTTTAAACAATTTAGTCGAGTCCGAGTCCAAAAGGGGCCGAGTCGGACTCAAGACCGAGTCCATAACAGGCAGAGTCCGAATGAATCTATGCAAAAATCTGATTAAAACTGTAACCGTGAACTCAACATCAATATTTTAAGCTTACTTCAACCTTCACAACTAAGAAAAACAATTTGTCAATATAAATGCAAAAAACAAATGATTATTATCCTGCTGAACAAATTTCAAAGTGGTTTCAGAATGAAAGCATATGCTTTAGGTGTATGAAGACAAAACTGTCCTTCAACACACTTCTTATAGTGTTCTGTTGACTTTTTCAATTATTTGTTGATTTTTCCCCTCCATTCAAACATAAACAAAGAAAGTGAATGCTGTGTTAGTCATTACAACCAGAGTTATTATTATTTCGAATTTTCATTTCATTTTCAATTTGTCCATTCAATTTAGTTTAGTTTGATCTAAAATTATGGGTGAAATACATTTAATGTAATTAATTAAATACATTTAATGTGTTTAATACATTTAATAAATGTTAATATTAAAACATTTAATGCCCATAAAATTAAATAAAACAACATAAAATAAAAACAGAATGGATCATATATCATTAAAAAAATATTTATATACTACAGTACTGCACTTCAAACTTTTCAGTCCTCCTGCTGTGTCTAGGTGTATCCTACTTCCCTAAAGTCAAGATAACATTTTTGACAAACTCACCTTGGGCTGACGTTTCGTTCTTTTCACATTATATTTAGTATGGATAATAGGTGAATAAAGACTTGTCCCCTCACTTGTGTTCTTCTTCATTGTATTTTTGACTTTTTTGCCATTGAAATGCAAGTGCCAGCTTTACAGGTAACACACAGAGGTTGCGCTACAAATATGTGATGGACTTGTACAATTTCCTTCATGGTCTATTTCATCCTTCATATTAGTTTAAATGTCCCTGATATGTAGTAAATTTGATTTTGTCTCGATATAGTCAACATTTTCAGTTAGAAATGACTTTGCGTAGTAAGTGTGAGTCTGATAAAACATTTTTAAAACATGTTCTATTTAATAATTTGCAGAGTTGGGGAACATACTTTTTAAAGTATACTTACGTTATTGACATTTCTGGATGAGAGCGACAGAGCACGTCTGGTGAATGGCGATCTCTTTCCTATACACACATACAGCATGGGCACGTGGGCGAGAGAGCTAAAAAAGTACTTTGAAAGAGTGCGTGCTGCTGCTCTCAGCCAGAATAATCACACATAAGGACATATACGTGTGAATCAAATGTGCAGTATCAAATACACAGAATGTATGATAGTACTAACTGTAGAGAGCACATCAATATGAAGACAAAGCCAAATCCCGGACATTTAGAGGCAATTTTGAAATCCCGGCTGGATGCTTTTTTCAGGTCTGAAAAAGAGGACATGTCTGGGGAAAAGAGGACGTACGGTCACCCTATGTTACATTATTTTTTGTTTGTTTGTTTGTTTTTCATTGCATCACAACTGTCATGGGCTTGGCTGGACTTTAAAAATATCCCAAGTCCGAAAGGCTCAAGTCCGTGACAAGTCCAAGTCCATTAAAATTGGACTCGTGACTCGGACTCGAGTCAGAGTCCAAACTCGAGTACTCCAACTCTAGCCCACAGGCCATATTATAATATAAAAATAAGAAGAATCCTTCCTTCCATGACTTAAAAAAATACCACCCTACCTGTCAAATAATGATTATATTAAGCGCAATACTGACACCGGTTCAGAACTTTATATTGTAGGGCTTTACTGGTTGTTTAGATCAGTGTTACTATCAGAAATAATTAATAATTATTTCTGTAGTTATTAATTAATATTTAAATTAATCAATTGAATCTAACTCATTAAAACCTCATATGGGGCTCCAGTAAATGTAGTGTGCTATGTTTAGGAGCAAGTTTGGTTATTAGCAATAATTAATAATTATCAAAGATAACTATTAATTATTAAAATCAATAGAACATTGATGAGAATCAATGTTAGTTTTTTTTTAATCCTTTGAATCAACAATTATCAAAGATAATCTTTAATTGTTAACATCGATGAAACATTAATTAAAATTAACACTAGCTTATTGATCCTTCAAATTCAACAATCATCAAAGATAATTATCAATTATCAAAAATCAATAGAATATTAATAAGGATTAACATTGACGGGGCACCACCCTGAAATCAGGGACTAATAACCAAATAGTATAACAGTCTCAGTATTAGATTGTTTTCTTAGGAAAATCGACATCCGAAGAATATCGATTTTCGGGAAAAAACAATGAATGAAGGTTTGAATCCGAGCACTGACATCCCGTCAGCATGACACAGGCATATGCAAAACAAACCAAAACACTTCTCTTTGTAATATAAACAAAGTTTATTTATGCAGTAATATCAATTAATAATTAATACAATGCAGTCAATAAACTTCCGACTTACAACTACAAACTAAACAGTGATATGATTAAATATGGAAATAAAAATAATCCTATAACACATAAGGTGTGTGTGTGTGTGTGTGTGGGTGTGTGGTTAGTACGAGAGAGAGAGAGAGAATTAAGTGACAGCCCTAAAGCCGATTTCATGATAGTGGGAGATAAAGCAGCTGTTAGTTTATCACTCAGAGACGCGGTGGACGGCTCATAAAAGTCCCGTGTTATTTGACTCTTTAATGGATGAACTCAGTTTCTATCTCACCCGCGATGGCGAAATTGCACAATCCACAATATAGTTGGACCACAATACAGTTGGACCACAATACAGCAAAACAAATTCGTGATAATTAATACCCTGAGTATTAATAATGAGCGGTCCGTAAACTGTACAAGCAAAAAACCTTGAAACACAAGAATAACACAGTATAATATTCTATCTCTGCCCAGACGTAAACCTCTTACTTGAATCACAGGAGGACACAGGTAGAATGTGTTTTCCTCCGTCCTTTAACTCTGACCCGGTTCCTTGAGGCTCGGGTGATGACGGGAGGCCGTTTCCTCACTCTGTTGGCGGGCGGTACGGCTGTTGATTCTCGGCGGGCTGGCGGAGAACTCAGAAATGTCGACTTGATTGAAGATGGAAGAGAAAGATTTAATCTCTTCACTTCTGTAGGCAAACGGATGAAGTTGCGAATTGCTCGGCAGTCTCCTTCGGATCCGTTAAGAGTGTTCGGTTGAACACAGAGTAATCTCAACTGTCCAGCGAGATGGAGACTGTATGGCCACAGTTTCAAGTCGGACGTTACTTCCTTGTGCCACGAGGTTGCACCTGAGAGCAGCGATGATACTACGTCTACACACTGCAAGCAAAGTTGCTGGAAGCAAATCCCGAAAGCATTTCAGAGGTATTTCAACTCCTGATGATGTCATGGTTTGAGATGCGTTCTGTTGTGTGCCTCATCCAATAGGAGTTGAGAGTTCTATCCTTTAGTGAGCAAGGCTTCATGGGATTTGTAGTCTGTTTTGGACTCCCTTTGTTTGATTTTGGCGCGATTTTTATCAGTATAATTTACGACTTGGAATGTGGGGGCTTGAGTTAGGTTTTTATGACTGTGTTAGGCCTGCCTTTGTCTTCTATCTGAATACATGAGGCCCAACAATATGAGCAAACATCAGGCGCACAATAACAGAATCAAACATGTTTTAATTTAAATTGTGGAGGATCAAAGCGAGAATTACAACTTGTTGGCTCATTGTTCACTGTGCAGAAACTAACGCTGACAATAAAATCAAAGTAATTTAACAATTTAAAATTTGCAATTGTCATTTAACATAATATTTTGAGAATAAAGTACAAATTACGAGAAGAAAGTCGAAGCATTATGAGATTAAAATCGTAATATTTTGAGAATAATTCGGAAGGTTAGTAACATCAAAGTGATGTGGTGGACAACAGCAAAGTGGAGCATCTGGGTCGTTACATACAACATCACTACCAGGGAGATACTGTAACTTGGCTATGCAACTGAGCTGAATTTGTGGGAAGTTTTTGCAAGCTCTCTGTTCATGAATGAGGTGTGCATTAGTACCGGAGTTTTCAACATCTGGGCGCCTGTCAAGGGAGGCATGAGATATAGGCTCGCACTCAAGTGAAGCGAAAAATAATTGGAACTGCTTTGGATTATATAAATCCATATCAAGATATTTTATGTGGTAACATCCCCCCTCAGTTACAGTATTGTTAAGAGAGGAAAACCCAATAACAATGCCACTTGGGATTGCATAAATCTGTCTGGTTCTTTCTCCTGAATAAACAAAATTTCCTACACAACCTCTGCAGAGTCTGGATACTAATAACTCTTCTGATGTGCCAAAAGACCATGGATTTCTTTATTGCTAAAGTATGATTTGACTACATCCTCCACATCCATCTCTTGCATTAATGAAGCTGCTGGCTCGGTGTCCGTTCTATCGTTGTGATAATGACGCTCTGTTTAGCCTAATATTGAGATTTGATTTCTACTATATTCTCACAATGCCACAATGCTACGACTTTATTCTAACAATTTTTACTTTATTCTCAAAATAATATGACCATAATCTCAAAATGCTATGACTTTATTTTAATAATTTTAACTTTATTCACATACGAAATTTAATATAATAATTCTATTATTCTCAAACTATTACGACTTTAATCTCTTAATGCTACAACATTTTTCTTGTAATTTTTACTTTTTTTGCAAAATATTACAACTTTATTATCTACATATTATTATTATTATTTTGCATTTTATTTAACATGGCAATAAAACGGCATCGTGGGATCACCGAGTAAAGTTAAAAATAACTTAAATTTTTAGAAACGCATCTCGAAACACCTGCGTTGGGTTTCATGACTGCTATTAAACATGATTCCAGGTTGTTTTTATCAAAGCACAATTTCAACGATTGATAAACGGTAAGACAGTGCCCCACCCCCCCCCCCCCCATTACCGTCAATTGTGTGTGAAGCTGACGATTAAAAAGACTGACCTTGAACCTGCTTCGTTGTCTCCTGACTTCTCCATTGCCCATGAACTTAGAACCTTTCTACAGTATTTCTCAGGATTAATTTTATTATTGAACAAACACAATGCTCTCAGTCAATCCAAAATGTTATTGAACCTCAAACCTGAATGTTTCACAAAGAAAAAGTGAGTTTTGTCTTTCTCAGGGGAATATATAAGTGTGCACAATTATTAGGCAACTATTAGTGAGCACAATAATTAGGCAACTAAATTACAAAAAGAATCTCTCACATCAACCCAATAATCTCAGTGATAGATAGCTAAATTAAAGGCTATGTTATAGACGCAGAATCTAGTAAGCAGAAATATTAAATTTACCTTGATATGTTTCTTCAAATTAGAGGCAGGATTAATGCTGATATCTGGCTTGAGCATGTTAAACTCACATGACACAATCAAGCAATTGGCCTTTTTCACTGCGAAAAGCCCTTTCAGGTGCGGCCATGATGTTCAGGTGTTGAAATGTGTTTGAGGCATCCTCCACATCCAAAACAGCTGGTGCCGATCTGCAGCTGCCTTTAAAGTTTTTTTTTACGTGTGATTTGATTTGATGGGAGTCACGAGACTCTCCCCAGTCATGTTGATAGATAAAAATAAAATCAGGACAGGGAAGTAGCGAACACAGACAGTGGGAAAATAGCGCATTAAAAATACAGTTACAGCACTTAAAAAATATTCAAGTAGAAGTAAAAGTATAAAAATTTTAAACTACTTAAAAAAGTACAATTCCTGGGAAAAATGACTTAATTACAGTAACGTGAGTATTTGCAATTAGTTACTTTACACCCCTGAATTTAATGTTGTTACATAAGGTATGTTGGGGAAAAATGCTTGTTAAATGAGCTGATTCATAAGTTTATGAGCCATTCATTTGTTAACGCTAGTCCTGCCATAAATCAATGATTAACTGACACTTGAGTTATGTAAGTGTGACACTCCTGTTCTACCCACTCCGTACGGGACTCAAACTGGCGTCTCCAGCATGGGAGGCAGGTGCGCTAACAAGGAGGCTAAAGGCTACAACCCTTAGTGTCAGTCGCTAGTGCACCTCTTGAGGTCAGGAGAGTGAGGTTTATACACATTGCACAGCTATTTATCAGCTGGCCACCATTACACTCACCCCCCTAAACCTCATTCCCATCCGGGTCACGGCACCATTGTTATACTCCTGTTCTACCCACTCTGTACGGGACTCGAACTGGCGGGTGCGCTAACAAGGAGGCTAAAGCCTTTAGCATCAGTCGCTAGTGCACCTCTTTAGGTAAGGAGAGTGAGGTTTATATACATTGCACAGCTATCTATCAGCTGGCCACTGTTACATAAGCAATATCATGTTGGTTGAATTATATATGAATTCAGCCAAGGAGCTTTAGTTGTGGACTGGATATAGCTATGCTTGTTCTCTGTCATTGGGATTAATAATATGCTCAATATGTTCTTGTGTGTTTTTGTGTCAACGGTTTAGAATGCAGACGTCAAAGAAACTATGCACGCTGTACATCATGTACAATTTCAAATCTGTCAAGACTGTCATGCGCAAGAGAAAGCATCAAACTGAAAGAGGAAACTGGAAGATGTAAGCTGTGAGTTGTTATTTTATTTGTTTATTTAGTCATTTTTTTTAAGATATGAAGGAATAATTGACTGTAAAATTACTGAAAATGAATGCGCATTTGAGGTGTTAATCAATGCGAAGTGCAGTGACCGTTACACCACAGGTGTGCATTAACTTTAAAAACTTGGACGGTTTTGATTATGTTTTTCTGCTTTTGTTTGTTTTCTCAACACATTTTCAAGGTTTTCATCTTGGGTTGATCACTTTCTGTATACCTTTAATCGAGCGATGCTGTGTTGCGGATGGTGGCATGAGAGAGAAATGGCGCATGAATAACATTCGTGAAGGCTGAACAGCGAGAGACGGATGCCGTTGGGAACCTTTAACTGTAAGTACTGAAACTATTTTTATAATGTTAAATAAGCAATATTTGACGATGGACCAATGCACCACCAAGTGTTGTGCATTCAAAGGTCTGGAATCAATAATTCCGCTCATCCAAAGATTATCACATACAATTATTTTAGCTGTTCTTCAGGGTTTTACTACATTAATATTAGCCTAACTGTACTATCCTTGTCTTTAGCAACCATTTTTTATTTTTTATTTTTTTATTTTTTTTAACAACAATGATTTCACTACAGTAATACTGCAGTATCCTTATAGTAACCATGGTTTTAATAAAATAATATTGTAGTAACTGACTGTAGTAATCATGGTTAATTTTGTGGTTCTGGTTTTACCTCATATACCATGGTTTAACTATGCTTACTAAAACCTTGGGTAGTTTTTGCAAATATCTGACAGTTTTTGTCTTTTTTTCTTTACTTTGATAAGAATTCTCAGTTTTGAATCCTGACTCCACTTCAAAGCTCGAAGAGAACTGGGTGCCTGTGTTTAAGGACAAGGTCCTGCACTTTGCCAACAGAGAGCAGTGGCTCTTCATCTGCTTTCCAATATGGAAACTATGACAGCAGGTATTGGGAATAAAGAAAATGATCTGTATTTAAGAGAATAGCAAGACTGTGCTGTCATTCAGGTTTAACTATTTTAATTATGTAAAGGAAATAGTTTACCCCAAATTAAAAGTTCTGTCATTACTTACTCGCACTCATGCCATTACACACCAAAGGAGAAACTGCTTTTATGTCCATTTTGGTGGTTGACAGACTGGTCACTATGTCCTGACATAGTATGGAAAAAAGGAATTTGAAGAACATTAAAACGTTTTTCAATTTTTGGTTCATTGAAAAAATAACAACATACAAGTTTAGTATGGCATGAGGTTAAAGTAAATAACTAATCAAGAGTAGCATTCATACAAAGAGTAAGTGATGATAAAATTTTCATTTTGGGGTGAACTATTCCTTTAAGAAACTTTACATAAATTAATTTCACATCACACATCCAAATGTCATAGCAGTCAAAGATTTTAACAAGACTTCAACTTTTTTAGTTTACATTGAACAATTGTACATTCTCATTTTATTTTAGACAAACAAGTTGACCACCTTTCTGGTCCATATTGTGCTCTCAACATTGATACATGATTGGAAGGAAAATGTTTGGACCAAGCTTCACAGGAACCAGGAAAGCCTTCATTGACATGCAGCCTGTAAGTTAACACAGACATTTCTAAAATCATAGAATTAAATACTTACACATACACATTTGCATGTACACATACCCACACTCCGTTGCATGATGCCCCATCATCAAAACTGCCCTTAGATCTAGCAATATCCTGAAAAATGAGTTGTACGTGTCGCAAACAGTATGCCATTGTTCAGCTGTTTCGAATTTTTTTTTTGGCTCGGAGTGAAGATTAAAAAAGAACTTCTCAGTCAATATGCCAGGGTCTTTAGGGAAGCCTTCAGAAGGAAATACAGTAACACTACAATAAGGTCCTAGGCCTATTTGTTAACATAAGTAAATGCATTTCTTGCCCTTGATTTATCTGCAGAGCACTGTACATGTACACTACTCATGTACACACGCTGTATAAATGACGAGAGAATTATCATTTTTTGGGTGAACTATTTTAACCACTGTGTTCACATTAATGCATTTCATAAATTTACATTAACCCAAAATATTGTTCATTGCTACTTTAATATAGTTAACTAATTTTAACAAATACAAAGTTATTGAAAAGTGTTACTGAAAATAGTAAATACTTTAGAAGAAGCAGTAGTAAGTCATGAGAACTGTCAGATGCAATGATTTTACTGCTCCTAAAAGCTTTTAAACTTGGTTGCATTGATAATGCATTGATACACAGTCATTTCTGATTTTACAGGTTGGTCCCAGTGGCTGATTTCCTGCACCGTGCAAAAGATGCCATTTTTCCATACACACTGATGCTTGGAGGAAACAGTCACTGCTTGCAAGCATTTGTTGTCATTCACTGAGAAGCGCTTCAACAAAATATATTGTGGGGCACAGTGGACATTTGCTTCAAAGCGTTCTACGTGTTAAATATTAATTACCCCAAACAGCAAATTTAAATTAATTTCTACTGACTGGAAACTTGTTTACCCAAAGAAATACATTTCTACTTTTTAAATTGTTATTGTAGTCTACCTGCCTCTCACTTATTGTGTGGTTGTGGTAAAGTGATTTTGATGACCAAGAATTCTGTTTAAAATTTTTAACAATTTGCATATATTTTAACCCAGCATGCTGCAATGACTTTGCAGCAAAGTTACTGCCGACAGCAGTCCAAACGTTGGGATAGTCATAAGGGGAGCAGAGGTTTATACTGATGTTTCAGATGTAAAGACAAATGTACCTTTAGGTTTTCTTGCATATATATATATATATATATATATATATATATATATATATATATATATATATATATATATATTCATTTGTGTTCATAGTCTTCAAGTATGTCTTTGTAGTCATGTTTTAATGTGTTTTAGTGTGGCATATTAGTTCAAAAAGGTTTTTATTTTTTTTTAATGTAAAAATTGCTAATTAAATAAGTAGCTAACAATTTTTGCAAATTCCTCTTAATTATGAAGTATGCAAAATGCTTTTGTCTTTGCTGCTGTCATTTTTATTTTTAAATTTTTGTGATGTTTCTGCAACAATGTAAACTTCACGGATACTATTTTCTAAACTTTATTTAGTGTTTAACATTAAGACCAAAATGTAACTGTAGTTCATGGTGAAATAATAGGTACTGATACCAAACCTGTTTCTTTGTCTATATAAGTAGGTGTTTTTGTTTTTCTATTTTTCTTGGACTCATTTTTATATGTATTGCTGTTGAAATGTTTAATGAATTTGTAACATTGTAATATGAATAAATATTTAGAATTTCTTGTTGAGTACACTTTTTATAATAAATAGGCTATATTAGGAAACTTGGAATATAAATTAAATGCATTTGAAAATCAAGTGTAACTAACATAAAAATCTGTGTTGGATGGGGGAGGGGATGAATAATAATGAAGTTGAATAATAGGGTTCAAAACAGTGTTACTATGAATGCAAATGTAGTGATTTTTACTCAATTCACCGATGACGTAGTGATTTTTGATCACGTGTCACTTAAGATGTGGTTATGAGTGTATCAGATGACCCCTCCCCCTTTGCAATATGGGGCACCAGTTAAAAATACTATCTTAACAATTTAAGAACACTCCCAAAAGAGCTGTTCGATAATTTAGAATTAATGTAAACTAGAGGGAGTTGGTCAGCTGATTTATCCGAAGAGAGTCTGGACAACTAGTAGAGTCTTTGATCATCAACAGAATGAAGACACAGTTGTAATAAAATTAATGAAATTTATTAACTATAGATATGAGTAAATACCACAATGATGAATAATGCTAATAATGAATATGCACTGCTAAAGGATAATAAACTAATAACCAAAAAGGAAAGTACTGAATTAAACAATAAAACAAATAAATGATTTGAATGATAAATGCAATGCTGTTGAACTGAACGTAGCAATGGGAGAGAATTGTATGGGAATGCTCCTTATGGGAAACCACCTAATCGCTCTGGCAAAATGGTGATAAATAATGCTTATTTATCATTAAACAAATGATATACCTATTATTTGTAACAAGATGACCCCAGGTAACTGTTATCTAAGCAAGTTAGAAAAACATATGCTGCAGGTATAAACTAATGCCAAGGTCTCTAGGAAGAGGTTTGGTAAGTTTATATTTATGTTCCACACAGTCGAGTGATCAGTCCGGCAATAGAGACGTCTTCCACTGGCGGTGCGGGTAGTGTGCAGTGGGAAGGGCGCAGAGTTGCGATCCAGTAGTCATTGCCATGCTGGGCTGGAGGATGCTGAACTTCGGTTGCGCCAAGAGGGTACTTAAAGAGTGGACTGGGCAGCTGGGTCAGTTGAATCTTCACAGGGTCCTTTGCAGGCTGGCTGCATCACTGAGGAGCCGAGTGGGACAGGCAATGTCTGCCGATGCAGAGGTCGTTTGTGGACTGGGCTGCACTGCTGGAGGGGCCGTAAGGACCAGATAAGGTCCCTCAATGCTGGGGCCCTTTTTCAGCTAGAGTGCGGCAATATAGCAATAAAGCAATATAAAAGTTTTTGCTCGCAAAAGCTTAACCTCAACTATCTTGTAGCCTCTTTCCTCGTCAGGTCAGAAACTCAGGACATGGTGTGTCTGCTAATGTGTCCTTCCCTGTCGAGTTGGAAATACAGGACAAGGGTGTGTCTATCCGGGGGACATATTTATCCCTTTCTGATGAGGAGGAGACTGAAATTTGGGGCCTTTCCGATCCTGGAGTGTAATTGGCCACTGGTGTCTGAAGTAGCCACAGTGTTGCCCACCCTAGTATGGAACTCATTTTCATAGCATAAAGTACAGTGTTAAAACAGTGTCTTTAACATTTTACCCATGCATTATTTCTTTACCAAACCTCTTTCAAATTATTAAAGGCATCGTATGGAACAGATAGAGATCAAACACGATAAGAAACGGTTAAGTCATCGACAATGCATTTGTTTATCTTTTAATAGGTCTGTCCCGTGAACTGTTGTGTTAACAGTCAATAACCATTAACATAAACTGTGCTTTGCATGAAGATAGAGTGGATGTGTTGCAGTTTATATTAATTTAAGGCCTCCAAACCTATAGAATAGATCTCTGTGGCTCTTCACTGCTGCTGCATCTGGGAGGTCCTGAAGGAATTATGGCAGTTCTTGCCTAAACCTTAGAAATGAGATTGGTGGGGCAGAAGGTCCCCCTTTCTGCCCTGTAAGAGGTGTCTGGCAGTTGTCTTAGAATCTTATCTGATGTTGCTGAACATTTGTTTAAGTTCATTCTCCAAGGATCCAGTCACAGTGAGGTCCATCTTCTTCCACACTGACAGTTAAAACAGTTAAAACCAGTTTATGGCCCTGCCATAAACTGGTCCCTGGAATGCCATCTTAACTGATGTTCACCACACAAACTTTAATACAGTGAAAAAGACACTCTATTAGCATAACAGTGTGGGAATTAATTTATGAATGTAACATCTCGCTAAATCATGGCTTCAGTGTCTGGTAGAGTATCATAGTCAGCTTACAGATGTATGTGCCCAACATGTGTATTCCTTGGGATATCTCCGTTCATTACAAATTATTAACTTCGGCAGGTTTGATATTGCTGGAGGTCTTGTTTAAATAATTCTGGTAACCCATAAGTAAAGTGTTACCACATAAACACGAAGGAATTACTAATTATTTTAAAGCGAGGATCGTGGTAACGCATTATTAATTAATGAATACACACTTGAATATATATTTAAAAAAATGCTTTTACAAAAAAAAAAAAAAAAAAAATTACATTAATTTTTTATTCATAGATACTGTAGGTTAATCTTACAAGAAGTGTTTCATTTTATGTAAAGTGCATTATTTTTTCTGAGTAACAATGGGTCAAGTTGAAAAAAAAAAAAGAATGAGTGTCACAGCCATCAAGCTTCTAATCCAATCAGGGTTCACCATATTCAATGCTCGTGCTGAAACTGAAAGAAGAGCGAGTGCAATTTTGCTCCGCCCTCCCGTCGATCCGCCTGCACGTGGTAAACATTAACATACTTTCTGTTCTGTTCATACCGAACATAGGCAAAGGAGGAAACATGTCAAATTATTTGATAAAAACTGTACATATTTACAGAGTGGACTGTCTAGGGCGGAAGTACACAAATAGGTGGAATCAGCCTCATAGCTGCACGATGGTTTTCTGTTGAAGTCTTGTGGAGATCAACACACTTGTCCTTTAGACGCATAATTTTATTATTTTACTTTATGTTAAGATATTAGTCTTTTAAAACATGTAGTAACTGTGAGCACCAGCAATTAAAAGCATTATCCTGCTAAAGGTTTGTAGCCTATGCAAGTATGTTCAATTTTATTTCAATGATTCATAATTCAATGCCAGAAAAAAAAGAATTTTTTTTTTTTTGAATGTCTGTGAATGTTTGTTTGATCTGTTTAATTAAATGAATAAAATGTAGGAACAAACACTTGAGTATTCATTACTAACTGACAAAGTAACATCTCAGTTACTATTAATGGTTTTTAATGTGTTTTCACTTTAGAATAATGGTCCAGATAACCTTTAACTCACAAGGAAGGAAACAGTAAGATCTCATTAATTAATAATGCGTTACCATGTCCCTCACTTTAGAATAATGGTCCAGATCATTAGTAATTCCTTCATACTTATGTGGTAACAATTGACTCATTACTTGGGTTACCAGAATTATATAAAAAAGACCTTCAGCAATATCAAACATGCAGAATTTAATAATTTTTTTAATGAACAGAAGAGATATCCCAAGGAATACACAGGTTGGGCACATACATCCCTGTATTTCTGTAAGGTAATCTAACTATGATCATGGCTGTAACCACCATAGACATCGAGGGGGGACATGTCCCCCCCACCCCATAATATTGGTCTACTGATATGGGTTTTTTCCATGGTTAATTATTACATTATTAAATTTGGTCCCCATCAGTCCTGAATATATGGTTACATCCTTGACTATGATACTCTACCAGACACTGTAGCCTTGATTTAGCGATCTGTTACATTCATAAATTAATTCCAACAAAGAACCCATGCATGATCTTGTTCACAATAAAAACATAATCATTCACATTTTAGACACATGTTAATGTTTTGGTTAGTAACTAATTAGTAGTTATTTTAAATTAGCCATAGTTAGTAGATAGTTCTCAATGAGGCAGATCAAATTCAGTAATTATTGATTACCTAACAGTGAACTACCTCAGTCATCAGTTCTCTATTACTTACTGATTGGTTAATCATGTCTCCATATTAGTTAATAGTAGTAACTAAAGTGTTAATGTAGTAATACTCATTAATCCTGTATTAATTCCTGCATAATTACCTATTAATGACGGACCATTATTCTAAAGTGTAACCAACCAACTTTACTGTAACTCAGAATCCCATGGAGCATTGCGATGTAAATAACATGGCGGCACACATACTGGCAATAACGTTAGTAATCGCATCTTATCCATCATAATCAATCTTTAGAAACATCTTAAAATCACATTATATGTTTAATAATATTAAATTCCTATATATTAAATATGAAATTCCTTCCTCCAGTATGTCTGCTGTGAAGTGTAAGGCCATTTATTTATTTTTATTTTTTTTTTAAATAAAGCCTGCATTAAATAACTCAGTAGCAATAGTAAGAACTCTCGTACGAAGAGGTTAAACGTTGCCGGGGCAACCCCAGCAGCAAAATGCTGTTGTAAGAAAACGCCAGCACTGAACCAATTGGGCAGTGAACTGGGTCCTCACCGAGCACCATGATGTGAAAATGCACCACTTAGGAGCATACTGTTTTCTCGTAAATGGTGCTCTATCATTCAGAATGTTATCAACCAGCGGGGGATAAACAATTATTCAAGAGACCACTTGTCCTGATTATAAAATCAGACAAAAGTATGCAGATAGACCCAACCTGCTGCCATACAGATGTCCTACCTCGCAAGGCTGTCATGCTCCTCATAGAGTGGGCTTGAATACTCGTAAGCAAAGGCACCGGTGAGTGTGCTGTGCCAGCCTCAGCATGGCACAAGAAAGCACCTGTCCCTGGCGGTCGATGAATGACACCACCGCTGAACTGCCTGTCCAGATGTGGAAGTGACTGCCTTGAATCCTTTGGACAAAGATATCTCAGGCCAGAGGAGAAAGTGCCCCTCTTTAAAAATGGCAAACACTGGCGTAACAACTGAACACAGATGAAGACAGTCACCAGAACACCTTTTCCTAGGTTGAGAATTATATCTCCATGCTGGGAAGCCAAATCCTGAGTGGGCTAGTGCCAAACAATCATCAATATATACAGATGCCCTGGAGCCTCAAAGGGGTCAAGGCTGTATCCATGCATTTCTTGAATGTGCATGGAGACAGAAAAGGACCGAAGGGAATGATGCAAAAGTTGTATGCTTTGCCGGCAAACCAATCTCAGAAAGTCTCAGATTCTGCAATCTGAAAGTGAAAATATGCAATGAGATCCTTCAAATTTAACTTCACAAACCAGTCCCCCCAGCTGGATTGAGACATTAACAGTTTGTGCTTCAGCATCCTGAAACAAAAATGTATTTGACTGAAATGAAATTGCCTCAGATCTAGAATGCGATGCAAGCTGCCTCCTTTTTTTCCGAACCAGGAAATAGCGGCTGTAAAAACTGCTCTCTTTGAGAAGCAAAAACATTTCTCTATTGACTTTTTTACAAGAGAGAGTAAATTTCCTGAGCCTAATACAGAGCTCCCTGAGAAGTAACTGATGTGGGAATCACTTTGTTGAATATAGGCAGAGGAAGCCTAAATTGAATGACATAACCATGGATGCATGTGTAATGGGGGAAAACGTGAGGTGCTTTTGACAATGTGATTTTGTACATTGTATGGCGACCTTAGTTAACTAAGTCATGGGGGGAGACTGAGTAAAAATGCGATAGTGTAAGTCGAGTGTTCAAGCGCAATGAATGGCGAACTTATGACAGTGTTCGGAGACCAAACAGAGGAGAGACAGAAGTGTTTGAACAGTCAGGCTGTTTTGCTGAGTGGGGGCTTTTCCTCTGCGTCACAATGAACACGTGAGGTATGCTTTGGCTGGCTGGAAGACTGTGGTCCTCAGCGCCGATCCAATGTTCCACAATGGGAAGAGTTTGAGGACCACAGTCCATAGAATGAGGCACAGAACCTGTGTAAATCATGATGATATTGAGTGAGACCACATCAATGTTTGTTTGTTTTTTTAACCCTTAAATGTATGGGTCTTTCATGAAACATTATTACATTCCTTGGGTCTTTAGTAATTCAGCATGTATATCTATCTGTCACAGTCGGTCTCCCTCACGTTCTTCAAGGACTCTTATTTTGAAGTTTTCCCCTGGACTACATCTCCCATAGTTCACTTCCCTCATCACTTCCATCTGCTCCTCATCATCCTCACCTGTATTCCATTCCCTCATTTAGTTCCTTGTGTATAAATACCCTCTAGTTTTGTTCATCCATTGTCAGTCCTTGAAGTGTTACGTTGTGTTGATGAAGTGTTACATTGCATTACTAGTTTGTGATGTTTAGCTTTATTGTGATGTTTAGCTTTATTGTTTTTTCCACTCCAGTGTTTGTTCCACTCCAGCGTTTATTATTAAAATATTTAAAGTATCTACTCCTGTGTCTCTTCCTCTCCAAGAACCCAGCATTACAGAAGGACTGACCGAACAAAATGGATATACCGGCAGTAGCAATCCTCCTCCTCGAACAATGAGACCGTCCAATTGAGGATCATGTGCGTGAGTTTCTCCATCTCGCGAATTTGGTGGACTATGATGACCACGCTCTGGTGAGTTTCTTCAGGGCCGGCCTGAATAGTGCATTGAAGGAGCTGATGCCTCCGTCAGGTCCTCACTGGACAATTGCCGACTACGTGGTGGTGGCTCAGCTGCTCTGCGGCTCACCTTTCACTGTGGGTATGGAGGATGAGTACTTTGTATCTCCGCCCACAGTGGATGCCCTCCAGCCTTCCACGGCTCCTCCCTCAAAGCCTTCCACGGCTCCTCCCTCGAAGCCTTCCATGGCTCCTTCCCCAATGTCTGCCACGGTCAACGAGCCAGTGCCCATGCCTGCCACAGTCAACGAGCCAGCGCCCATGCCTGTAGCCTTGACCGTCCTAGAGCCAGTGCCTGTAGCCTTGACCATCCCAGAGCCAGTGTCTGTAGCTTCAACTGTCCCAGTGCCAATGCTTGTTGCCTTGACCATCCCAGTGCCAATGCCTGTTGCCTTGACCACCCCTGAGCCAGCTCTCACCAAGTTAATAGACCTTGACTTGCTCCCCACCCTGGTTCCCACCCTGACTACCCTTCATCCTCCGCTGGTTCCAGCCAGCATAATGGACATCCTTGTTCCATCCAGTGCCCTGTCCCTTCCTCCTCCGCTGGCTCCACTCAGGACAATTCCTCCTCTTCCTCCTCCTCCTCCTGTCAGCCGGCTCCTCCCACGTCACTGGCTCGAACTTCGCTCCCTGCGAAACCATGGTCAAGGGGAACCTCAAGTCCTCTTTGGCTCCACCGTGGTCCTTCAGCCAATTGGCTTCTCCGGGGTCCCTTGTCCCTCCAGCTCTGCCTTGGTCAGTCGGTCACCTGGCTCCACCTCTGCTCTCCGATCCTCCAGCTACGCTTCTTCACTCTGAGCCTCCAGCTTTATCAGGGACGTCCTTCCCTATGGCTCCACCACTGTCCTCAAATCCCCCAGCTCCGCCTTGGTTCTCTGAGCCTTTGACACTACCTTGGTCCTCCGAAACCTTCGGCTCCACCCTGGCCCTTCGAGCCGTCGGCTACTATCCATTGCTTTACCCCTCGAGCCTCTCACGGCTCCACCTTCCATGACTCTGCCTTCCACAGCTATGCCTCCCATGGCTCTGCCCTTAGAGCCTTCCATGGCTCCGCCTGCCTTCGTCAAGCCTCTCCTAGCTCCGCCCTCAGACTCTTCCATGGCTCCGCCCACTTCCCCAGAGTCTCCTTCTCCAGCGGTTCTGCCTCCTGACCCAGTCCTTGCCCTGTGGCCACCTCCCAGGCCTCCTGACCCAGTCCCTGCCCTGTGGCTGCCTCCCAGGCCTCCTGACCCAGTCCCTGCCCTGTGGCCACCTCCCAAGCCTCCTGACCCAGTCCCTGGCCTGTGGCCGCCTCCCAGGCCGCCGGATCCATTCCCAACCCTGATGCCACCCCCCAGGCCGCCGGATCCTTTCCCAGACCTGAAGCCACCCCCCCAGGTCCCCGGATCCATTCCCAGCCCTGAAACTGCCCCCAGGCCTCCTGATCATCCTCCTTGGATCCTTCTTCACCTTCTGCATCACCCTACCCTCCTCATCCATCTTTGGGTGCCAGGAGTTGCGCTTGGGGGGGGGGGGGGGGTTGTTCCACTCCAGTGTTTGTTCCACTCCAGTGTTTGTTCCACTCCAGCGTTTATTATTAAAATATTTAAAGTATCTACTCCTGCTTCTCTTCCTCTTCCTCTCCAAGCACCCAGCGTTACACTATCACAATTGGCTACAAAATGCCCAGATAGTGTTAAAATTTCAAAGCATTTTCAAGACAATTAGAAAATAATACAATAGAATATATTCTAATATATTTTGATGTTTTATTTTTAATAAAAGATGATGCATCAAATCACAGAACATTATGCAGTACTACCACACTGAAATGTCAAGACATGTAACTGGCTGTCAAACACATATTGATTTACACATAACACATAAGCTACACAGAAGCTACACATTTGTATTTTCTCAGGCACATGAATCTAAATACACGCACAACTTACATAATTTCAGTAGAACACCCAAATGACAATAGCCATATCATACTGTTTATGTGTTGTAGTAGCTGTAGTTTGCTTCCACATTGCTTTTTCACCAAATAGCAATGTCAAATGTAAATTAAGTCAGTCACTGAAAAAACAGTGCCACCTTGAGTAACAATAGCATGTTTAAAATGTGTGTACACGCATATGGGAAACTGATAATTCACCATCTTTGTACAGAAAATCAACCTGTTATAATATTCATTTGTCTTGTAATAAAATAAGAAATATATATCCTCTGATAGTAAGCTTATATAGATATGAAATAATAAAAAAATATGATTTATAGTAGGGAAAAAGTGACACTATTACACATCGCGTGTCACTACAAAAAAAAAATGTATGAGGCACAGGGGATGGAATCAGGTCCTAGGTCAATAAAGACCTGAGATATGCATTTAAAGTCAGCATGAAATCAAAATTGACCATATTTATTTTATTAATGCATGTTACTGGTCTTATTGTAAATAATTCATACATGCATATTTGGTATTATATATATATATAAAGAAATATCCTGTAATCTTTTATCATAATTCAAAACAAATGCAGATATTATTTAATCACTGCATGGTTTTTATTTGCATTTCACTCCATTTTGTCCTGTGACTGGTACTGACTCTGTCCTGTAAGATTATTGTTAGTCATTTGGTTTTATACCATACATAATTTATACAATTAGCCTTATATTTGTTATAATATATTAGATATAATAACCTTATATTAACTTGTTTCCCAGCGCAAGCTGTGGGTGGAGACAGAGTTAAGGCCGATTTTTGAACGTGGTGAAAATTTGACTCATTTGGCTTTCCATAAACATTGAACCTTGAGTTTCTGATGCATAATAAACGGCGGACTTGCACAAGAGGAAGTAAGAGTGAAGCCAACAGTGTACTCAAATCATAACTCCTTAACAAAATCCACTTGGAAGGACTGCAAAACCAGTGTGTGCAGAACAAACACAGAGTGATTCTATTGGGCTTCATACCATCGTGACCACCTGGGAGTGTTCCCATTGCATTTGCTACTGGCAGCGTCAAAGTGAACTATGATAGGGAACCACATTTTTAAGGCACTGACAGGTTTGATTCTCTAAGAAACATACTTGCTGAACTGCAAATATACTGTAATTAAAGACTGTCAGATTAAATTGTTATGTAATTTAATGTAAAACAAATAAATAAAAAAAATCTCTCTAGGACATTCTGATCCGAAGATATCACTCTCTAAGTGAAAGCAATATAGCTGGTTGCTAGGGTGCTCTAAATGGTTTCCAGGTTGTGGCTAGCCAGTGAACATAGTGATTCTTATTGGCTGCTTACTAACCTGACTCAAAAGAGCCAATCCCCAAGTGTGTACGACATTCTGTTCTGAAGATATCCTTCTGAGACATTTTGAATGGAAGTTAATGGGGGGTGGTTGCTAAGGTCCCATAAATGGTTGTTTGGGTGTGGCTATGCCATTTCCAATGTGATACTTAAAGAGTGATTGGTATCCCGATTGAAAAGAGCCCACCCCCATGTCTTTATGTCATTCTGATTGGGAGATATGATCTGACAACTTTCTTGCATTGACTGCCATAATAGGGAAAAAAATATCTTCCCATAGTACTCTATGGGATTTTTGGGACATTTTTTTGCCCCCTGGGGTACATTTTACCCCCAAACACAGGGCATGTTCGAAGACGGCTTGCCAGCCCAAATCAAATGAGAGCACCCACGTGTCTCTACGGAATTCTTATCCGGAGATATGATTTGACAAAAAAATGTTCAATGTTAAGTCAATGGGATGTTTTGGGATGATTTTGTGGCCCCCAGCAATACACCGTACCCCCCACCCCTTAGAAAAGTCATAGCACAGGTGTCATAAATAGGCCATCGATTTGACACCTCATTCGTGGGTCTACACCAAATGGTGAGGGACAAGTTAGGTGCCGAAGTTTTGTACGGAATAATAATAATAACTAGATAGGTACATTTCCAGAATAAAATGTGAGTGGTGCTTGCCATGGCAACATTTCTCACCACGATGTCCCATCAACTGCCCCAAGTTGAAAGAGGCCACCCCCATGACAGTGGGATGTTCTGGTGCAGAGATATTGGTGTTGTTCTATGGTTGCTAGGGTGTTCCATGTGGTTGCTAGGTAGTTACCAGGGTGATACTCAAAATGCTCCTTGCTAGACTGAGTCAAACAAGCCAAACAGGAAGTTTCTATGATTTTCTGTTGCAGAGATATGTGATTTGTCACTTGGTTGTTTGGGTAACCCCATCTGATTGCTAG
Organism: Myxocyprinus asiaticus; assembly: GCF_019703515.2. NCBI lineage: Eukaryota > Metazoa > Chordata > Actinopteri > Cypriniformes > Catostomidae > Myxocyprinus > Myxocyprinus asiaticus. The sequence continues at coordinate 30,472,085 of NC_059349.1, forward strand.
GCCTTTACCAGGATGATACTTAACAAGGCTCCTTGTCATCCTGAGTGAAATGAGCCAAACAGGAAGTCTCTACAATGTTCTGTTGCAGAGATATGTGGTTTGTTGCTTGGTTGCTAGGGTAACCCCGTCTGATTGCTAGGCAGTTACGAAGGTGATACTTCACGTGGCTCCTTGCCATCCTGAGTGAAATAAGTCAATCCGGAAATCTCTACGATTTTCTGGTGCAGAAATATGTGTTTTGCAACTTGGTTGCGAGGGTAAGCCCATGTGGTTGCTATGCAGTAGCCAGGGTGATACTTAACATGGCTCCTTGTCATCCTAAGTGAAATAAGTCAATCCGGAAGTCTCTACGATGTTCTGGTGCAGATATATGTGATTTATTAATTGGTTGCTAGGGTAACCCCATTTGGTTGCTATGCAGTTACCAGGGTGAAACATAACAAGGCTCCTTGCTGTCCTGAGTGAAATAGGTCAACCCGGAAATCTCTACGATTTTCTGATGCAGAGATATGTGATTTGAAACTTGGTTGTTAGGGTAACCCCATCTGTTTGCTAGGCAGTTACCAGGGTGATACTTAACAGGGCTCATTGCCATCCTGAGTGAAATAAGCCAAACAGCAAGTCTCTACAATGTTCTGTTGCAGAGATATGTGATTTGTTACTTGGTTGCTAGGGTAACCCTGTCTGGTTGCTAGGCAGTTACGAAGGTGATACTTAATGTGGCTCCTTGCCATCCTGACTGTTATAAGTCAACCTGGAAGTCTCAACGATTTTCTGGTGCAGAGATATGTGTTTTGTTAATTGGTTGCTAGGGTAACCCCATCTGGTCACTAGGCAGTTACCAAGATGATACTTATTAAGGCTCCTTGCCATCCTGACTGTTATAAGTCAATCTGGAAGTTTCTACAATTTTCTGGTGCAGAGATATGTGTTTTGCTACTTGGTTGCTAGGGTAACCCCATCTGGTTGCTAGGCAGTTACCAGGGTGATACTTAACAAAGCTCCTTGCCATCCTGAGTGAAATAAGTCAAACCAGAAGTCTCTACGAGATTCTGATCCTGAGATAACCATCTTAGTGATTTTGAATGGAAGTCAATGGTGTTTCGTTGCTAGGGTGCTCTAAATGGTTACTAGGGCGTGGCTAAGTAGTTCACATGATGATACTTGAAGACAGATTGCTCACCCAATTAAAACAAGCCAACTCTCATGTCTCTAGGACATTTTGATCCGAAGATACCACACTCTAAGTGAAAGCAATAGAGTTGGTTGCTAGGGTGGTCTAAATGGTTGACAGGGCGTGGCTAGCCAGTGAACAGAGTGATTCTTATTGGCTGCTTACTAACCTCACTCAAAAGAGCCAATCCCCAAGTGTGTACGACATTCTGTTCTGAAGATATCCTTCTGAGACAATTTGAATGGAATTTAATGAGGGGTGGTTGCTAGGGTCCCATAAATGGTTGTTAGGGCGTGGCTATGCCATTTCCAAGGTGATACTTAAAGAGTGATTGGTATCCCGAATGAACTGAGCTCGCCCCCATGTCTCTATGTCATTCTGATTGGGAGATATGATCTGACAACTTTCTTGCATTGACTGCCATAGTAGGGAAAAAAAAAAAAAAATTCATGGACGAGACCCTTGCCATAGTATGCCTATGGGAAGTTTTCTGGATGTTTTTTGCCCCCCAGGGGTGCACCGTAGCCCAAATCCCTTAGGAAAGTTATAGCATAGGTGTCGTCAATAGGCCGGTCGATTTGACACCTAATTCATGGGTGTACTACAAACGGTGCGGGACGAGTTAGGTGCCGAAGTTTGTACAGAATAATACTAAGAATAAATAATAATAATAACTAGATAGGTAAATTTCCTGAAGAAAATGTAAGTGGTGCTTGCCTTGACAAAATTCGTCACCACAATGTCCCACCAACTGCCCCAAGTTGAAAGGGGCCACCCCCATGACAGTAGGATATTATGGTGCAGAGATATTGGTGTTGTTCAATAGTTGCTAGGGTAAACCCATCTGATTGCTAGGTAGTAACCAAGGTGATACTTAACATGGCTACTTGCCATCTTGAATGAAATAAGTCAATCCGGAAGTCTCTACGATTTTCTGGTGCAGAGATATGTGATTTGTTACTTGGTTTCTAGTGTAACCCCATCTGTTTGCTAGGCAGTTACCAAGGTGATACTTATCAAGGCTCCTTGCCATCCTGAAAGTTATAAGTCAAACTGGAAGTCTCTACGATTTTCTGGTGCAGAAATATGTGTTTTGCTACTTGGTTGCTAGGGTAAGCCCATATGGTTGCTCGGCAGTTGCCAGGGTGATACTTAACATGGATTCTTGCTATCCTGAGTGAAATAGGTCAATCCAGAAGTCTCTACGATGTTCTAGTGCAGAGATACGTGATTTGTTACTTGGTTGCTATGGTATACCCATCTGGTTGCTAGGCAGTTACCAGGGTGATACTTATCAGGGCTCCTTGCTATCCTGAGTGAAATAAGTCAACCCGGAAATCTCTACGATATTCTGTTGCAGAGATATGTGATTTGTTACTTGCTATGGTAACCCCATCTGGTTGCTAGGCAGTTACCAGGGTGATACTTATCAAGGCTACTTGCCATCCTGAGTGAAATAAGTCAACCCGGAAGTGTCTACGATGTTTTGGTGCAGAGATATGTGATTTGTTACTTGGTTGCTAAGGTAACTCCATCTTGTTGCTAGGCAGTTACCAGGGTGATACTTAACAAGGCTGCTTGCTATCCTGAGTGAAATAAGTCAACCCGGAAGTCTCTTCGATATTCTGATCCTGAGATACCCATCTTAGTGATTTTGAATGGAAGTCAATGGTGTTTGCTTGCTAGGGTGCTCTAAATGGTTACTAGGGCATGGCTAAGTATTTCCCATGATGATACTTGAAGACAGATTGTTCACCCAATTAAAACAAGCCAACTCTCATGTCTCTAGGACATTCTGATCCGAAGATATCACACTCTAAGTGAAAGCAATAGAGTTGGTTGCTAGGGTGGTCTAAATGGTTGCCAGGGTGTGGCTAGCAAGTGAACTGAGTGATTCTTATTGGCTGCTTACTAACCTGACTCAAAAGAGCCAATCCCCAAGTGTATACGACATTCTGTTCTGAAGATATCCTTCTGAGACATTTTGAATGGAAGTTAATGAGGGGTCGTTGCTAGGGTCCCATAAATGGTTGTTAGGGCATGTCTATGCCATTTCCAAGATGATATTTAAAGAGTGATTGGTATCCCGAATTAAATGAGCCCGCCCCCGTGTCTCTATGTCATTCTGATTGGGAGATATGATCTGACAACTTTCTTGCATTGACTGCCATAGTATGCCTATGGAAAATTTTCAGGATGTTTTTTTTACCCCAGGGGTGCACCGTACCTCCAATCCCTTAGAAAATTCATAGCACAGGTGTCATCAATAGGCCGGACGATTTGACACCTAATTCATGGGTGTACTACAAACGATGCGGGATGAGTTAAGTGCCAAAATTTGTACGGAATAATAATAAGAATAAATAATAATAATAACTAGATAGGTACATTTCCTGAAGAAAATGTAAGTGGTGCTTGCCGTGGCAAAATTTCTCACCATAATGTCCACCCAACTGCCCCAAGTTGAAAGAGGCAACCATCATGACAGTAGGATGTTCTGGTGCAGAGATATGTGATTTGTTACTTGGTTGCTAGGGTAACCCCATCTGGTTGCTATGCAGTTACCAGGGTGATACTTATCAAGGCTCCTTGCTATCCTGATTGAAAAAAGTCAACCTGGAAGTCTCTACAATGTTCTGGTGCATAGATATGTTTTTTGTTACTTGGTTGCTAGGGTAACCCCATCTGGTTACTAGGCAGTTACCAGGGTGATACTTAACAAGGCTCCTTGCTATCCTTAATGAAATAATTCAACCCAGAAGTCTCTATGATGTTCTGGTGCAGAGATGAGTGATTTGTTACTTGGTTGCTAAGGTAACCCCATCTGGTTAATAGGCAGTTACCAAGGTGATACTTAACAAGACTCCTTGCTATCCTGAGTGAAATAAGTCAACCCGGAAGTCTCTACGATTTTCTGGTGCAGAGATATATGATTTGTTACTTGGTTACTAAGGTAACTCCAACTGGTTGCTAGGCAGTCACCAGGGTGATACTTAACAAGGCTGCTTGCTATCCTGAGTGAAATAAGTCAACCTGTGAGATTACAAGAGTGATGCTTTGCAAGCACCACTAATAAGCTTAAATACTAGATCAGTATGTTGGCTTTCTCAAGCCAACATAACAATTTGATTGTTTTACTTTTATTAAATGTAAAGACAGCATTTATTAAATTAAAAGACAGCATTGTATTAAATTAGGTTTTTATTCTACTTCCAGAAATACTTCTTGTAGAGTCTTCTGTTTTCCATTGCACAATCCTGAGGTATTGTGCTTCAATTAATTTTTCACAGATCCCCTGCATTCCATTCCCTGTTTTTGTATTTAATAAATGTCCTCTCTCCACCATATCCTCTGTCTTCACCAGGAAGAACCAACTGTTCTTTAATTTTGTTTTCTGCTCTGTTCCATTGAGCCTGCTGAGGAGATAAAAACTATATATTTTGATTGTAACTGAAACTGAAAATTGAATTTACCTAATAAAGTGTCAACTTTCAAATATGCTTTGCTGCATAATGACATGTAACGTCATGGTTACTGGTGTAACCTCTGTTACCTGATGGAGGGAACGAGATGTTGGTGTCGATGTAGTGACACTAGGGGTCACTCTTGGGAGCCCGAGACACCTCTGGTCTTTGATAAAAGGCCAATGAAAATTGGCGAGTGGTATTTGCATGCCACTCCCCCGAACATACGGGTATAAAAGGAGCTGGTATGCAACCACTCATTCAGGTTTTACGTTGAGAAGCCGATATAAGGTCCGGCCATTTCAGCAGGTAGTTCAGCATTGTAGCAGGAGGGACCAACATCTCGTTCCCTCCATCAGGGAATGGAGGTTACACCAGTAACCATGACGTTCCCTATCTGTCACTCACTCGACGTTGGTGTCGATGTAGTGACACTAGGGGTCCTTATACAAAATGCCACAAGGCTGAACGGTGTTACGTGAACTGGCGGTGTGCGATGGGCAGACTTGCTGTGTGCCTCATAGCCAGCACACCAGGTCGACACGTAACCTCCCCCAACACAGTTATGAGTGTTGAACGGCCCTTTTTGGGGACAAGTTGACTACCCAAAGATAGAGACAGGCTTAACCCAGTCGTGGCCTCTTTCCCCTTCTCTTTTTCCACTCCCTAAAAAAGAAGGGGGATTATCCGATTGGGCCGCCAGGTCTAGTCGGGGGGTGTCCCTCCCAAGGGCAGGACACCGCGGAGACCACACCTCACCCCAAGAGACGGGGGGATATTTAAGTGGAAGAATACGTCACATGGTCTTTCCAACCATGTGCAGAGCCTTCTAGGTAGATCCTGCCCAATGGGGGAGGAGCTACTACAACATGGAGACTGGGGCAGAGTGGCTCTGCCCAAGGAAGATGCAGTTTGCCAGCAGGGAAATTAATTAGCGGAAGATATAGATCGCATGGTGTTAGCCTTACAGGGAACCGCCACATGCAGAGCACCTACCCCAGAACCGGGCTATTAGTTAGCGCGTGTACTGGACCGGCAGCGAGTCTCTCCGAAAACTCGACTGCCACAGGGCTCAGAGGAAGTCAACCAGGGAACAAATTTTGTGAACACTACTGGGAATTAACAGCGCACGTCTTTAGCTCAAAAGGAGGTGGAAGGCGCTGTGTGCAAGCGATACACCCGGCCGGCTATCCCGGGCTTATCCGCTTGTTGCGTGCCACTACCTGGGACGAAACCGGTTCCACCCGGAGGTTGTAGAACCTTGCAAAGGTGTTGGGTGTTGCCCAGCCCGCTGCTCTGCAAATGTCTGTTAGAGAGGCACCCCTGGCCAAGGCCCAAGAAGCCGCTACACCACGGGTAGAATGGGCTCGTAGCCCTACTGGGGGCAGCATGTTTTGGGCGAGATATGCCATAGTTATGGCATCAACGAGCCAGTGGGCGATCCTCTGCTTGGAGACAGCGCTTCCTTTCCGCTGTGCACTAAAGCAGACAAAGAGCTGCTCAGAGATTCTAAACTCTGCGTGCGATCCAAATAAATGTGTAAAGCACGCACCAGACACAGCGACGACAGTGCTGGGTCTACGTCCTCCTGGGGCAGCACTTGCAGGTTCCCCACCTAGTCCCTAAAGGAGTGGTGGGAACCTTGGGCACATAGCCTGGTCAGGGTCCCAGGATCACGTGAGAGTAACCCGGACCAAACTCCAGGCACGTTTCGCTGACAGAGAACGCTTGCAGGTCACCTACCCTCTTGATGGAAGTGAGCACAGTCAGGAGGGCAGTCTTCAGGAGAATGCCTTAAGCTCGGCTGACTGCAAAGCTCAGAGGGGGCTCTCTGTAGACCCTGAACGAGGCGCAGCTTGGAGGAATTCAGCCTCCTGGCGCCTCTTAGGAACCTGATGATCAGATCATGCTTCCCTAAGGACTTACCATCGACTGCGTCGATGTGCTGCTATGGCAGCAATGTACACCTTCGAGGTGGAAGGGGACAGCCTCCCTTCCAACCTCTCTTGCAGGAAGGAAAGCACTGATCTGACTGCGCATCTCTGGGGGTCTTCCTGACGGGAAGAACACCGCTTAACGAACAGATGCCACTTAAAGGCATACAGGCGCCTCATAGAGGGAGCCCTAGCCTGAGTGAACGTGTCTACCATTGCAGGTGGGAGACAGCTTAGGTCTTCCACGTCCCATCCAGGGGCAAGACATGGAGATTCCAGAGGTCTGGGCGCAGGTGCCGGATGGTGCCCCTTCCCTGAGAAAGAAGGTCCTTCCTCAGGGGAATTTGCCCGGGGGGAGCTGTCGCGAGGAATGTGAGGTCCAAGCACCACATCTGGGGGGGCCAGTAGGGTGCTTACCAGGACGACCTTCTCCTCGTCCTCCCTGACCTTGCACAGGGTCTGTGCAAGCAGGCTCACTGGGGGAAACGCATATTTGCGAATGCCAGGGGACCAGTTGTGTGCCAGCGCATCTATACCGAGGAAGGCCTCGGTCAGGGCGTACCAGAGCGGGCAGTGGGGAGGATTCTTGGGAGGCGAACAGGTGCATCTGTGCCTGTCGAATTGACTCCAAATCACCTAGACAACCTGAAGGTGGAGTCTCCACTCTCCCTTGAGGGTAACCTGTTGCGACGGCGCGTCCGCCGAAGTGTTGAGGTTGCCCGGGATGTGAGTGGCTTGCAGCAACTTGAGGTGCTGCTGACTCCGTTGTAGGACAGTTGTAACATACAGCGGGAGCGCAGACCGCCTTGGCGGTTGACATATGCTACCGCTGCCATGCTGTTCGTCCGAACTAGCACGTGCTTGCCCTGGATCAACTGCCGGAACCTCCGCAGGGCGAGCAGAATTGCCAGTAACTCGAGGCAGTTGATGTGCCAACGCAGCCGCGGACCCGTCCAGAGGCCGGCAGCTGTGTGCCCATTGCAAACAGCACCCCAGCCCGTTTTGGAGGTGTCTGTCGTGACCACGACGCACCTGGAGACCAGTTCTAGGGGAACACCTGCTCGTAGAAATGAGAGGTCGGTCCAAGGGCTGAAAAGACGGTGACAGACCGATGTAATGGCCACGCGGTGAGTCCCGTGGCGCCATGCCTGTCTCGGGACTCGAATCTGGAGCCAGTGCTGAAGCGGCCTCATATGCATCAACCCGAGCGGGGTGGCCACCGCCGAGGATGCCATATGCCCCAGGAGCCTCTGAAAAAGTTTCAGTGGAACCGCTGTTTTCTGTTTGAAGGCCTTCAAACAGGCCAGCACTGACTGGGCATGCTCGTTCATAAGGCGTGCCGTCAGGGAGACTGAGTCCAACTCCAAACCAAGAAAAGAGAGGCTCTGAACCGGGAGGAGCTTGCTCTTTTCCCAGTTGACCCGAAGCCCTAGTCGGCTGAGGTGTGAGAGCGCCAGGTCCCTGTGTGCGCATAACACGTCTCGAGAGTGAGCTAAGATTAGCCAGTCATAAAGATAGTTGAGAATGCGAATGCCCACCTCCCTTAACGGGGCAAGGGCAGCCTCTGTGATCTTCGTAAAAACGCGAGGAGACAGGGACAGGCCGAAAGGGAGGACTTTGTACTGATACGCCTGACCCTCGAACGCGAACCGCAGAAAGGGTCTGTGTCGAGGAAGGATCGAGACGTGAAAGTACGCATCCTTTGGGTCTACCGCCGCGATCCAATCTCGATGCCAGACGCTCGCTAGAATGCGTCTTTGCATCAGCATCTTGAACGGGAGTCTGTGTAAAGCCCGGTTCAGTACTCGCAGGTCCAAGATTGGCCGCAACCCACCGCCTTTTTTCGGTATGATGAAGTAGTGGCTGTAAAACCCTTTCTTCATCTCGGCTGGAGGGACAGGTTCTATCGTGTCCTTCCATAGGAGGATAGCGATCTCCACGCAAGGTAGCAGCATTTTCATCTTTCACCAAGGTGAAGTGGACACCGCTGAACCTGGGCGGATGCCCGGCGAAGTGAATCGTGCAGCCGAGTCGGACGGTCCGGACCAGCCCTCGTGACGGATTGGAAGGCACAAGCCATGCGTCCAAGTTCCGCGCAAGGGGGACCAAAGGGACAATGTCATCGGATGTACCGGCAGGTGGGGCCTCGCGGCGGGGCAGAGCTCGAGGTGCCACACCACGTTGTGGCCATGCTGAGTCTAGGGACATCGAAGCACTTACCTGGCTCCTTGTGACCACCCCCGGAACAGCCTGGGACGGGGGAGGAAGAGGCCTGTCCTCGTGACCCGTGGAGACTGTCACATCGGGGGCGGATTTGTGCCACAGCTGGGCGCTCAGGGGCGGGAGACCGCCGCTGGAGCACCAACCTGCCAAATGGAGTGGTGGACGGTGGTCGTAATGCCAGCCGTACACACCGGATACGTGACCCAGGGAACAAGGAAACCACTCTTGCTGAGCTCTTGAGTACTGCAGCCACTTGGGCATGCAGCGCAATTAAATGCAAAAGGTAACAAAAGATGAAGATCTGCTTACCAGCTCCAGAGCAGCGGGTTTCGTTGTCCCTGGGTCGCCCTTCTCAAGGGTGCTTTGAAGCCTTTCACGGGTTCTGGGCGGCCGTGAGATGGGTGGCGTCTGCTTTCTGCAGTGGGCTCCACGCCGGGGCCAGGCCGAAGGGGCGGGCTGCAGCGGAGCCGGTGTAGTCACCGCAGGGGGATGCCCTTAGTGTCACTACATCGACACCAACGTTGAGTGATAGACAGATAGGGAACAGTCTTTATGCTAAAACTGCAGAATAGTCTGAAAAGTTTAGACAAATCTATAGTGCTGTGTAAGTGGTTCCCAATTAGTGTTTAAATATTGTTCCCTCTGTACATTGCAGTGTAGAACCAATATTCATTAGAAATATGAATTATCATCAACTATTAATTAATATTTTCATTTTTTTTTATTTGAATGAATATAAATGTTAACAGCTGTTTTCTGTCAGAGTATCTTAGGTAAAAACGAAGGCACAAATGGGGCAACTATGTGACTAAAAGTCACATCAAAGTGGAAAAGTAGGTTTACTGTATGTATGCACAATAGTGATGCAGTCTAAGCTAATCTCATTCTCAGGAAGGTGATTGCACAGTTTATTCTGTTGCCATCATACCACAGTTTGAATTATTTAAAAAATATCACAAAGTGAAATTTTATTTCGTTAAGGCATAAAATGCAAACGTCTATTTCTTTGCTGACTACTGATCTGTAAGCCCCAAATAGCCTCAACAATTATATCAAATCTTACCTTGGGTTATTAGCATTAAAATGAGTTTTCAGCATTCAAAGCATGTAGACCAGGGGTCGAAAACTAACTTTTAGCCCGGGGCACATCAGCGTTATGAGTCCGGTTGAAAATGTGGCACCGGCACTTGGTAGCACCCATGCAATTACCAATTATATTGCATATTTTGTTCAATGAAATTCACATTCAACAGTAAGCAATGATTTTGAGTTTGGGATGCAGATGTAAATGATGATGTTAACAGTAACATCTGTGAAAAAAATTAACACCTAATTTATATAGTTTTAAATTAAAATATTCTGACAGAGCAACTAAGTTGGGTCTCCTCGACAGATTTCTTTCATCAGGCTCCTAATACTTATTAAAGTAATATCTTGAAATTTCTGAAGGCAAACAAAACCAGTTACATGTTCCTACAGTCAGAGAGCATTAGTGGAGAACAGATTTACACAGAAAGAAAACTGATGGCTTGGTCCATAATAATTATGAACATTTACCATATCTCTTCCATAGTTTTAATAATGGTATTTGTAGTAAAACCATGGGGAACATATGTAAAACCATTATTGACTCCTAACTATGGTTTCTATATAAAAATTGTGGCAATATTGTAATGAAAAACAGTTGTATAAATACATTTTGGAACTATTTCTGCCAAAATACCACAGTTAATACAGTAAATTCATGAAAATGTTTGTAAGGTTTGTGATGTGTGAATTGAAAAACCATCTAGTACAGTGCATGGCATAGTGTTTTCTCCTTTTTTTCTTTGTCAGTGCTGTTCAAAATGTCTTAATATGATTTTAAACTAGTTTATACTGCGGGCTGTTGAATGCTTAATTCTGATTGGTTGACGGACGTTCTAATGTGTGCAAATATTTTTCAGTAAACGCACGGCTAGTAAGTAGTTACAGGTCTTGAATAACGGTTCCATATCACTTCACCCAATAATTTGAGTAATTTCAAAGTCCCATACAGGGTACCACAGAAAAATAACTAAATGCTGTAAAACACAGACAAGGGCTTATTAATTTGGATAAGAATGGCAAACAATTTCTATAATATCTATTAAACTTATTTTAAATATCTTTGGAATTCACCCTCGCTCTCTCTCTCTCTCTCTCTCTCTCTCTCTCTCTCTCTCTCTCTCTCTCTCTCACTCTTATGGGCAACACACAGAGCCTTGATGTCAACACAGCCCCGCAACTTAATAAAACAGTTTAGCAACTGAAAAGGTACAAGAATGGCAACGCTTCCACCCTGCTGCTGAGAAGTGTAGGTAATAGCTTGTTACAGATGGCAAGAGCTGTGACAGATGCAGGTAAACACAGTCTCTCTCTCTCTCTCTCTCTCTCTCTCTCTCATGCATATACACACACACACACACAATACCTTGTTACTCCAAGTACTTAAAAGCAGCCCAAGCCTATGAGTTTAGTAATGCTTTTGAACTAGCAACAAGGGCTTGGACTGTATCAAAGCAAGACGCTGAATCTGTGGTGTAAGAAAGTAGCTCTACTCACAAGAGTGTTTTAGGGGCAAAAACCTGAAAATGTCTTGAGTTAAAACCCTGAAAGATGTCTTGAGGTGTGGTGACCGTGGTATAAGCAGAAAAATTTACTCTGGCCTGCTGAATTATTGAAAAATAATGCACACCCGAGGTGTAACGGCCAGTCTACTTCGCATCAGATTCACGGGCCTTGATTTTGACACCTGTGATGTAGACTCATTTACAGAAATGGCACAGCACATGGACTAAGCTATTGTAAGTATGTGAGATTACAATAGTGATGCAGTCTAAGCTAATCTCATTCTCAGGAAGGTGATTTCACAGTTTATTCTGTTGCCATCATACCACAGTTTGAATTATTTAAAAAATATCACAAAGTGAAATTTTATTTCGGTAAGGCATAAAATGCAAATGTCTATTTCTTTGCTGACTACTGATCTGTAAGCCCCAAATAGCCTCAACACTTATGTCAAATCTTACCTTGGGTTATTAGCAATAAAATAAGTTAAAGAAATTTGTGCCAGAAAAATTTAGAACAAATTATGAAGTTCAGTATAAAAAGTATGAGAAATAAATCATCAGAAAAATAGGTTCTCATCTATAGAAGATTAAATGTTACACATCATTGTAAAGATGGGATTCTCTGCGTTCCAATGACACCTAGCTTGGGCTAGAAAACTCAGAAGCCAAGATATTCAACAAAACAGTGTGAAAGCTCTCAGCACTTCAAAAAAAGATTTGTTGTCTATGGGTGAGGACTAAAATGATTTTGATTCCTTCAAATCCTTTAGAGCAGAAAAGTGAGACACTTTCACATGTCATATATATTGCTTTATTTGAGGCTTCCTCAAAACCTTTTAATTTTAGAGTTCTGAAGTTAAGAATTGAATCCTTTTCTGGTTGCTCCTCTATGAATGCAAAAACCTGCAACTTTGGCAATTCAGTATGATTCCTTCTGATCGAGGTAGTTCACTGACCTCCAAAGCTTGTCTAAAAACAGAAGGTAGAGCCAAATAGATTTCTTCGATTACTTTCTTCATAAATCTAATAGATTTCATTCCTGTCAAGTGCCACATCTTTTCAGGACTCTTCCAGATTTTACCATCTCTTAATTCTAGTATTTTAGTGGAGCCAGCTTTCGCCATTAGTGTCCGTACACTTTTGAGGTTTAACATCCTGGTTTCTATCAGAAAATTAATAAAAAGTGGTTCAAGTCCTATCCAGTCTCAAGGATTTGCAATGTCTCTCTTCATTTTGAAAGCAAAAGTCCATGCTTGTAAAACTGACTGATAAAAGTAAGATGTGCCTCTCAAATCCTGTTCAGCCAGTCTGATTAAAAACAACTGCAAATAATATTTAAAAATGTCCACTTTTCACAACAAAGCACAGGCTGTATCAAGCCAATTGGGCCCTTTTGTGTATAACATTATCTGTGCTGCCTGGAGTCTGAAAGTCTTTATTAGGCTTTGGAAATCCATTAGTCCTTGGCCACCTTCGTGAACTGGCAGAAAAATGACAGCTGCTTTCAGCTAGTGGTATCCAGAAAAAAAAAAATCTGTTATTTTCCTTTGTATCACACAAACAATAGCATCTGGTGGATTTATCACAGTCATTTTATGCCATAGTGTGAAAGCAATACGATTGTACCAAAATCCTCCCCTGTATAACAGTTGTGATAGCACCCAGTTCCATCTAGACAACTTAGCACACACTTTCTCCACCATGCCTTCCCAATTCTTTTCTAGATACCCCTTTGTTCCTAAATAAACTCCAAGAACTTTAAAGCCTTCTTATTCCACTCCACCTGGAAGTACTGCTGGGATCTTTTCTTACCAGTCCCCTATTATAAAACCTTTGCTTTTTTCCCAGTTCACTTTTATCGATTAGGCTCTCTCACAGATTTCAAAACATTCTCTTAATGCTACTATATCATTTTCACTGCTGATAAAACAAGTAATGTCATCAGCATAAGCAGATACATTAATGGATTTACTTTCAATTCCTTTGACTAGGAAAGCTTTCAGTTTTTTCCTCAATTGACAAAGCAAAGGTTCAATTGGTAGAGAATAAAGTTGTCCTGATAAGGGACATCCTTCTCTGATGCCTCTACACATTAAAACTGGCTGACTAAGCCCACTCCCCACTTTTAACATGGCAGATGCCTCAGAATATACACATTTTATACAACCCCAATTCCGAAAAAGTTGGGACAGTATGAAAAATGCTAATAAAAACAAAAAGGAGTGATTTGTAAATTATATTCACCCTTTGCTATATTGAAAGCACTACAACTACACATTATATGATGTTTTTCCTTGTGAATTTCATTGTTGTTTGAAAATATACAGTAATTTTATGAGTTGAAATAACAAGGCGATGTGAAACAGGATATGTTAAACAGGTGAGGCAATTGTGTCATAGTATATAGGGAGCCTCCAAAAACAGCCTAGTCCTTCAAGAGCAAAGATCATTCGAGATTTGTCAATTTGCCAACAGATGCTTCAACAAATAATCCAGCACTTTGAGAACAATGTTCCCCAAAGACAAACTGGAAGCATTTTGGGCATTTCACACTCTACAGTGCACAATATAGTTAAAAGATTCAAGGAACCCGGTCAAATCTCGGCGCGTAAAGGGCAAGATGAAAACCACTTCTGAATGCGAGTTCCCTATCTGTCACTCACTCGATGTTGTGTCAATGTAGTGACACTAGGGGTCACTCTTGGGAGCCCCAAACACCTCTGATCTTTGAGAAAAGGCCAATGGGATTCGGCGAGTGGAATTTTCATGCCACTCCCCCAGACATACGGGTATAAAAGGAGCTGGCTCACAACCACTCATTCAGATTTTCTCTTCAGAGCCGAGTGGTTGTGATCAGCGAGCTGAATTCCTCCGCCTATCCATTCACCTCTACAAAAGCTGTTGGATTTACGGCGCATTACAGTGGCTTCTCCCCCTTGCGCACCGGTGGAGTGCAGAGAACGCCCCTGGGCACTTCGACAGTCTAAAAGAGTATATATTCTTGCAATAAAACAGTATATTTTCCCTACTAAAAGAGTGGCACTGACAGAGAGTGTCTTTTTAAAGATGTCTCTCTGTCTGTGTTTATTTCCTGGTTGCGGTCATTACCTCTCCACTTCTGAATAACAATTTTACGTGCATGGGCGCTGCCCACGCGGAGACAGCATTCGTGGACGGGTCATGTTCTCACTGCGAGAGCATGACCATGGCAACGTTGCGGTCGCGGCTTTCCTTCGTTAGAGGGAAAGCCACCCCAGCGGCTCCCCACCTCGGTCCTTCTACCTACAGGTTTGAGGCCGCATCGGTTAGCACTGGGGGCGATTTGGGGACCCCAATGGGAGCCGCTCTGCCGGGTAACCCCCCACGGACCTCCTATTCCCCAGTACGCTCATTCGCCCCACTAGGATGAGACCGCTGGCTTGTCTCAGGATGAGTTCACAATCTCATTCGGCACTCATGAAGTGGATGAGCTCTCGATCGCAGCATCGGAGAGCGGGCTGGTCCAGTCTGACGCCGAGGACTCAACTTCCGACGCGGAGCTGGTGGTCATGCTTGCTCGGGTGGCTGCGGGCGTCAGGCTTTTACCAGTCATGGCGGGAACCTTTCACTGACCAGACCTGGTCTCTGAGCTCCTCCGCTCTCACTACCCTCGACGGTGGGGCTGCCAAGGAGTACTCAGCGATTCCCCAGGTGGATAAGGCAGTTGTGGTGCACCTGTACCCGCAAAATGCCGCCACTTGGTGGAACCGCCCGAGACTCCCGTCCAGCACCTGTAGGTTTATGTTGTCTCTGGCGACTAAAGCCTACGGTGCCACTGGACAGGCCGCCTCCGCCCTGAATGCCTTGGCTCTCCTGCACGAGGGTAGTTGTGACCCAGGATTGATGCAGGAACTGCGCTCGGTGACCGATCTTGCCCTCCGGGTGACGAAGGTCATGGTGCGGACTCTCGGGCAGGCAATATCCACCCTAGTGGTCCAGGGGCACCAACTATGGCTCAACTTGGCCGCGATGAGGGAGGTTGACAAGGTACGGTTCCTTGGCGCCCCCGTCTCCCAAGTCGGCCTATTCAGCGACACCATTGAGGATTTTTCCCAGCAGTTCTCGGTGCTCAGGCACCTCAGCCGTTGGGGCTTCGGGTCAATTGGGGAAAGATCAGCTCTCCCCGGTACAGAGCATCTCTTTTCTCGTGTTGGAGTTAGACTCAGTCTCTATGATGGTGTGCCTCACGAGCGAGCGCATGCAGTCAGTGCTGAACTGCCTGAAGTTGTTCAGGCAGGACAGCGGTCCCACTGAACCATTTTCAGAGGCTCCTGAGGCATATGGTGTTCTCGACGGCAATCACGCCGCTCGGGTCGATGCATATGAGACCGCTTTAGCACTGGCATCAGTCCAGTCGCGAGATGGGCATGGCGCCGCGGCACACATCATGTGGTCATCACGCCGATCTGCCGCTACCTGTTCAGCCCTTGGACGGGCCTTGCATTCCTGCGGGCAGGAGTCCCCTTAGTGCAAGTACTCCAGGCGCATTGTGGTTATGACAGACACCTCCGAGTGTGGCTGGGGTGCCGAGTGCAATGGGCACGCAGCTGCGGGCTCCTGACAGGGCCACAACTGTGTTGGCATATCAACTGCCTTGAGTTGCTGGCAGTATTGCTCGCCCTGTGGAGACTTCGGCCATTGATCCAGGACAAGCACGTGTTAGTCTGGACGGACAACACAGCAATGGCAACGTACATCAACGGCCAAGGCGGCATGCGCTCTCATCGCAACTCGCCCGCCGTCTGCTCCTCTGGAGTCAGCAGCGGCTCAAGTTGTTGCGAGCCACTGATATCCTGGGCGGCGGATGTGCTGTCATGGCAGGTCTTGCTTAGGGGAAAGTGGAGACTCCACCCCCAGGTGGTCCAGCTGATTTGGAGTCAATTTGGTTAAGCGCAGGTAGACCTGTTTGCTTCCCGGGAATCCTCCCACTGCCCGCTCTGATATGCCTTGACCGAGGCTCCTCTCGGCACAGATGCACTGGCACACAGCTGGCCCCGGGGGCTACTTAAGTATGCGTTCCCCCCAGTGAGCCTACTTGCACAGACAAGGTCAGGGAGGACGAGGAGCAGGTCGTCCTAGTAGCACCTTAATGGCCCACCCAGACTTGGTTCTCGGACCTCACACTCCTCATGACTGCCCCCCCCCCCCTGGCAAATTCCCCTGGGGAAGGACCTTCTTTCATCTGGCACCCATAACCAGACCTCTGGAATCTCCACGTCTGGCCCTTGGATGGGACACGAAGACCTAATTGGCCTACCGCCCAAGGTGGTAAACACAACACTCAGGCTAGGGCTCCCTCTACGAGGCGCCTGTATGCCTTGAAGTGGCATCTATTCGTTAAGTATTGTTCTTCCCGACACGAAGACCCCCAGAGATACGCAGTCGGGTCAGTGCTTTCCTTCCTGCAGGAGAGGCTGGAGGGGCAGCTGTCCCCCTCCACCTTGAAGGTGTATGTGGCCGCTATAGCGGCACACCACGATGCAGTTGACGGTAAGTATATAGGGAAGCACGACCTGGTCATCAGGTTCGTTAGAGGCACGAGGAGGCTGAATACTCCCAGACTGCGTCTCGTCCCCTCATGGGACCTCTCCGTGGTTCTTAGGGGCCTACAGGGAGCTCCATTTGAGCCCTTGGAGTCAGTTGAGCTAAAGGCACTCTCCTTAAAGACTGCCCTCCTGACTGCACTCACTTCCATCAAGAGGGTAGGGGACCTGCAGGCATTCTCTGTCAGCGACACGTGCCTGGAGTTCGGTCAGGAATACTCTCACGTGGTCCTGAGGCCCTGACCTATATGCCCAAGGTTCTCATGACCCCGTTTAGGGATCAGGTGGTGAACCTGCAAGCAAAACTGCCCCAGGAGGAGGCAGACCCAGCCTTTTTGTTGCTGTGTCCGGTGCGTGCTTTGTGCATCTACTTGGATCGCACACAGAGCTTCAGGGGCTCTGATCAGCTCTTTGTCTGCTTCGGAGGACAGCAGAATGGGAGCGCTGTCTCCAAACAGAGGATTGCCCACTGGGTCATTTACACCATCGCTTTTGCATACCATGCCCAGGACGTGCCGCCTCCCTTGGGGCTTCGGGCACACTCCACCAGAAATATGGTGGCCTCCTGGGCCCCGACCAATGGCATCTCTTTGGCAGACATCGGTAGAGCAGCAGGCTGGGCAACACCCAATACCTTCGTGAGGTTCCTCAATCTCCGGGTTGAGTGGGTTCATCCCGTGTGTTGTCAGGTACGAACAGGTAAGTTGGCAGGACAACTGGTGGGTGTACTGCTTGCGTATAGTGCAAGATGTGCACTTTTCACCCCCAGTCGTGTTCATGAAGTTGTGAACCCTGGTTATCCTTCCTCCTTAGCCCTGTGGCAGGCGAGTTTGCGGAGAAACTTGTTACCGGCCCAGTACGTGTGCTAACTTGGCCCTGTACAGGGGTAGGTGCTCCACATGCACTGGTTACCCATATGTAACCCTGTGTGATGTATCTTCTGCAAGACGGTTCCCCCGTTGGTGAACCCGCATCTTCTTTGGGCAGAGGCCCCTCTGCCCCTGGTCGCTGTGTTTGTAGAGCTCCTCCCCCCCGGGTAGGACCTACCACGGGGATTTCTCCACATGAGATACTGCCGACAAGACTCGGTAAGACCATGTGACATATTTCCACACAATTCCTCCCTCTCGGGCAGGGTGTGGTCTCCGCGGTGTCTTCCCCTTGGGAGTGACACCCCCCCGACGTGGACGCTATATGGCCCCCAGCTGAATGATTTTTCCTTTTGGGGAGAAGAAAGAGAAGAGGCCATGTCTGGGGCAGCTTGTCCCCATTTTTGGGCAGTCAACTTGTCCCTGAGGTGCAGGGGACTGTACGACGCTCGTAGGAGCATTGAGGGAGGTTACGTGATGGCCAGGTGTGCTGGCTACGACGCACGCAATGGCCGGCCCCTCTCGCACCACTAGTCCATGTAACACAGTTCAGCTAGTTGTGGTGTTTCTTATAGAGACCCCTAGTGTTACTACATCGACACAACCTCGAGTGAGTGACAGATTGGGAACATCTTGGTTACTCGGTCCCTGATGGAGGGAACGAGACGTTGTGTCCCTCCTGCCACATCACTGAACTACCTGCTGAAATGGCCAGGACCTTGTCTCGGCTCCTCAGCACAAAACCTGAGTGGTTGTGAGCCAGCTCCTTTTATACCCGTATGTCCGGGGGAGTGGCATGCAAATTCCATTCGCCAATTCACATTGGCCTTTTCTCAAAGATCAGAGGTGTTTGAGGATCCCAAGAGTGACCCCTAGTGTCACTACATTTACACAACATCTCGTTCCCTCCATCAGGGAATGGAAGTTACAGAAGTAACCAAGACAATCCCTGATCCCTCAGACATCATTGTTTTAAAAAACATCATTCATCTGTAATGGATATCGTGAACATGGGCTTGGGATTTCTTTAGTAAATTTTTGGTAGTCAACACCATTCACTGCTGCATACACAGATGCAAGTTAAGACTTTACTATGCAAAGCAGAAGCCCTACATCAACACTGTCCAGAAGCACTGCCAACTTCTCTGGGCTCGGTTTCATCTTAGATGGAAAGTAGAACAGTGGAACTATGTTTTTTGGTCTGAAGAGTCCACATTTCAAAAAGTTTTTGAAAAACAAAGTTGTTGTGTTATCCAGGCCAAAGAGGAAAAGGACCATCCAAGCTGTTATCAGTGTCAGATCCAAAAGCCAGTGTCTGTATGGGCCAGGGGTGTGTCAGTGCCCATGGCATGGGTAACTCGCACATCTGTGAGAACACTATGAATGCAGATAGATAATTACACATTTTGGAGCAACATATACTGCCATCCAGCACCGTCTTTTCCAGGGAAGTCCCTGTATTTTCCAGCAGGGCAACTTCAAACCACATACTGCCCGGATTTCTAGTGCATGGCTGTGTAAGCAGAGAGTGTGGGTGCTAGATTGGCCTGCCCACAGTCCTGACCTGTCTCCAATTGAGAATGTGTGGTGCATTATGAAGCACACCATATGGAAACAAAGACCCTGTAAAATTGTGCAGCTAAAGACCTACATAATGGATGACTGGGGGAAAATTCCACTTTCTAAACTTAACAAACTTGTGTCTTCAGTGCCCAAATGATTAATAAGTATTATTAGAACAAATGGTGATGTTTCACAGTGGTAAACACTTGACTGTCCCAACTTTTATGTAGCATGTTGCAATCATCTGATTTGAAATTACTGTATATTTAAAAAAAACAATGAAATTCACAAGGAAAAACATCATATAATGTGTAGTTGTAGTGCTTTCAATTTAGCAAAGGGAAAATATAATTTACAAATCACTCCTTTTTGTTTTTATTAGCATTTTTCATACTGTCCCAACTTTTTCGGAATTGGGGTTGTACATGACACAAAATTATTACCAATACCAAAAGCTTTCAGAGTACTAAACAAATAGAAATGATCAACTCTGTCAAAAGCCTTTTCTTGATCAATAGAAAATATACCTGAATCTTGATTATCCATATTTGCTAGATCAATTACATCTCTCAAAAGAAAAAGATTATCCATTACAGTTCTATTAGGTAAACAGTAGTTTTGGCTAATATGTATAATATAAAGAAAAAAAAAAAATCTTTAATCCATTTGAAAGACACTTTGCAAGAATTTTGTGGTCTGTGCACAATAAAGCAACTGGTCTCCAATTCTTTAAGAGACCAAAATCACCTTTCTTATGTAGTAAATATAACACAGCTCTTTTGCAACTGGTAGGTAGTGTTTTTCTTTTGAAAGAGGCATTAAAAACGTCCAACATGTCGTCCTTTAATAAGTGGCAAAAATGTTTATAAAATTCAGAAGGAAGTCCATCAATACCAGGAGCACGTTCAACAGAAAGTTGTTGTTCCTGTAAAAAAAAAAAAAAAAAAAAAAAAAGGATATTCTTAGTTTGAATACACTCAGATATAACTGCCCTTTTAATCCTTTCCCTACCTTCATTAATGTTTAAAGTTCCTAAAAATAGGCTCTCCATGAAAAGAAAAGGAGTGAATGACAGATAGAAAAAGGACAGTTCAAGATGAGGTATAGAAAACACCCTATGTGACATTAACATAGTTTAGTTAGTCATTTGGTTGACTTCTTTCCTTTCCGTAACGTTACAATTTGTTTTCAATCTAAACCTTTTTTTTTTCTGCTGAGCTCATCAAAGCCTACCGATTTCTGTATCTTTACTGCTGAGATAAAAAAAAAATTGTTGACATCAGGGAAAAACTCCCTTACTTCTACTGTACTTCCAAAAGTCTCATACAGAAATTCACTAATTTCATTTACAATGTACAACTGTTCATCTCCACATTGAGAGGGAATATCTGATAATTCAGATATATTGACATCTTCATCTGCCTCATCCTCAATTTCATCACTTGTTCCTGCCATCTCATCTGTGTGAGAGAAATCTGTTCTACATTCTCTAAACAGTTACTGACAGTTTCCATTTCACAAGCAGTTTCAGAGGTCTCAATGCACTCAACACACACCTCTTCTACTTCACTACTTCTATTCACCACAACTCCATTTGTTGAAGGCCCACTGTTCTGCACACTGTCAACACACACCTTCTCTACTTTACTCATTTTCATCACAACTTCACTTGTTGAAGGCGCACTGTTCTGCACACTGTCACAACTTTCAATTTCATTTTCACTCACACTTAACTGAGCTTTCCCTTTACTGCCAAAACAGTTTCAGCTCCATTTGTGTTTACATTCATTTCACTCATTATTTTGTGTGGGCATGCAAGTTTTTTATGCCCAGTATCTCCACACTCAAAACATTTCAGACTGCCTGCATACTGAACTGGATAAGTGATATCTAGTGTGTTTAAAAACATAAACACTTGCCGTCTAAAAGACAGGACATACTTTAAAGCCTAATTTTTGCACCCTAAGGGTATCATTTTTATTGCGCTGGCAAGTTAAATGAACCTCAAAAGTTCCTGTTCAATCTCACCATTTGGTATAAATGGCGGAACATTTGAAATTATAACTCTCGATGAGAGTGAAACAAGCGGTGAAATAACATAAAAAACGACACTTACCCACATGCCTCTTTCAACCAGCCAACCAACAAAGCCTCTCTCCTTCAAAAATATCACGATGGCCTTGTTCATCTGTGAGGCTGAGAAAATATTATTAAATCCAATCTGTTCACCGATACCGACGAGCACTTCCTCTACAGAGGTGCTGGCATCAGTCACACACCTGACTCCATGTTGGAGAGAAAGAGAGGCATCACACCCACTTGGGTGTGCATCCATCTCTGACCTCCGCCACGAGGTTGAAACAATAAATAGCAAAAAACAAACAAACTTTGAAATATTTTAAAAATAAGAGAAAATCTACACAAAAATAACTTCAAAATCTTAACATTAAGACAAAAAAAAAAAAGAAAAATAGGGAAAATACATTTGCTCCCCTCACCTGTGAACCACTCACACACCCCAAACTCCTGACATGCAAAGAGAGAGAGAGAGAGAGAGAGAGAGAGAGAGAGAGAGAGAGAGAGAGAGAGAGAGAGAGAGAGAGAGAGAGATTATTCACTCATGAAAACACATTAAAAACCAGCATTATTTACCCCCGGGTCAGATTTTACCCAAACATAAAAGGTGTAGACAAAACATAATTAATTTAGTCAATGTTGAGGGGAACCTAAAGGAATTTTGAAAAAATGTAAGATTATGATTAGTTTGGTGGATTTCAAAATTTTCATAATCCACTCTACTTTACAGTCTCTAGCTCTTCAGTAACAATATCTGTATGATATGAAAGTGTGGACACTCACTCCAATTTAATGTTGGAGGTGTATCACACAGACAGTCTGTCTTTGTGAATAATATTTGTGTCATTGATAATGCTAAAGGTTATTGTCATGCTTCACCACAAGTTTAAATTACCTGCCTCCCTGCCTGAGACTTATCTGAAAAGAGCAAGGGTGTTATAAGTCACATTTTCTTGGTGACATTTGGCCCTCTACTTACTTGATAGGCCATCACCTCCAAGGCGGTGTTGACACTGCTCAGTATTATTCACAAATGGGGACTTTTCTCACACAAATTAACATTTGATTTTAATTGCAGTTTGTAAGCAAGTATGAATATATGTTTTATTGGATTGTACATGCATGTCACAATGCAACTGTTATATTTATAATTTATATATTATATTTTTCTATATGAACAATAGTTATGACAATACAAATAAATGGATTTATATACAGGTGTATAGAAAAATATTTTAATTTTCCATTCAAATGAATAAGACTTTCCAGTCAATGTAGTAACCTTTACTATGTGACTACCTAATCAATACTGACACTACTGCATATTAGTGCCAAATGTGCTACAGCCAACAAGGTGTTAAAAATAGTAATTTTAAATACTGTCTGTAATGCAAACAGGTAGAATGAGATCACTGTCTCCATATATGGTCTCTAGTATTTGAGGTAAAGTTACTGTCTGAGATGTGGAGACTGTCATAAGTAAAAAGCATCCAAAGCAAATCCAATGTGTAACCCCTGTGTCCAGCATAATCACCATGTGTGGTTAGAAACCAAAACATGTCAGTGGGCAGTTAAGCAGTGTACAGTACATGTGTATTCTGATATGATTTACATGTATTCTGTCTTGAAGTCTAAAACCTCCAACAGGGAGACTGAAATTACCAGCATGAAATATGCATAAGATACTTTAATATTTTCTGGCTTGTTTTCAAAGTTAGGGGGAAAAATTACCACTCAAGTCAGGTTGGAGTCAATATTTTATGAGAGTAATCCGGAATGACCTGGCATCCCTGGTATGTTGTATAACAAGCACCTGGTTGGATGAATTCAAAAGAGAAAACAGAAATGGAAACATAGACCCTCCGGAAAACATTGCAATGTTCCAAAGCTTTGCCATGGTACTTTTCTCTTTTTTTTATCCTGGAACACGGCCTAGGATGGCCTAGGTGTATCTGAAAATTGTGGTGGTTCACAAGCTGAAACTTATATGGTGTCCATATCATGTTGGCTAGTGAAATCATGTTCATGCATTTAGGTGTAAGATCTGACTAGCCAGGCAGAAGGAAATTAAGAATTAAGACAGAATTACACCAAGATGGCCTTTAATTCTGGGAAATTCCTCTAAGCATTAAGAAGCCAGGAATTCTGATAGGTGCCAAGTAATCTGAGCTGACTTGCATCTGGCCAATGTAACTGTCACCAAACAAAGGAAACTTGTCCATGATAACACAAAGTTGCCTTTTACACCCCCTTCTATTTCCTGTGGTAAGACCAGAAAAACCTCATGTTAGTGGTCGTCACATGACTGATATGGCCATCTTGGCCATCTCAGCAAAGAGACCCTCACCCCAAAAGGGCAGAGGTTATGGTCAGTATAATCCTCACATGCTAAAACTCATCCAAGACAGAGAGACTGAACAGACTCTCACTGGACCTGAACTTTTTAAAACTCTCTTTAGCCAGATCAAAATTAGTGTTTTTCTATTATCTCCAAAGGCACACAACAAACTTTTCTTGGGTTTTTACAATGCATATACATATATTATGAACTATAACACTATAAAAAGACTCCACTGTTTCATCATTCTACACTTCACAATGCACATAACCTAATTTTAATATGCTAAGATGCATCACATGATGCCTAACTGTGGTTAGAATCATAGAATGCATTTTTCTGACCATGTGCATACATGATGCTCAATTATACAATGTATAATAATGTAAATTCAAATGTTAATGTGTAGTGAAGTATCCATAAAGAGAAAGTATGTCATGTTTCATATGTAAATGCTTGCCTGTTTATGTAGAGAATGTTGATGTTAACAGTGTCTCTTACACCGATTTCATTATATAAATGTCAGGATAAAAGTATGTTCACTTTTGAGCGGAAAAACACAACAAAGGTTGTTTGGGTGCTAACAACAAAGACTCATTAATCACCTTCAGAAGAAGGGATAGAGAGATGATAACAATGTATCTGAAAAGCCACCTCTGATTGGCTTAGAATCTCTTCAGGGTGTGACAAGACAGAAAAGGTTAAAAGGACCAGCCACTTCCCCCTTGAAAAAAGTTATCTTCTCTTGGCTCTTGCTCTTCTCTTAGCCCTTCTTCGGCTGGATTCGCTTAGGCGCCCCTCTGCCCAGGTTCCGCACAATGTAGATTTCAGGAAAGCTCGGAACGCAAAGTTCCAAGGAGCTCTTATCTCTTCTCTGTGCTACAACTTCCACACGTGACGTGGAGTCACGAGTCTCCCTTGTGGGAGGCCTTGCTTCAAAGCCCTGTCTGATCATTCCAGCACGAACTATCCGGCAACCACGAACATAACAGAGATCCAAAACATCGACGGACAACAGCCAGAACTTTCTACGGACCCAGCCAAAGAATCAAAGCAATGCAACAAAACACAACAAAATGCCTCCAGACTTTTACTAGAAAGTGCTGGTGTTTTATTTAAATACTTCAGGTAACCCGATTGCAAATAGAGGTATACTAAATGAAGTATCGATGGTTCTGGGTATGGTCTATAGACCTCATAAAGTTCAATTTTCTCTGTTATAGATAATTTCCATTCACCTTCTGTTACAGCTCACTCACCAACCTGTTTTATGTGTGTCTATGTGTGTTAGTTAGTTTGATGTTGTAGATTATAAATAAAGTCTTGTTTGTATTCAAAGAGGATTTGACTGTGGTGTATTTTGATTAAATAATCTCGTCAATTGATTCTTGAAAGATCTGTGCTCTGTGCTCAAACAATATTTCAACATATTTGTGATATTATTTTCAATGGCCATGAGAATAGTATTACTCTAAGGAGTTAACAGATGCATCATATTAACTCAGCGTGGCCGAGTGACCAGACGTACATCTTAATTCTTTCAATATTCACAGAATTAATCATAATTCCCTTCTTGAACTAAAATGCCTTACATTTAAATTGTGAGCAGATACAACAAGCCTTACAACAAGTATTACATATTTAATGGTGGAGAATTTTTATTCAGATTTCTAATCTGATCATTTGTCATTTATCCTGCATATAATGGTAGTCGAACTCGGCCAAGATACCTAAACTAATTTACATATAAAATCCTACATATTATTGGTGGATAAATGCGGGCGTGTTTAAATCTGCCCATTACATTTACCATTCCATTATAAAATTCTTACATATTATTGGTGATAAATGCTGGCAGTTGTAAATATACCCTGTCACAAAGTTGCTAATAATTGTTTTGTCTTAGAGACTAACCCCTTAGCTTTGTTCAAAAACCTAGTGAGCTGCCTTGCCATCTACTACCTACACAGGATGCTGCCTTTTAAAGCTTCATCCACACTTATATGAAACCTCAAAAGTGACCGATTGATTTGGAATGCTTTACATATAGGCAGAAACTCTGCCTGCCAAATAAATAGCACTTCTTGCATGAGGTGCATGAGAGAATCAACTCACAAATGGTTCCAATGGAGCTGCAAAACAAGTCATCTTAAAAGGCAGCATAATATGCTGCTTACCTTTTGGAACAGCCTTCTTTGCATCTGGAGCATGTCTAATGCTGTCTGAGAAGGCAACTCACTAGGTTTTGGAACAGAGCTCTTGTCTTGCTGGATTAATGTTGTATATTAATGGAGTGTAGATAATGCATAATTCCAGAATAAATCTACATCAGAAATGTTGATCTTTAGGTAATTTGAAAACATTAGTCCAGCTCTTACTGCTGCACATAAACTGAATGGGGGTTGTTTCAATGGAAACAGCTGTGTCTTTGACAGCACAATTTGTCTCAATCTGTCCAGTAAAGTCAGTGACCTTTAAAACACTGTCAATTTCACATGCCATTTCTTGCTAGTTCGTGTGTAATTTAGAAGTCTGATAAAGAAATAAAATTGGAGTGGGTCAAAAACAACAATTTGGAGTCAAAAATAACAAAACATTGGTTGATTCCTCCTGTGAAAAGTTGCCCTAGGAACATAGAATCATCAAAATCATCTCCTGTATTTGTACACTGTCACATCTATTAATCCATTATTCATAAGAAAATTTACTACTAGAAAAGTATATTGATAGTAATCATGGTCATATGGTAGTAGTTTCACATAATGAATAAATTGGCAAACTGAGCTGTGTATATGTTTATGGAGCAGTAGGCAATTTTATTATTAAATGGCATGCAGAAAAAAAACTGTATTGCCTGACAGATAACACTGAATAAGGTGTCTTGAAATATCACACCTGTCTCAATGACAGCCCCTTGACTCTGTAAACAACAAACTAAAATGTGACCATAAGTCGTGGTCAGATTCTTTGTTTAGCCAATCAGAAGACTCTGAGATGCTTTCAGACATAGTCATATTGACCACTTTAATTTTCATTTCTTGGTGAACAATTCCTTCAAATTGTTTAAGTAAACACAGCTAGTCTGCATTTCTGGTGTAATAATCTTAGCAAAAATGTCAGTGACACTAACACCCATCAACATGTTTCTTTAAAATGCATCGCTAGCTTCAAAGAGAACGACCTGATAAATTCCACTGGCTCCCATAATCAAAACAATTTACTCCTAAAATTGCTTGCAGATTAACATGTAGAAGCAACCAGTTTGTGATGTGAGCGAAATATTTCCAGCATTAGCATCTGAAAGGTGCTGTAGTTGCCAGCCACCAACAACTGGGCATTTGAAAGAGATGAGAGCTAGATTCAGCTGCTCAGCAGCAAGCTGATAACATGTCACATCTCCACTTGCATATTTATAGGCCGGTACCAGAGCATTTTACACTAGAGTTGTGTTGTGTGTGACTTTAAAGTGTGCTTATATGATGACGTCACATCTAATTCATTTTTCTAACAGCTTTTGTAAGCTGCTGGAATTAGTTTATGGTGGGATATTATGACTTTCCCATGGGAGTAATGGTAAGAAATCCTACTGCTAGTGCTTTGGAGTTAACAGTAAGTGCCAGGATGCTCAATCTGAGAGTTAAAAGCAAATCGTTATTCCTCTTCATTAACACCTGAGCTCCTACTCTTATTAATATTTACTTTCAATGCCGGATGCATGGGCAGGGTTGAGTTTTGCCCACCCAATCAAAAATTAGTCAATCATGGTATTAAATAAAACATTTTATTTTTACAGTTTGTACACTGGTTTAAAGGGTCATGAAACATGATAACACATTTTTTGAGATGTTAACTATATATTTCTTGCACACAAGGGAAGAGAATTTCAACATTCATTATTTTTAATTTTAAGAGGAAAAGGGTTAATTTAAGGATTTTTCGGGCTATTTTCATCTTACAGTTTGAAATGAACATCGAGTCAACGTCACAAGATGGTTTAGCTTTCCATCGAATTTCAGCGCCTCTACGTCATGGGTGTTCTCGACATTATTCATGAAATGGTGCGGCCGAGTGTGTTAGTGCTATGCACTTGACCAGTGCTTCAAACTCTCAAGCGCCTCAGTTGAGAGTTGATTGTACTCACAGCTCGAATTTATTAACGTGAGTGCTTCAAGATATGTGGTGAGGTGGACTGTCTCTGACTGGGACTCGTTTGAGACACGGTTTACATTGATTGTCCCAGAAACAAATGCTATTGGTTGATCCATCTATCCATCCTTCATGTGATGTGAACTGATCTAAGCACTTATATTTGTGAATCAATGTCATGGCATAAGTCTCAAAAAATATTAAAGTGTAAAAAACATTCACATATTTTCAATACAAAGTACTTGGCTTGGCAGTTATTTGACTGCGGTGAAGTAGTTTTTATATTGGACAGTCATTAGACATTCGGCACGCAAATTTAGGGAGTGTCTCTAAAGTGTGAAACGGACAAAGGCTGGTGAAAAACAGATTACTCTGTGGCTATAAAAACATGTGTAGCTTTATCCAGATGTAACTTAATATTGTCAAACAAGTTAAATTGAAATACATGGTACAAAAAATCAAACATTTAAAGCCATAAATGGCTTATTCCCTAGGATTTGTAATGATGTTATAACAATGTAATGTAACTGAAATTGCAATTACTTTATAGCTAACAGAAATAGATGAATATCAGACCTCCTATAGCACATGTATAAACAACACCTTTCTACCTTACATGACTTTTATTTTGGAATCTTAACTTTATAATTTTGTTTATGATTTTTAACTTTTATTTAAAAAAATTAAACCTGTGTGTGACCTGATGATGTCATACCACCTGTTATATATTTACAAACACCTGACACACATCTTAGATAACTTGGATTTTGGAGATATGATTTTGTGTATTTGGAGATATGATTTTGTGTATTTTTTATGAATTTTTGAAATTTTCAAATCCATATAACTTCCTGGTCATGTGACCTAGTGATGTCAGACCACCTGTAATGCATTTACACACACCTGACACACATCGTACATGACTTGGATTTTGGAAATACGATTTTGTGTGTTTTTTATGAATTTTTGAAATTTTCAAATCCATATAACTTCCTGGTCATGTGACCTGATGATGTCACACCACCTGTTATATATTTACAAACATCTATAACACATCTTGCATGACTTGGATTTTGGAAATATGATTTTTTTTGTGTGTTTTTTATGAATTTTTGACATTTTAAAATCCATATAACTTCTTGGTCATATGACCTAGTGATGTCAGACCACCTGTAATGCATTCACACACACCTGACACACTGTAGGAACCATTCATCAAGGCAAGATCTTTCTGGCTTGACTGGAGGGGACCACTGTAAGCTGAGTTCCTCGACTGCCCGTGAGAGGACGCAAAGCAGCCCAGTATCAGTGGCGTGTACACTCTTCACCCTCACCAGAGGGAGAAGCGGCAATGTTCTCCATTGGGCCTGACTACTCACCCATAGATGCTGCAATGGACATGACATCGTCCCTATCATCAGATCCACCAAATGTAATGAGACATGCACTCCGACGGAGGGCCAGAGATTCTCATGGGCGTTCTGCAGGGGCAAGGATGCTGCGTCGGGGTTTGCGGCAGTGCAAGATCCTCCTCGAAGTCTTCCAGCTCAACCTCGTGGCCTCGTTGTGCCTCCTCGCTCATGTGGTTCCTTGGGAGTCACAGAGGAAGCAAGTGTGCGGGCACAGGAGGTGGAATTGTCCAACAGAACGAGGGCGATTCTTGAGCGGAGCATCCTAAGACTCATGCCCTCACAGTGAGGGCAGTCTGTCTCCATGAGAGCCGCTTCAGCGTGGGTGCATGTCTAATGCAGGATGTGTCTCTCACATAGAAAACACTTGTGGAATGACATCTACACAAAAGCAACTCTTTCAGATATACAAATGTATATGTACTGTACACAATATATCATAGCAATAATAAAGGATACAAATGTTTACGCTGGAACACTGCAGGGGAGCAGGTCAGTTGTCTCACTGCAGGCACTGTGCTGTCAAGGCGATGAGTTGTCTTGCTTGCATCTGAGGGCAAAGAACCCATCCGCTGGTGGAGTGTTTATTGATGGCGAAGCAGAGATGAGAGGGCTTGTCAAGACGAGAGATGAACTCGCTGTCTTGAAGGGGAAGAATTCTGAGGAAATGGTGATTTTCCAACCACTTATATAGGCCAACTGCATGCCTAAATGGGCGGGGATCAAACACCATTGCCAATTTTAGAATTGCCGTTATTGTACAAAGGGCTTCAACTAGGTTGTTGAGAAAGGAATTTCCCATAGCGTCAGCGACGCAATGTTGAGAGACCGTAATCGAAAGGGAACAATTGATACTCGTGAATGAGACCATTTTAAACGTAGAGAAACTTGTTTTCATTGGGTTTTCAATTAATTATAACCTAAATTTTGATCATTTCCTCACTCAAATGTATATACTGTATGTATTATAACTTGTGCTAAAGTCACTAAAGCCATATAAGGACAACTGAGTATTACTCTTTTGCTTCCTGTTTGGAGCATGACATCCTTCATGACATCATATTTCAGAAATTAAAATTCATAAAAAATACACATTTTAAACCAAAATCCAAGTTGTGTAAGATGTGATATAGGTGTTTGTGAGTATAGAGTTTGTGATTATATTACATGTGGTGTGACATCATCAGGACACATGACCAGGAAGTTATATGGATTAGAAAATTTCAGAAATTAATAAAAAATACAGAAAATCATATTTCCAAAATCCAGGTTGTGTAAGGTGTGTTATAGGTGTTTGTGAATATATTACAGGTTGTGTGACATCATCAGGACACATGACCAGGAAGTATATGGATTAGAAAATTAAATAAATTCATAAAAAATACAGAAAATCATATTTCCAAAATTAAAAAATAAAAATCATAAAAAATACAGAAAATCATATTTCCAAAATCCAAGTTGTGTATGGCGTGTTATAGGTGTTTGTGAATATATAACAGGTGGTGTGGCATTATCAGGACACATGACCAGGAAGTTATATGGATTAGAAAATTTCAAAAATTCATAAAAAATACAGAAAATCATATTTCCAAAATCCAAGTGGTGTAAGTTGTGTTATATGTGTTTGTGAATATATTACAGGTGGTGTGACATCATCAGGACACATGACCAGGAAGTTATATGGATTAGAATATTTCAGAAATGCATAAATAATACAGAAAATAATATTTCCAATATCCAAGTTGTGTAAGGTGTGTTATAGGTGTTTATGAATATATTACAGGTGGTGTGACATCATCAGGACACATGACCAGGAAGTATATGGATTAGAAAAAAAATAAAAAATAACAAATAAAAAATTAAAAATAAATAAAATAAAAATACAGAAAATCATATTTCCAAAATCCAAGTTGTGTAAGGTGTGTTATAAGTGTTTGTGAATATATTACAGGTGGTGTGACATCATCAGGACACATGACCAGGAAGTATATGGATTAGAAAAAAAATAAAAAATAACAAATAAAAAATTAAAAATAAATAAAATAAAAATACAGAAAATCATATTTCCAAAATCCAAGTTGTGTAAGGTGTGTTATAAGTGTTTGTGAATATATTACATGTGGTGTGACATCATGAGGACACATGACCAGGAAGTTATATGGATTAGAATTTTCAAAAATTTAAAAATGCAGAAAAAATACACAAAATAATATTTCCAAAATCCAAGTCATGTATGATGTGTTATAGATGTTTGAAAATATTTTACAGGTGGTGTGACATCATCAGGTCACATGATCTGGAATTTATATGGATTTGAACATTTTTTAAATTCATAAAGAATACACAAAATCATACTTCCTAATTTCAAGTCATGTAAAATGTGTTATAGGTGTTTGTGAATATTTTACAGGTGGTGTTACATCTTCAGGTGAAATGAACAAGAAGTTAAATGGATTTTAGTATTTTATACATTCCAGAAAAATACACAAAAAACATATTTCCACAAACAAAGCTGTGTAATATATGTAGCTGGTGTGTATAAATATATTGCAAGTGATGTGAGATCTTTAGGTAAAAAATCCAGAAAGTTATATAGATTTATTTCATTAAAGCATTCAGTTTACATTAAATAGTAATAACGGGCAAATATATCATAAGAAAATTAAAAATTATAAAATTATAAATTTAACTTAATTTGTTGACCAACATAAACATTACACATGTAAAAAGAACCACTTTTTAATATAGTCATGGAATAATGTATCTCTTAACTGATATTTGTGCGTTTTGCACTTTTGCAACACTCCCTAACTTGGATTGCCCTTGTTGGGATCGCTGTTTTGCGTGTTTCTTTTTTGATGCTTAAAACAATTACATTTATTGAAAAACATCATAATTACCTTTGCTATTATGATTTACAGTGTTATCTGAATGAGACACAGCATGAACCACCACTATTTTGCAATTACATAACAATTAATGTTAAAGGAAGGATCCAATGTCTAACGAATATCCAATATTAAAACAACTTTACTGCAGTATTTATTTGCATATTAAATTATAGATATAAAATGACCAGTGTGATTCTATGTACTGTATTTTGAGCTTACAAAACAGTCTATAATTTTTGGTGTATTCTGTTACAAGCAATGGTGAGAATCTTTGACGCTGTTAAATGTATTAGTGAAATAATGCTGAGTGATTAATTCAGACAGTTGATTTGTTCCCTCAGATGCCGGCATCCAACATATTTAGTTGGACTTTAACTTTGCCAGATATACAAATCTCACAATTCATCAAACTTTATCCTGATATTAAGTGAGAGCCAGCATAGGCAACTTACAGATGACAAATTGCTCACCCCCCTCTTTCTTCCCTTCCCTGCCCCACAATGGCCCTTGTTCTCACAGCTATCCACAGCCAGTTGAGTTGCATTTTTCAAAATGGTTGTGAGGCAGACTTGAGCTGAAAGAGTGTTTCAGGACCCTTTAAAGCAATTTGGGAACAGGCTGAGTGTTGCAAACTTTGAGGGTGGGATGTATAACACAGCAACCAATCACAAAATAGCACCAGAAATTTTTAGTATTTTTCTATTTTTGTCACTGGCCGAAAGCCACGACACACTCAAGATCAGGATTTACTCTGCTGCAGGCCAGAGACAGTCAAGCTAGTTGGGAGCAAGTCTATTTTTGTGCAATGCATAGATTTTTGGTACCCATCGAGAGGCTTGGTGATGGTGCTTCAAGCTATAGCATGTGTCGTAATGGTTACTTATGTAACCTCAGTTCCCTGATGGAGGGAACGAGACGTTGTGTCGATGTAGTGACACTAGGGGTCACTCTTGGGAGCCCGAGACACCTCTAGTCTTTGATAAAAGGCCAATGAAAATTGGCGAGTGGTATTTGCATGCCACTCCCCCGGATATACGGGTATAAAAGGAGCTGGCGTGCAACCACTCATTCAGGTTTTATGCTGAGGAGCCGATATAAGGTCCAGCCATTTCAGTGGGTAGTTCAGCATTGTGGCATGAGAGACACAACATTTCATTCCCTCCATCAGGGAATGGAGGTTACACAAGTAACCATGACGTTCCCTATCTGTAACTCACTTGATGTTGTGTCAATGTAGTGACACTAGGGGTCCCTATACGAAACGCCACAATTGGCTGAACTGTGTTACGTGAACTGGCGGTGTGTGGTGGGCAGAATACTGTGTGCCTCATAGCCAACACACCAGGTCGACACGTAACCTCCCCCAACATAGTTATGAGTGTCGAACGGCCCTTTCTGGGGACAAGTCGACTACCCAAAAGATAGAGACAGGCTTAACCCAGTTGTGGCCTCTTTTCCCCTTCTTTTTTCCACTCCCTAAAAAAGAAGGGGATCATCCGACTGGGCCGCCAGGTCTAGTCGGGGGGTGTCCCTCCCAAGGGGAAGACACAGCGGAGACCACACCTCGCCCAAAGAGAGGGGGGGATACTTAAGTGGGAAAATACGTCACATCTTTCAAACCATGTGGAGAGTCTTCAAGGTAGATCCTGTCCAATGGGGGAGGAGTTACTACAAACATGGAGACTGGGACAGAGGGGCTCTGCCCAAGGAAGACGCAGTTTGCCAACAGGGAAACAAATTAGCGGAAGATATATATCGCATGGGGTTAGCCTTACAGGGAACCGCCACATGCAGAGCACCTACCCCAGAACAGGGCTCTTAGTTAGCACATGTACTGGGCCAGCAGCGAGTATTTCTGAAAACTCGGCTGCCACAGGGCTCGGAGGAAGTCAACCAGGGAACAAAGTTTGTGAACACTACTGGGAATTAATGGCGCACGTCTTCAGCTCCAAGGGAGGTGGAAGGTGCTATATACAAACGATATACCTGGCCAGCTATCCCAGGCTTATCCGCTTGTGTTGCGTGCCACTACCTGGGATGAAACCGGTTCCACCTGGAGGTTGTAGAACCTTGCAAAGGTGTTGGGTGTTGCCCAGCCCGCTGCTCTGCAAATGTCATTTAGAGAGGAACCTCTGGCCAGGGCCCAGGAAGCCGCTACACCTCTGGTAGAATGGGCTCGTAGCCCTACCAGGGGCGGCATGTCCTGGGTGAGATATGCCATAGTTATGGCGTCAATGAGCCAGTGGGCGATCCTCTGCTTGGAGACAGCGCTTCCTTTAGGCTGTGCACCAAAGCAGACAAAGAGCTGCTCAGAGATTCTAAAGCTCTGCGTGCGATCCAAATAGATGCGTAAAGCGCGCACCGGACACAGCAACGACAGGGCAGGGTCTGCCTCCTCCTGGGGCAGCGCTTGCAGGTTCACCACCTGGTCCCTAAAAGGGGTGGTGGGAACCTTGGGCACATAGCCCGGTCGGAGTCTCAGGATCACGTGAGAGTAACCCGGACCGAACTCCAGGCACGTTTCGCTGACAGAGAATGCTTGCAGGTCACCTACCCTCTTGATGGAAGTGAGTGCAGTCAGGAGGGTAGTCTTCATGGAGAGTGCCTTAAGCTCGGCTGACTGCAAAGGTTCAAAAGGGGCTCTCTGTAGACCCTGAAGAACTACAGAGTGTTCCCATGAGGGAACAAGGCACGGTCTGGAGGGATTCAGCCTCCTGGTGCCTCTTAGGAAATTGATGATCAGGTCGTGCTTCCCTAAGAACTTGCCGTCGACTGCATCGTGGTGTGCTGCAATGGCGGCAATGTACACCTTCAAGGTTGAAGGGGACAGCCTCCCTTCCAACCTCTCCTGCAGGAAGGAAAGCACTGATCCGACTGCGCATCTCTGGGGGTCTTCGAGTCGGGAAGAACACCACTTAGCGAACAGACACCACTTAAAGGCATACAGGCGCCTCGTGGAGGGGGCCCTAGCCTGAGTGATCGTGTCTACCACTGTGGGTGGTAGACCACTTAGGTCTTCCACGTCCCGTCCAGGGGCCAGACATGGAGATTCCAGAGGTCTGGGCACGGGTCCCAGAGGGCG
Organism: Myxocyprinus asiaticus; assembly: GCF_019703515.2. NCBI lineage: Eukaryota > Metazoa > Chordata > Actinopteri > Cypriniformes > Catostomidae > Myxocyprinus > Myxocyprinus asiaticus. The sequence continues at coordinate 30,507,427 of NC_059349.1, forward strand.
CCCCTTCCCTGAGAAAGAAGGTCCTTCCTCAGGGGAATTCGCCGGGGGGAGCTGTCGCGAGGAGCGTGAGGTCCGAGAACCACGTCTGGGTGGGCCAGTAGGGTGCTACCAGGACGACCTGCTCCTCGTCCTCCCTGACCTTACACAGAGTCTGTGCAAGCAGGATCACTGGGAGAAACGCATATTTGCGTAGGCCAGAGGGCCAGCTGTGTGCCAGCGTGTCTATGCCGAGGGGAGCCTCGGTGAGGGCGTACCAGAGCAGGCAGTGGGAGGATTCTTGGGAGGCGAACAGGTCCACCTGTGCCCATCCGAATCGACTCCAAATCAGCTGGACCACCTGAGGGTGGAGTCTCCACTCTCCCCTGAGGGTAACCTGCCATGACAGTGCGTCCGCTGTAGTGTTGAGGTTGCCCGGGATGTGAGTGGCTCGCAGCGACTTGAAGTGCTGCTGACTCCAGAGGAGGAGACGGCTGGGCACTCAGGGGTGGAAAGGACACCGCAGGAGCGCCAATCCTGCAAGAAAAAACCCATGGACGGTAGTCGTGGTGACGACCGTACACCGGGTATGTGACCCAGGGAGGAAGGAAGCCGCTCTTTTGCTGAACTGTTGGGTACCGCAGCCACTTGGGCATGCGGTGAAATCAAACAAAAAGGCAACAAAAGATTTTCCACCTGGCCCTCCACCGGGGGATGAAGTGGTCTTCTTACCAGCTCCACGTGAGTGGGTTCCCTCGTCCCTGGGTTGCCTGTCTCAGGGGTGCTTTGAGGACCTCCGTGGGTTCTTCGGCGCCGGCTGTGAGACAGGTGGCGTCTGCTTCCTGCGGTGGGCTCCACGCCAGGGCCGGGCCGAAGGGGCAGGCCATGCAGGGGGATGCCCTTGGCGACGAGCAGACGGGGTGCGGGATATTGAGCCGTACCGGGGCAGGATGTGCTGGATTGCCACTGTCTGCTGCTTCACTGCCGAGAACTGCTGGGAAAAGTCCTCGACGGTGTCGCCGAATAGGCCCACCTGGGAAATGGGGGCAGCAAGGAACCGTGTCTTGTCGAACTCGCCCATCTCGACCAGGTTGAGCCAAAGGTGGCGCTCCTGGACCACTAGCATGGCCATCGTCCGCCTGAGAGACCGCGCCATGACCTTCGTTGCTCGGAGAGCGAGGTAGGTCGCCGAGCGCAGTTCCTGCATCAAATCTGGGGCGGAACTACCCTCGTGCAGTTCTTTCAGCGCCTTGGCTTGGTGGACCTGCAGGAGAGCCATGGCATGCAGGGCAGAGGCGGCTTGTCCAGCAGCGCTGTAGGCTTTAGCCATCAGGGACAACGTGAGCCTACAGGGCTTGGACGGGAGCTTAGGGTGTCCGCGCCAGGTGGCGGCGCTCTGCGGGCATAGGTGCACCGCGAGCGCCTTATCCACTGGGGGAATCACAGTATAGCCCCTGGCCACCCTGCCATCGAGGGTAGTGAGAGCGGGGGAACTGCGGAATCGGGGCCTGGCAGTAAAAGGTGCCTCCCACGACTTCGTCAGCTCCTCGTGCACTTCTGGGAAGAATGGCACTGGAGCAGGGCGTGGCTGCTTTGAGCGGCGCTGCGAGCCCAGAAACCAATCATCAAGCCGCGAGGGCTCAGGGGAGAGCGGAGTGTTCCACTCTAACCCAACGCTTGCGGCCGCCCGGGAAAGCATGTCCATCACTTCGGCATCGGCCTGTGACTGGGCAATCGTCCCCGAAGGGGGAAGCCCAGCTGAGGCTTCTGCATCCGACTGGACAAGCCCGCTCTCTGATGCTGCGCTCGAGAGCTCATCATCTTCGTGGGCTCCGAACAAGAAGCCAGACTCGTCATGAGACGGGCCGGCCGCGAGGGTTCAGGGGAGAGCGGAGGGTTCCACTCTAACCCGATGCTCGCGGCCGCCCGGGAAAGCATGTCCGTCATTTCGGCATCGGCCTGTGACTGGGCAATCGTCCCCAAAGGGGGAAGCCCAGCAGAGGCTTCTGCATCTGACTGGACAAGCCCGCTCTCCGATGCTGTGCTTGAGAGCTCATCATCTTCACGGGCTCCGAACAAGAAGCCAGACTCGCCATGAGACGAGCCGGCGAACTCATCTGGAAGCCTGATTGGGGCAGACGAGCGTGCTGGGGAATGGGAGGTCCGCGGGGGGATACCCGGCGGAGACGATCCCATTGGGGTCCCCAAATCGCCCCCAGTGCTAGCCGTGCTGGCCTCATACCCGTAGGTAGAAGGACCGAGGCGGGGAGCCGCTGGGGTGGCTTGCTTTCTTACGAAAGCAAGCCGCGACCGCAATGTTGCCATGGTCATGTTCTCGCAGTGAGAACAGGAACCATCCACAAACGCTGCCTCCGTGTGGGTCGCGCCCAGACACGAAAGACAGCGATCATGACAATCCGAAGTTGAGAGATAACGACTGCAACCAGGAATAACACACAATCGGAAAGGCATCTTTTTAAAAAGACGCGTCTTTAAAAAGACGTTAGGTGTGTGCCGCTCTTTTAGAGAAATATATACTCTTTTAGAGGGGAAAAAGCTCTTTCAGAAAATATACTCTCTAGTTTTTCTGCTGAAGTTCCCAGGGACGTTCTCTGCAGTGCGCCAGTGCAGAGGTGGGAGAAGCCACTGAAATGCGCCGTCAGATCCAGCAGAGGTGAATGAACAGTAGTATTCAGCTCAATGAGCATGACCGTTCGGCTCCAAAGAGAAAATCTGAATGAGTGGTTGCATACCAACTCCTTTTATACCCGTATGTCCGGGGGAGTGGCATGCAAATACCACTCGCCAATTTTCATTGGCCTTTTATCAAAGACCAGAGGTGTCTCGGGCTCCCAAGAGTGACCCCTAGTGTCACTACATCGACACAACGTCGAGTGAGTGACAGATAGGAAAATATTGTTAATGTACCACAGGCTCCTTAATAATACCACAGGTTCTCTTAACAATAAGGCTATAAGTAGCAACTCTTAATAATTAGGGGCATGTCACTCCTAATTTTAGGACTCATAAAATTTCCATCTAAGAGTAAATCACATGAATAAACAAGGACCAATGTGGCCAGACCATGACAATAAGAGACCTGATTTTAGTCATAACTTATTTTTGCGTTTTTGCCTTTGTTGGGCAGTATAAATGCTAAATTGTGCATTTCCATTTAACCAATTAACACAAAATTAAAAGAGAAATTATCATCATCATTTAATATTATATAATTTGTTCAAATATGTTTATGTATATGTATAATCTGTGTTCAAATTTTAGTCCCTGCTGCCATTTTGGATGGAGACACCAGTACACAAAGCACTGCGTTTCTCCAATACCAACAAGATAAATAAAGAAATTCGAAAAATTGTGACCGAAAAAACAAAACAAAAAACAAACAACAAACAACAACCACAACAAAAACATTTAAGTGTAATGTATATAGAAACGTTGGGTAATATTTCACAAAAGTGTTATTAAAAGATAAATATGAAGATAAACTTAACTGATGGATTGGATCATTCCAATTTATAAGAAAAATGCCTCTGGTTCTTATATTACCCACGTGCTGTGATATGCTCAGTTCTTCATGCCCACTGTTAGTGCTTACATGAGTAAGGGAAGATATTCAAGTTTCTAAAATCATGTATTATTTTCTCTGTTAGTGCCACCACAAAGGTATGTTACCAACAACATCACATTGTAGAACACGCTAAATAATAGAGCTAAAGGTTTCTTCTTAAAGTTGTAGGTACATTTTATATACGCAAATACTACTACAAATAAAGACATAAAAGATGTTACTGGGTCTGGACTATGTATTTGTTAACCTAAAATAATTTAGCTCAAAGTAATGGTTTAATATTTGTATTGAATTACCACTTTTATATGTTTCTCATGTTTTACACCTGCTGTTGGATTCCCCTCCATTGTAAATGTACTGTAAACTTTTTTTATTTTGTATAGATTTAACTCTATACACTGTTAGCCCACTACATTAACAATGTTAAAAAAAATGTGGGGGAAAAAAAACTGTTAAACAGGCTTCTTGTGTCATTCATAAATTAAGAAGTGTCTCTGCTCTTTATTTATAGTATCATAGCTCTGTCTTCGCTGATACCTACTGCATTTACAGAGACTGAAAGTGTTTATTCTGGACTTTAGAGAGGAGACCCAGACAAGTTTTGTATTAACTTGAAAGTAACGTTGTCTAATTAAAGATAAATGTAATAAATGACTTAATAATTTTGTAGTATTCAATAAATAGGAGCCTACACACAAGATATGAAAGCAAGCTTGCATGCTAATGCTGAATGCTTTATGTAAACAAAGTAAAGAATGCTAGTGTTGTAAGTTCAAGTTTCAATTTATTGTCATTCAGTATTTACACAGGTGTACAAGAGATAAACATATTGTACTAAAGGGCCAAGACGGCAACAGTAGAACACTTACAAACGGGAGGAACAGCCAGGCAAATATAAGCATGCCATTAGACCGTACCATAGCCTTTAGCTGGCCGTCACTCGTCTGTGTTACTCCAGTAACAATGGGAGGTATATCCTTACAGTTCCTAGATTTATCTTAAAAGATGTAATCAAAATACACCTGGCTGAAGTTTTTTTCCTTTTTTTTTTTCTAGTCATCCTGGCTAACTACGTATCCCTAATTTTCCTTTTAGCGCTCTAATGTCCAACCAAGAAATTGTGTTTATTCGCCCGTTGGCCAAATTTAATGCTATACAACTGCTTAGCATTTAAAAATACATAAATACAAAACAACCATATAAATTACATAAACGTGATAATTTATACCAAACTTTTAATATTACACTAATACTCTTTCTCCCACTGCATCGGCAGACAAAATCTGTGTCTCTACACAATATGTCATTGGAATACTATCTATAAAACAGCTACTCCAAATTACACCCAAATTACTGCAGACTATTTTTACACTGTTTTACACTACACTTACAGTCCTTATTTGTATTCATTTAGCAGATCCAACCCCCCCCCCCCCCAAAGTGACTTACAAAAAAAGGAATACTAAAACAAGTGATTGAACCATCCATGTACAGTAACATAAAAAGTGATTTAAAACAAAGTTCCAGAATTGCGCTGAAAAGTACAGAAGAGTAGAGGAATTATATTAACAGTTATCATTTGAGTCACACTATGCCAAGTTACAGTGTGCTTATCTTTTGCCATTCCTTTTTATATAGTGCATTTGGGGCCATATTCCAATCAATTTATATTAGGAAAGATAAATTACTTTATTAGTGCACATTTTTTCTTATGCCTGTCTAAGTTCATTACAACACACTTTAGTCTCTCAAAGTGACTAGATCATGTAGACATGGACTCTAGCAATTTCACATATTTCACATAATGATTGTTCACACAGATGCAGAATAAAGTTAAAGTGCTAAATATGTTTATTCATACACAGTTGTTCATACACATACACAGTTCATAAACCATCTTAAATCTTCAGGAGTCATTACCAAAATTCAGTCATGACAACTCTTGGAAAGATTTAGCTTGTTAATGTGAGTATGACATATTGATAGGATATTGGTCTTGGTAAACTAGATCTGCTACGCTGCTGCTACTGCTGCTGCTGCAGAGCAAGCACGGAGACTTGCTACTGCTAGAAAATACACAGACATACTGAGTTAAGCATGCAGACATGCTGCTGCTGCTGTACAATTAGGCAAAACACAAGACATGCTGCATCGAGCATGTATGAAAATGCTGCTGCACAAACAGACATTACAAACAGTCCCCATGTAGCAGATCTAGGTCTGTGGATCTGGGAGGAGGTTGGTTTCAGAGAAAAAAAAAAAACACTCTCACTGTGCGCTGTAGTGAAATTGACTTGTCTGCAAAACTGACCCATTTAAATGTTACATAGAGATAGACAGCAAGAAGGCTACTGATTACATGTCAAAGGACCAATCAGTTACACCATGCGAGATGATTGGCTTAACATGTCACATCTGAGCGAGCCGATTGGCTAACAGATAACAAGCTCAACAATCAGCATGTGCCACATAGAGTTTCATGGCTGAACTTGGGGCATTTTGAAAAGAGTTTGATTGATTGACAGAACCATTGTAGATAACTAATTGTCATATCACATCAATGCTGCACTCTCAGTGCTTCAATACAAAATATAAAATAAATAAGTAAAAAAAAAATCATAATAAAAAAATCATAAAAAATAAAAATGTTCAAAGCTGCTGTCGGCATGTGTTAAGTACAATTTTATGGACGAACTTGTACCGTTGGTTGTTTGATAAGGTTAAGTCAGTTCCAATAAGAAGACTTTCTACTGTTATGAAAGCCATCATCTTTGATATGTTCATCATTTTTTATATGTATTTTACTCACTGTCACTGCAGTTACAGGCATGAGAACAGAAAAGGGTACTTCCTTCACTTACAGGCATCAAATGTTCCACACTAGTCTGCTCTAATATGTATAACAAACTTTGAGAATCACACTCGTTAGAAAATACGGTTGTTAGTCCCAAACCAACCCAGTCTCATGACAAGTCTTTATTATTAGAACAAGACTGCAAAACTGTAAAAAAAAATAAAATAAAATAAGCATGTACAAAAAACAAAAACAAAAAAAAAAAAAACACTTTTTGCAAAAAGACGCTGGTTTTCTGAAAACACTGGCAAACAGGTATGTCGAGTTTAGTAATGGGTTGACTTGTCCTTCCTAGTGTTCACATGAAACTTAGGTAATGCAAGTTTTCAAAGGTTTCGTGCACTTTCAAAAATGACCAAGAGAACAGTAATAGGAAGTCTTTTGTCTTTCTTTAAAAAGAAGAGAACAGAATCCAAGTATAACACAACTTCACAGCAAAAGGGAAGGAGAACACAGGGAAGCAGGTTTTCCAGGCTCAGGTAAGACTTTTAATTGGCCACTTCAATGCTTTACAACTTCACAAACTCATCAGCTTCACATGCACGTAGTTAGTTAGACACATCAGCTTCACAAACACAACAGATTAAACGCAACAGCTTCAGGAGCACCGTGGCCTTCCTTGTGCCAGACAATCTCTCTCCTCTGCTGGTAGCGTGGCTGCTTATATGCCATTCTCCCCATGCTCACTGGAATTAGAGACAGGCGTTAAACATAATCTAGCTCAGGTGCAAGCACCCTTACCACTTTCTCTCTCTCCGGACGGATGCTTGACCACACCCCTGCTGCCACATATCCTCACCGCCCGACTCAGGCCGGGGAGACATCCGGCCTGTCTACCACTCTCCCCTCATTTCTGGAGAGGAAGTCAATGACAGCCATCTGCGCTCCTGGTCTGTGTACCACCTTAAACTTAAATGGCTGAAGAGTCAGATACCAATGGGTGATCCGCGCGTTGGTATCTTTCATGCGGTGGAGGCATTGGAATGGGGCGTGATCCGAGCAGAGGGTGAAGGCCCACCCCAACAGGTAGTACCGGAGAGTGTGGACTGCCCACTTGATGGTGAGACACTCCTTTTCTACGGTGCTGTACTTTAGTCTCCCTCAGCGAGAACTTGCGGCTAATGTACAGCACCGGGCGCTCCTCCCCCTCCACCACCTGTGAGAGTACGGCCCCCAGCCCTCTGTCTGAAGCGTCCCTCTGCAAGACAAAAGGGAGAGAGAAATCAGGTGAATGTAAAAGTGGTCCCCTGCAAAGTGCGGCTTTAACCTGCGTGAACGCCTGTTGACACTGCTCCGTCCACTGGACCGGGTCTGGAGCTCCCTTTTTAGTGAGATCAGTCAGCGGGCTGGTGACATCCGAATAATTAAGCACAAATCTCCTATAATAGCTAGCCAGCCCCAGGAACTGTCTCACCCCCTTTTTGGTCTTGGGCCTCGGGCAGGTCGCAATCGGCGCAGTCTTGTCAATTTGGGGACGCACCTGCCCGTGGCCCAAGTGGAACCCCAGATACTGTACCTCCACCCACCCAATCACGCACTTCTTTGGATTTGCTGTGAGTACCGCTCGTTGCAGCAATTGCAGAACCGCCCTCAGATGCTGCATGTGCCACTGCCAATCATTGCTGTAAATGATGATGTCATCTAAATAGGCAGTGGTGTAAGCCGAATGCGGTCTGAGGATTCGGTCCATCAGATGCTGAAACGTAGCTGGGGCTCCAAACAGACCAAATGGAAGTGTCACAAATTGGTGTAATCCAAACGGTGTGGAGAAGGCTGTTTTTTCATGGGAAATTTGTGTCAAGGGGATCTGCCAATAACCCTTTGTCAAATCCAGCATGAAATAAAATCGAGCAGTGCCCAACTGATTGAGCAACTCATAAATGCAAGGCATTGGGTATGCATCAAATTTAGACACCGTGTTGACTTTTCTATAATCCACACAGAACAATACAGACCTGTCGCTCTTAGGAACTAGAAAAACTGGGCTGGACCAATCGCTGTGGGATTCCTCTATTACCCCAATATCGAGCATTGCATCCAATTCTTCCCAGACAATTTTTTTTTTGTGCTCGGGCAATCGGTAGGGACGGCTACGTACCACCACCCCCAGCTTGGTCTCGATGTGGTACTGGATGAGGGTCGTATGACCCAGTAGAGGAGAAAACATGTCTGCAAACTCCTGTTGCAACTTGGCAACCTCTGTGAGTTGATAAGGTGAGAGGTGGTCTCTGCAAGTGACCGGGGTGAAATGATTGTGTTTTGTATTCATCTCCGGCCCGAGCTCTGCCCTCTCCGGAACTACTGTAGCCAACGTCACAGGGACCGCCTCCATCCACAATTTCAAGAGGTTGAGGTGATATATTTGACGTGCGCCCCCTATATGGACTCAAGATGGTACCGAGTATGGCTGCTGCGATGCGAGCTCAGACACAACATTGTAATTTTTTTTTTGTTTTTTTCACAATTCTTATGTTTTTTGTCTTGGATGTTGTCTACCTTATTGTCTAGGACAGATAAACACGTTTGAACATTAGTTCTGCAATTACACACAGTAAACCGGACTTCAAATTCCTCAATGCCGACCCACTGTTTACAAACACGCCAGCGGTGCCCTTTGTCTGGGCAGCCCGGCTGCGGAAACACAGAAGGAAAAGGGGAAACAGAGCCGGTGTTCTCATCAGAGTAAGACATCGCGCAAATCGACCCCCGCTACCCAGTATTTTTTTCTGGCAAATGTTCAATCTCTGGACATAAAGCTCTGTGAGCTGAGAACGCAGATCTCTTTCCATCGAGAGACGAGAGACTGCTGCATTATCTGCCTAACAGAAACTTGGATGTCTGTGGAGATTCCAGAATCAGCCATCGAACCCGCGGGGTTCTCTGTGCACCGAGCAGACAGAGCGAAAGACCTCTAAGGTGGTGGTGTATGTTTTATGATCAACAAATCCTGGTGTGATCAGAGGAACGTACATTCTATCAAGTCTTTCTGCTCTCCTGATCTGGAATTTCTCATGCTTCTGTGTCGACCATTCTGGCTATCGAGGGAATTCACAGCGGTCATTATCACAGCTGTGTACATCCCGGCACAAGCCAACACAGACCGGGCACTCAAGGAACTGTATGGGATTATAAGCAAGCAGGAAACCGTGCACCCTGAGGCCACGTTCATTTTGACCTGGGACTTTAACAAAGCCAATCTCAAATCAATCGCACCAAAATACCAGCAACACATCAGTTTTAACACACGAGGGGACCGTGTTTTGGACCACTGCTACTCTCCCTTCCGGGATGGCTACAAATCCCTCCCCATCCACCATTTGACAAATCGGACCACTCTTCCGTTCTGCTTCTGCCTGCTTACAGGCAGAAACTGAAACAGGAAGCACCCACCCTCAGAACGATCCAGTGCTGTTCGGATCAATCAGACTCTACGCTACAAGACTGTTTTGATCACGTGGACTGGGAGATGTTCCGGTCCACCTCTGATGACGACATTGAGCTTTACGCTGATAGCGTCACGTGTTTAATCAGAAAGTGCATAGAGGATGTTGTTCCGTCCAAAACAATACGGATCTACCCGAACCAGAAACCTTGGATTAATAGCGATGTTCGCACGGCACTTAATGCGCAGACCTCCGCTGTTAATTCTGGAAACGCGGAGAAGCAAAACTATCAGATAAGCAAAACGGCAGTACAGGAACAAGATTGAAGGACAGTTTAACACCACCAACTCTAGAAGCATGTGGCAGGGAATTAATATCATCACGGACTTTAAAGGGAATAAAAACTCCGCCGTGAACACCGATGCCTCTCTCCCGGATAAGCTAAATACTTTTTATGCACTTTTCAAGGGAATTAACACCGCCCTCATGGAGAGAGCTCTCGCGGCCGAAGCTACAGAGGTTAGTTCACTCTCCGTCTCTGTAGCGGATGTAACCCGATCCTTCTGAAGGGTGAATATCCGTAAAGCTGCGGGTCCAGACGGCATTCCGGGCCGTGTCATCAGAGCGTGTGCGAACCAACCGGCTGGTGTTTTTACAGACATTTTCAACCTTTTCCTCTCTTTGTCTGTAGTCCCCGCATGCTTTAAAACATCCACCATTGTGTTTGTACCAAAGCACTCCAAAATCACTTGCTTAAATGACTGGCATCCTGTTGCTCTGACCCCCATCATCAGCAAATGCTTTGAGAGACTAATCAGAGATTACATCTGCTCTGTGCTGCCTCCATCCCTGGACCCATTGCAGTTTGCTTACCGCAACAACCGCTCCACTGATGATGCCATTGCATCTACAATACACACTGCTCTCTCCCACCTGGAAAAAAGGTACACTTATGTGAGAATACTGTTTGTAGACTACAGCTCAGCATTCAACGCCATAGTGCCCTCTGAGCTTGATGAGAAACTCTGGGCTCTGGGCTTAAACAGCTCGTTGTGCAGCTGGATCCTGGACTTCCTATCAAGCAGACGCCAGGTGGTTAGAATGGGCAGTAACATCTCCTCATCACTGACCCTCAACACTGGAGCCCCACAGGGCTGTGTTCATAGCCCACTCCTGTATTCCCTGTACACAAATTACTGTGTGGCAACACACAGCTCCAGTGCCATCATTAAGTTTGCTGATGATACAACAGTGGTAGGTCTGATCACTGACAATGATGAAACAGCCTTCAGAGAGGAGGTGCACAATCTGACACGCTGGTGCCAGGAGCACAACCTCTCCCTCAACGTCAGTAAGACAAAGGAGCTTGTGGTGGACTTCAGGAGAAGAGAAAGAGAACACAGCCCCATCACCATCAATGGTTCCTGGGTGTCCACATCACTGAGGAACTCACATGGTCTGTCCACACTGAGGCCGTTGTGAAGAAGGCTCATCAGCGCCTCTTCTTCCTGAGATGGCTGAGGAAGTTTGGAATGAACCACCACATCCTTACACAGTTCTACACCAGCACTATAGAAAGCATCCTGACTGGCTGCATCTCCACCCGGTACGACAATAGCACCGCCCACAACTGCAAAGCCCTGCAAAGGGTGGTGCTAACTGCCAGACACATCATCGGAGGTGAGCTTCCCTCCCTCCAGGATATATATACCAGGCGGTGTGTGAAAAAAGCTCGGAGGATCATCAGAGACTCCAGCCACCTGAGCCATGGGCTGCTCTCACTGCTACCATCAGGCAGGCGGTATCGCAGCATCAGGACCCGCACCAGCTGACTTCATGACAGCTTCTTCCCCCAAGCAATCAGACTTTTGAACTCTTGATCTCTCACGATCAATATACATCAGCACTGCACTTTATTAATCTTATTATCTCACACTGGACTGTCATAATTATATCTCTCTTAACAACACACTGGCAACTGACTATCAACCAACAGCCTGAATGTCAATACAGTACAATACAACCTACTGTACATTTTATATATACTATATATACTATTTTCTATTGTATAATGTGTATTCTATATTGTGTGTATTGTATAATGTACATTGTGTGTTATTATTTGTATAATGTGTTGTGTGCAATTATGTGCATATTAGATTTTTAATTGTGTTGTGTAAATCTGAAGTTTATTGTAAATTGGTATATGTCTCACCACTCTCACGACTGCTATGTTGCTCAGAACTGCACCCAAGAATTTCACACACTGTTGCACTTGTGTATATGGTTGTGTGACAATAAAAGTGATTAGATTTGATTGATCTATCGGTTTGCTTAACCTCATAATCGAGATCCCCCACTCGTCGTGTGACCTCAAAGGGTCCTTGCCACTTGGCGAGTAATTTGGAGCTCGATGTGGGGAATAATACGAGTACCTTATCTCCCGGTGCAAATTCCCGCAACTGAGTTCCCCTGTCATACAGTCGGCTCTGTCGTTCTTGAGCTTGGAGCAAATTCTCCTGTGTTAGTTTCCCCAGAGTGTTGAGTTTTGCTCTAAGATCAAGAATGTATTGAATTTCATTCTTACTGTTTGAAGGTCCCTCCTCCCAAGCTTCGCGTATGACATCAAGCATGCCACACGGGCACCACCCATACAGCAGCTCGAATGAGGAAAACCCAGTGGAGGCTTGCGGGACCTCTCATACTGCGAATAACATGGGATCGAACCATTTGTCCCAATTTCTATCATCCTTGTGCATGAACTTACGAATCATGTTCTTAAGGGTTTTATTAAATCTCTCCACCAGGCCATCTGTTTGTGGATGGTAAACACTGGTGCGGATTGATTTAACGCCCAATAATCCGTAAATCTCGCGTAGTGTCCATGACATAAAGGTTGTGCCCTGATCGGTGAGGATTTCTTTCAGATTATTTTGAAGAGTGCCTCCGCAACACTGCTTGCTGAGATGTTGCACAGGGGCACTGCTTCTGGATATCGTGTTGCATAGTCTACTAGGACTAATACAAAGTGATGTCCGCGTGCTGACCGCTCTAATGGCGGTCCTCTAAGGGGACCTCGATCAGCAGAAGGGGGTGCAATGGCGCTTTTGGGGTGGCTGTTGGATTCACCAACTGACATTTGCAGCATGCCGCACACCACCTGCGGACATCGCCACCAATGCCCGGACAGTAAAAACGGGTTATTAGTCGATTCAGTGTTTTTCTTTACCTGAGTGAAGTTGGCCCCCCACCCAACGCAAAACATTGGCAAAATAATCTCAATCGTTTGTGCTCCGTTTGTGCTGGTTTGTGCTGTAAAATTTTTTGTTTGAGCTGCTTCGGTTTTTTAGATATTAAAATAATATTTATAGGTCATTCTGAGGTCACTCAGCCCCCCCACATGCTCCAAATTCACCCAAAATAGGCTCAATCGTTTGTGCTCCATTTGTGCTGGTTTGTGCCGGTAAAAGTTTTGTTTGTGCTGCTTCGGTTTTTAAAATATTAGACATTGAATTATAGGCGATGACGTTACCAGCCCTCCCCACATGCTCCAAATTCACCCAAAATAGTCTCAATCTTTTGTGCTCCGTTTGTGCAGGTTTGTGCTGTAAAAATTTTCGTTTGTGCTGCTTCGGTTTTTTAGATATTAAAATAATATTTATAGGTCATTCTGAAGTCACTCAGCTCCCCCACATGCTCCAAATTCACCCCAAACAGTCTTGTTTGTTTGTGCTTTGTTTGTGCTGGTTTGTGCCGGTAAAAGTTTCATTTTTGCTGCTTCGGATTTTTAAATATTAGACATTGAATTATAGGCGATGACATCACCAGCCCCCCCACATGCTCCAAATTCACCCAAAATAAGCTCAATCGTTTGTGCTTCGTTCGTGCCGGTAAAAGTTTCGTTTGTGCTGCTTCAGTTTTTTAAATATTAGACATTGAATTGTCTATGTATTATAATAAAATAAAATAATACATAATATACTATGTGTATATATATATATATATATATATATATATATATATATATATATATATATATATATATATAAATTACTTACCCCAAACCTTTAAATGGTTGTGTATCATGGTTTCCACGAAAAGAAAAAAAAAAAAGCAGCACAACTTTTTTCAACTGATAATAATTCAACTGTTTCTTGAGCAGCAAATCAGCATATTAGAATGATTTCTGAAGGATCGTGTGACACTGAAGACTGAAGTAATGATGCTGGAAATTCAGCTTTGATCACAGGAATAAATTACAGTTTACTATATATTCAGATAGAAAACAACTGTTTTACATTGGAATAATATTTCACAATATTACTGTTTTACTGTATTTTTGATCAAATAAATGCAGCATTGGTGAGCAGAAGAGACTTCTTTCAGAAACATTAAAAAATCTTAATGTTTTCAAACTTTTGACTAGTACTATATATATATATATATATATATATATATATATATATATATATATATATATATATATATATATATATATGTGTGTGTGTGTGTGTGTGTGTAAACTCATGACTCAGTGAATTAAAAATGAACCCAAAATGATTTTGCTTTTGAAATGTAATTACTGTGTACTATCGAACATCCATTAAAACATGGACCTTTAAAAGCTTAAACTTAAAAAAAATTGATGATTTATCACGTGTCCAGATGCCAGGCTTAAAATTGTGTATTCCCTTTTTTGTGTTTTAGAGAACTTGTTGTTGTATTTAACCATTTCAGGCATGAATTCAATCCATTTCTGAAATGGAACTTCAAGATCAAAAGTCCAGCAATCTTTTGGTCTGGTGAAAGGGACCCTGGCTCAAAATCAGTGTCATCACTACTGCCATTTGTTTCATGATCACATTCATGAGTAAACCCTAAAGCAGTCCAGATTTTGTGTCTATTTAATTTAACAAAAGTGTATAGAGCCTTTGCAGTGATCTTGTTTTCTAGCTGCTTACTAAGCTCTGTCCAGATGCTCTGATTAGGAGTAGCTATGTTGCCATTTTGGACTATGGCCTCTTTTGATGAACACAGGACAGTGAAAATGGAATCTCTATCGACTGCTGGTTTCTTGGGCATCTGGCATAAGCAAAACATAAATACCCACTTAAATAATCCTGACTCAAAAAATGTCATGTTCAGTATAAACGTATTTTTATGTATTACTGTATTGCTCCAAATATAAGGATAATATAATATAGTAATAATATAAGGATAATATATTTTATATTTGGACCAATATGGTAATGTTGACCCCTAGATGCACAATGTATTAAAAAAACTAACATGGGTCACATGTGCAACTGTAATTAGCATATATTAGTATTAGCAATGAGTTTTCTGTTCAATAAACATTGACAATCTTAGCTCTCTTGAATGTTGTACAATTATTCTTGAAGTTAACAAATAATATTGTAACTGACAGTGTTAAAACATTGTACTTACATTGGCCAGAAATTTGATTTAGTAATGACTTTTGTAGTTTGATTTATATCGACTTTTTGTCTATTAAATCTACACTAATTTGCACAAGAGCATCTTGAACAGAAGTGTCACTTGCGCCTAGTGGTGGCAGTGAAGTGTAGCAGATGATACTCCATGTAAATAAATAAAAAGTTAAATCAGGAAAGACCAGTGAATGAAGTAAAGATAATTGTTTATTGAACAAATGATGTGATGATTAGTCTTGACAGAAAGTCTTCGGCAATTCGACTCAAAAAGTGTGTTCACATTGAGGAGATTTGCGCTTTGGTTCTCATGCCCAGAGCTGAGCAAAAGTGAGTGACAGAAAAAGAGTCCGACAGACACCAGATGAATATTGAGCTGCTACGCTCTGAACACCAATACGTTTTTAATAAACACCATAGCGACTACAAAAACATTGATAAGAAGGAGTTGTTGTTGTATTAAAACATCTTCATCCAACATTTTGGTAAGAGATTGAAATGACAAACCTGAAATAAAATGTTCACTGCTCATAAATCGTACTGACTACACACAAAACAAGATAGACCTATTTTAGAAATATATAATATAGTAGCCTAATATATAGTAATCAGAATGACCGAGACTGCTACTAACCTATATTTGATTTTTGTGAAAAAAGTGATTATTTTATTCTGTCAGTATTGTATTCAATAAATATCAGCATGTATAATTTGCCTGTAATTCAATGTCTAATTTTTTTAAAAAACGAAGCAGCACAAACGAAACTTTTACCGGCACAAACCAGCACAAATGATTGAGCTTATTTTGGAGCATGTGGGGGGGCTGGTGACCTCATCGCCTATAATTCAATGTCTAATATTTAAAAATCCGAAGCAGCACAAACAAAACTTTTACCGGCACAAACCAGCACAAATGAAGCACAAACGATTGAGACTATTTTGGGTGAATTTGGAGCATATGGGGGGGCTGGTGACGTCATCGCCTATAATTCAATGTCTAATATCTAAAAAACCGAAGCAGCACAAACGAAAATGTTTACAGCACAAACCAGCACAAATGGAGCACAAACGATTGAGACTATTTTGGGTGAATTTGGAGCATGTGGGGGGGCTGGTGACGTCATCGCCTATAATTCAATGTCTAATATCTAAAAAACCGAAGCAGCACAAACGAAAATGTTTACAGCACAAACCAGCACAAATGGAGCACAAACGATTGAGCCTATTTGGGGTGAATTTGGAGCATGTGGGGGGGCTGGTGACGTCATCGCCTATAATTCAATGTCTAATATTTTAAAAACCGAAGCAGCACAAACGAAACTTTTACCAGCACAAACGAAGCACAAATGATTGAGCCTATTTGGGGTGAATTTGGAGCATGTGGGGGGTGCTGAGTGACCTCAGAATGACCTATAAATATTATTTTAATATAAAAAAAAAACGAAGCAGCACAAACAAAATTTTTACAGCACAAACCAGCACAAACGGAGCACAAATGATTGAGACTATTTTGCCAACATTTTGCGTTGGGTGGGGGGCCAACTTCACGCAGGTTTTTTACCTCCCCTAAGTGACCCGCCATCGGATTATTATGAGCTGCCTGGAACACCATTTCCCGGTGGCTCCGCGGTATTAAAAGCTGGGTTGTATCTTCCTTTGTTTGAGTGTCCTGCATCACTCTATACAACTGCTCCTTTATAATCGTGAAATAGGGATATGAAAGTGTGACATTTGGCCGGAGTTGATGACCATCGATCACTCTCACTTGGTCGAAGGCATGCTTGAGGGTTTAGTCTCGTGACTGCTCCAAAGGGAAATCCCCTTTGGGAAATCCTCTGAGGATGGGCTGACGAAGACGGCCCCGGCTCCGCCTCCCCTGCCAGAGCATCGCACATTTCACATCTCATCGCTTTTATGCAGGACCCATCCACGCATATTCCCTTTAACACATTTCTGAATTCAGGCCAGCCCCAGATCTCAGCAGTCTGCTCAAAGAGGTCCAGGAAGGCTTCTGGGTCATCCTCCGCCCCCATCTTCGTGAGCATGGGCGGGGGCATGGGGCTACTGTTGTCCAGGGATGCAGCCGGGGCTTTCCCCTGACTTAGGAGTCTCCGGATCGCCTGCTGGTTCTCTGCCTGAGCTCTGAGGATCTCGTGGAACCGACGATCTTGGTCCTGTCGGAGCTCAAGCAGGGCCTGTTGGTGGGAGTGGTGTAGGCCGGCGAGGGACTTGAGGACCTCGGCCAATGGTGAGGACTCCATGAGGCGTACCGTCTTTGAGCTTGATCCCGGGTTTCGGCACCAGTGTAACAAAACTTCACAGCAAAAGGGAAGGGAACACAGGGAAGCAGGTTTTCCAGGCTCAGGTAAAACTTTTAATCGGCCACTTCAATGCTTTACAACTTCACAAATTCATCAGTTTCACAGGCACGTAGTCACATCAGCTTCACAGATTAAATGCAACAGCTTCAGGAGCACCGTGGCCTTCCTTGTGCCAGACTCTCTCTCTCCTCTGCTGCTTATATGCCACACTCCCCATGCTCACTGGAATTAGAGACAGGTGTTAAACATAATCTAGTTCAGGTGCAAGCGCCCTTACCGCTTTCTCTCTCTCCGGACGGACGCTTGACCACGCCCCCGCTGCCACAGCAAGACATGCTACGACGAGTGTACAGTTACAACATATACATGTTTTTAATTCAAACAATGTTAAGGGTTTCACCCATAAAACACTTTTTTACACTAAGCATCCTTCATAGAAACAGCCCAGACTTCCTTTACTAGTTCGGTTATTGGAGCAGAATTTTTTTTGTGTGTGTCTGTGACAGTGGGCGAGTGATCTAGAAAAAATCTTTTCATGATCATAATGTGGATTCTTTTCACAAGATTCATCTTAAAATACAATAACAGAGGGTAACAGATGCATATTATGGCCATGTGTCCTAAGGATCAATGAAGTGACACTCCATTTCCAGAATTAAAAATTCATTAATAATAATAATAATAATAATAAAATGCAATTCACATTTACTTGAATACACCTCTTCTATGATGAGCATATTTACAAATTCTGAGTTTAAAGTCATATTGATATTTTTTTTATTTTTTTTTATGGGGCTTAAAGTAAAAAAAAAATATATATATATATATATATATATATATATATATATATATATATATATATATATATATAATTTAATGTGGTGTCCAGAGAAAGTAAAAAAAGTAAAAGTCTCATTAAAAGCTGAAATTCCTGAGAAAAATACCTGTTGGCATGACTAGTGCAGAATAATATTTTATTGTTATTTCTTAAAATTTTTTTGTTTAAAAAAGCAGTGAAACAATTGTGTTTCAAAATATGATTAATATTTAAAAATGCTTTTGTCCACCAAACCAAATTCATTGGGTGTAACCAACATGTAGGTAGCCATTTTGTTGTTTATGTTGACCATAAAAACCATAAAACAGAGAGGACACCTTTAGACCCTCAAGACTGAATGTGAAGTTTTAAAAAACATCTGATATTTATTTTGATATTTGTTATGAAAAGGCACATTTTGTTCAAGTCATGTAGTGTAACCCTGAGAAAACTTCTTGATATTTTTTACTCAAAAATGTGTAATATTTATATAAAAAATATATATATATTGTTTTACCTTGAATTGAAATGTGTTTGAAAACTTTTTCGAAATTAATGATATTTTTTATTTATTTATTTATTTTACAAATCGACCACTGCTCTTACCCGAACCATAAACTTACCCATGAATTTAATAGAAAACAACTTTTCCTTACCATGAAGAAAGAAAACATGGAGGTTTGGAATGAGATGATTTAAGCGTATTGCAGGTTATTGATATACATCAGTCATTTGTATTGCATATAAAGATGGAATGAGTAACCAAATTTCTTCAATGACATGTTCTTTCTCAAATTGTTGGAAAGGAGGCTAGCTAAAACTTGATGCATGTATTGAATGAACGTTATATTTATATAAATATATAAATACTGTATATATATATATATATATATATATATATATATATAAAAGTCATACCTGTCCCACTGTATTACTAGGTGTCTTTAACTACTATGTACTAACAGTAAAATACATAAAATACAATGTATTTATTGTGTAACAACATGTTGTTCTGCAAAATTCTTGCAACATTCACATTTGAGGTACAGGTAGGAGTAGGGGTAAGGTTAGGGTTTAGGGTAGGGTTGGGGAAGGGTTAGGTTTAGGGGAAAGGTTAACAGTGTAATTACAGATCAAATTAAATGTAAGTACTTTAGTAATGTAATGTGAGTGCAATGGTGTGGTGGTGGTGTAGTGGACTAAAGCACTGACCTGATAAGCAGAAGGTTGTTGGTTCCATCCCCACAGCCACCACCATTGTGTCCTTGAGCAAGGCACTTAACTCCAGGTTGCTCCAGGGGGATTGTCCATGTAATAAATGCACTATAAGTCGCTTTGGATAAAAACGTCTGCCAAATGCATAAATGTAAATGCAATGCAACAACACATAACAAATACATTGTTTCAAATGCTTCAGTACATAGTAGTTAAAGACACCTAATATAAAGTGGGTTCGTCATACCTTTACAATGTAGTACAATGTCTTATGATTTTGCTATCTTGTATGAATTATTATCTCATAAGAGTTGTCATGAGACTCAAAACAATGTTGTCCAAAACACTGACTGTGTGAACAGAGCCATTATCTGTGACTATTAAAAGAATTTCCCCACTTTCAAGCCTGACTTATCATATTAAATATGCTAGACAATATAACAATATCGTTTGCATGTATTTTTTCGACTAGAATTTAGGTCTCTGGTCTTATTTCAAGCTGGAATTTGCAGTGTCTTTAAAGATAAGCCAATCTGAGAATGGATTGAATTAAAAGCTGAATCTGATTTATCTCAAGAAGCGGGAAGAATGCTTAAAGAAAAGTATTAAATCTAAACCTCATGCTTGGCACTATCCTGTAATGCATATTTCACAAATATACCCTTCCAGCAGGTAGACAGATAAGCTGAAGCATTTGCCCTTATGAAGCAAATAGGCGAGTTGGGAAAATCGATAGTGGATGCATTTGAATCTGTCTGTTCTATGGTGGTGGTGTTTTCATCAAGCTGCTTTGATGAAAGCAATAGGATAAAATGAGAAAGAGGTCTTTGAAATATATTTCCTCTCCCAAAGGGGCAGTGTCATACAATGTTAGGTAGTGTTCTTAGTTACTTTTAATTTAATTGCTTTTTAAATTTCAGTTTACAATTATTAGAACATATTTAAAGCTAATGACAAGTTTTCACCATGTGACATTTAAATATGATTATCATTTAACTGATTTACTATGGTAAGAGTTATACATAAGATATGGAATATAGAAGTTTTCAAAGAGATTTCAACAATACAGTCTAATTATATATTACATATTTAAGGCAGATAAATAAGTCTCGCTGATACATTAAAATGAACTGAAGTAACAATGTGTGACGATAAGTACATAACATATGCATTACAGTGAACAGAATTCAGCATGTTCGCAAATGGAGCTTATGTGGGACATCATGGGAATAGAAAGGTTGGCAAAGAGAATTAACACCACAATATAATAATCCTATTTGAAATGCTAAGTAGATCTCTTTAAACTCATTTGCTGTTGCTTTTAAATTACTTCCTTCACAAATTCATTCATATAAATATTTCAAACACGGCAGTAGGAGATGATCATTGGTACAGCTTTTATGTAGTGCAATTGCATTCGGTTTGAAAGCAGCTGCTCTTTGAACATGTGGGGGTTGCATGAGAGGAGTGCCTGACCTTGGTGGATGTGCTTTGTATCCCTCAGTATTCCATTATATTTGTGCTTCTATTTATGGTGATTGGAACACATCAATCACATTTAAAATTCTAACAGTTTTGCCTACCACTACGAGAACAAATAGAATGTCAGAGGAGAATCAAGGCGATCTGCATATATATATATATATATATATATATATATATATATATATATATATATATATATATATATATACACACAGGACGGGAGGGTTACTTTTCCACTACAGATTACAGATTACATGCTGTAAAATGTAATTTGTAACATATTCTGTTGATTACTCAAGGTCAGTAACTTATTCTAAATACTTTGGATTACTTCTTCAGCACTGGTAGATATTTTCACTTGTTTTGATTATAAAAATTCTGCCTGTACAGTAAGACAAAATACACATGTTAAAAATACATTCTCTGAAAAACCTAAATATCTTATGCAGTGTTGTTTCTAAAACAAGATAAATCAAATTGATCTTGCTTTAAAGATTTGTAGATATTTTTACATGAAAACAATACAAAAATTATTATCAAGAATATGATTTTTGCCCTAATATCAAAGGTCTTACTAGAAAAAAAAAAAGAAAATAAAAAAAAAGGAAAAAAAAGAAAATATGATCTAACATGAATTTTTTTGATTAAAAAAAATATGATTGTGCCTGGTAACGTTCATATAAAATGGCTAGAAATAGCATTTTAGCTTAGTGTAATGCTGACAATTTATACAATGTTTATTTCTATTTCTTCTGCTCCAAACTTACTTCAAACATACTTCTCTGTCTGCTCATATGAATGTAACACATCATAAGAAAGTGTTTCACCGCTGTTCAAATGCACTTTGGATCGCATCATTTATATGTATAAATGTTTTCCATCTGAAAGGACTAAATATTAAATGAAACAAATGACAATAAAATGCAAAGTAATCTCTTCAGTAATCAAAATACTTTTTGAATGTAACTGTATTCTAATTACCAATTATTTAAATTGTAACTGTATGGAATACAGTTACATATATTTCGTATTTTAAATACGTAATCCTATATATATATATATATATATATATATATATATATGTCTGATACTGGTAATGGTTCAGGAGCCTTAACGAGGTCTTTCCGCCTTTACTAGCTGAATGTGAATTTGAATGTGGAAAGAGATGATTGTCAAATATTCTGACTACATTGTTTTGCCTATGCCTTCACATATCCTGTTTAAACTATTGTTGTGTTGATAATGTCATAAAATTAAATTCTATCAATATTTTGAGTGGTCCAGTGTGTGTAATGCACAAATGCAGTACAGACAGATGAATTAATTAATAGTTCACCCAAATTCTGTCATCATCTTTTTTTTTTTTTTTTTTTTTTTTCATAGAAGTCTTCACATGATTTATTTATAATACTGTAAGTAAATAGTGATTCTGGTACGTCATTCTCAAAATATTACTAAATAAAACCTAAAGCCACACTAAAAGTAATCAACTCATGCACTTTATTCCAAGTCTTCTGAAGAGATAGGATCACTTTGTGCGATGAACTGAAATTAAGTCGTTGGAAAGGGCTAAAATCGAATATGGTGTCGACGTCGATAACATCAAACCTCATTTGTTTTCATTGTGTCTTGTAACCAAACGTGCAATATGAAAACGTTTGGTCACCAGACGTTTGGTCAAAAGATGCAATGACAGCCAATGAGGTGTAATGTCAACGACGTAACTGCCATATTTGATTTTAATGCATTATTAATTAAATTATTTGATTTGAGAGTGAATCATTTCTCAAATTTCATTCAGTTCATCACATATAGCGATCGAATGGCTTCAAAAGAAGAGTTGTATGGAGTACTTTACTGTTGTTTTATGTTTTTTCCTTTTTCAAGCATTACATAATGGAGTCACTGTTAATTGTTATGATTTTTTTATGTATTTATTTTTTATTACCTTTTGTGTTCCATAGAAGAAAGGAAGTCATACTAATTTGGAGCAACATTAGGGTGTGTAAATAATTACATAATTTTATTTTTTGGGTGAACTACAGTATTATACAGTAGTATACCACCCAATCAATGCTTACAGAATATAAAAAGGAGTTTAATTGTGTGTAGTAAGGTCCTCTTGTGATTTTGCATTGATCAGTGCCAGTTTCATTCTCATGCTGGGTGAGGTATTGGTGTAAAGGGCAATTATCATTCCTGAAGTGTACAGTTAAGCTCTCAGAGATGAGCTTTGTGCTCCTGCTCATTCTAATTTAGCCTGTTTGTTTAGCATTTTTGAGGAAACATCTGCAATGCTGCTGCGACAGACAGCATGTTTGTCTTTTTGCTGGTTTTCATCACCTAGTACTAGACTAGTAATGGCCAGCCATAGGTGAATTGAATGTGCAGATGGTCTAGATCATGGGCAGCAGGGTGAAAGACAGGTGGATATGTTCTGAGAAGATGGGCTACGACTCATGCATGACTGGTGAGCTCATGCTTATCAGCAGACATTTCCCATTGCTGAATGGCTCACTGATCTGCCTAAGGCTACTTGAATACAAATGGCATCTGCATCATCTTCTTTTCACAGTTACCATGGCAACGTTGCGGTCGCAGACACTGCGCCTTCTACCTACGGGTACGAAGCCGGCCCGGCTGGCGCTGGAGGCGATTTGAGGATTTCAATGGGTGCGGTCTCACCGGGTAATTCTCCGCGGACTTCCCATTCCCCAGCACGCTCGTCTGCCCCCGTCGAGTTCCGAAATGAGACCAGCTTGCCTCACGGCCAGCTTAACATCTCTTTCGGGGCTCGCGAGCAGGATGAGTCCTCAATCGCTACGTCGGAGAGCGCACTGGTGATGTCGGATGCCGAGGATTCGACTGGGCTGCCACCTTCGGGTCTGCCCGCCCAGTCTGAGGCCAACGCAGAACTGACTGCCATGCTTGTCTGGGCCGCCGCGAGTGTCAGGTTGGACTGGAACCCTCCACCTACCCCTGAGCCCTCGCGGCTAGATGACTGGTTCCTGGGCTCGGGGCGCCGCTCACAGCCGTGCCCCCCCCCCAGGTCCCCTTCTTCCCGGAAGTGCACGATGAGCTGACGAGGTCGTGGAGGGCACCTTTTTCTGCCTGAACCCGACTTCCCAGCTCGTCCGCTCTCACTACCCTTGACGGCGGGGTGGGCCACAGGTAAGCGGAGATCCATCAGGTGGATAAAGAGGTTGCGTTGCATCTCTGCCCGCAAAATGCCGCCACCTGGCGGGATCGTCCGGCGCTCCCCTCCAGGGCCTGTGGGACTACGTTGTCTCTGGTGACTAAAGCCTACAGTGCCGCTGGACAGGCCGCCTCCGCCCTGCATGCCATTGCCCTCCTGCAAGTACACCAGGCCAAGGCACTGAAAGAGCTGCACATGGGTAGTCCTGATCCCGATGTGATGCAGGAGCTGCGTTCGGCGACCGACCTCGCCCAGACATACGGTATAAATGGAGCTGGTATGCAGAGAATGCCCCTGGGTGCTTCGGCAGAAATAAAATATTATATTTCTCTAAAAGAGTATATTTCTCTAAAAGAGCGACACACATGGAACGTCTTTTTAAAGACACGTCTTTTTAAAGATGCCTTTCCGATTGTGTGTTATTCCTGGTTGCACTCGTTATCTCTCGCCTTTTGACGGTCACGATCACTGGCTTTCGTGTCTGGGCACTGCTCACACGGAGATAGCGTTCGTGGATGGTCATGGAAAGCAAGCCACCCCAGAGGCTCCCCGCCTCGGTCCTTTTACCCACGGGTATGAGGCCAGCGTGGCTAGCACTGGGGGCAATTTGGGGACCCCAATGGGACCGCCTCCACCGGGTATCCCCCCGCAGACCTCCCATTCCCCAGCACGCGGGTCTGCCCCAATCGGGCTTCCAGATGAGTCCACCGGCTCGTCTCATGGCGTGTTCAACCTCTTATTCGGAGCCCGTGAAAGTGATGAGCTCTTGAGCGCAGCATCGGAGAGCGGGCTCATCAACTTAGACGTGGAAGCCTCAGCTGGGCTCCTCCCTTCGGGGACGATTTCCCAGTCACAGACTGACACGGAGATGACAACATGCTTTCCCGGGCAGCCATGAGCGTCGGCTAGAGTGGAACCCTCCGCTCTTCCCTGATCCCTCGTGGCTCGATGATTGGTTCCTGGGCTCGCGGCGCCGCTCAAAGCCATGCCCTGCCCCCGTTCCTTTCTTCCCGGAAGTGCATGAAGAGCTGACAAGGTCGTGGGAGACACATTTTTACTGCCCAGTCCCAATCTTTTCAGCTTCCCCGCCCTCACTACCCTCGATGGTGGGGTGGTCAAGGGCTATTCGGCAATCCCCCGGTGGTTAAAGGCGCTCGCGGTGCACCTATGCCTGCAGAGCGCCGCCATCTGGCACAGGTGCCCGAAGCCCCCGTCCAAGGCCTGTAGGTTTATGTCATCTCTAATGGCCAAGGCCTACAGTGCTACTGGACAAACTGCCTCCGCCCTGCATGCTATGGCTCTCCTGCAAGTCTGCCAAGGTGCTAAAGAAACTGCACGAGGGAAGTTCCTCCCCGGGATTTATGCAGGAACTGCGCTCGGTGACCGACCTTGGTCACGGCGTGGTCTCTCGGGTGGACGATGTCCACATAAGTGGTCCAGGAGCGCAACCTTTGGCTCAACCTGGTCTAGATGGGTGAGGCTGACAGGACACAGTTCCTTGCTGCCCCATCTCCTAGGCTGGCCTATTCGGCGACACCGTCATGGACTTTGCCCAGCAGTTCTCGACGGTGGAGCAGTAGACAGAGGCTATCCGGTATATCCTGCCCCGGTGCGGCTCAAGATCCCGCACCCCATCTGCTCATCATCAAGGGTGTCCCCCTGCAGTGACTGCACCGGCTCCACCGCAGCCCACCCCTTCGGCCCGGCCCCGGCGTGGAGCCCAGTGCAGGAAGCAGACGCCACCCGTCTCGCGGCCGCTAAGAACCCGTGAAAGGCTTCAAAGCGCCTTTGAGACGGGCGACCTAGGGACGACGAAACCCGCTGCTCTGGAACTGGTAAGCAGACCTCTACATCCCCCGGTCGAAGGCCGGGAGGAGAATCTTTTTGTTACCTTTTGCGTTTGATTGCGCTGCATGCCCAAATGGCTGCAGTACCAAAGAGTTCAGCAAGAGCGGTTTCCTTGTTCCCTGGGTCACGTATCCGGTGTGCATGGCCAACATCACGACCACCGTCCACCACTCTATTTGGCAGGTTTGGCGCGCCAGCAGCGGTCTCCCGCCCCTGAGCGCCCAGCTGTGGCACAAATCCGCCCCCGATGTGACAGTCTCCACGGGTCACGAGGACAGGCCTCTTCCTCCCCCATCCCAGGCTGTTCCGGGGGTGGTCACAGGGAGCCAGGTAAGTGCTTAGATGTCCCTAGACTCAGCACGGCCACGACATGGTGTGGCACCTCGAGCTCTGCCCCGCCACGAGGCCCCACCTGCCGGTACGTCCAACGACGTTGTCCCTTTGGTCCCCCTTGTGCGGAACTTGGATTCGTGGCTTGCGCTTTCCAATCTGCCGCGATGGCTGGTCCAGATTGTCCGACTCAGCTACGAGATTCAGTTCGCCAGGCATCCGCCCAGGTTCAGTGGTATCCACTTCACCTTCATGAAGGATGAAAATGCTGCTATCTTGCGCACTGAGATCACTACCCTCCTACGGAAGGGCGCGAAAGAACCTGTCCCTCCGGCTGAGATGAAGAAGGGGTTTTTCAGCCCCTACTTCATCATACCAAAAAAAGGCAGTGGGTTGCAGCCAATCTTGGACCTGCGAGTACTGAACCGGGCTTTACACAGACTCCCGTTCAAGATGCTGATGCAAAAATGCATTCTGGCTAGTGTCCGGCATTAAGATTGTTTCGCGCCGGTAGACTCCCACATCTCGATCCTTTCTCGACACAGACCCTTCCTGTGGTTTTCATTCGAGGGTCAGGCGTATCAGTACAGTCCTCCCTTTCAGCCTGTCCCTATCTCCTCGCGTCTTCATGAAGGTCGCAGAGGCAGCCCTTGCCCCGTTAAAGGAGGTGGGCATTCACATTCTCAACTATCTTGATGACTGGCTAATCTTAGCTCACTCTCAGGACATGTTGTGCACACACAGGGTCTTGGTGCTCTCACACCTCAGCCGACTAGGGCTTCGGGTCAACTGGGAAAAGAGCAAGCTCCTCCCAGTTCAGAGCATCTCTTTTCTCGGTTTGGAGTTGACTCAGTCTCTTTGACAGCGTGCCTACCAAACGAGCGCACCCAGTCAGTGTTGGCCTGTTTGAAGGCGTTCAAACAGAAAACATCGGTTCCACTGAAACTCTTTCAGAGGCTTCTGGGGCATATGACATCCTCAGCGGTGGCCACCACGCTCAGGGTGATGCATATGAGACCACTTCAGCACTGGCTTCAGATTCAAGTCCCGAGATGGGCATGGTGCCGCGGGACACATCGCGTGGTCATCACGCTGGTCTGTCACCGTCTTTTCAGCCCTTGGACCGACCTTTAGTTTCTACGGGCAGGTGTTCCCCTAGAACTGGTCTACAGGCATGTCGTGGTCACGACAGACGCCTCCAAAACAGGCTGGGGCGCTGTTTGCAATGGGCACACAGCTGCCAGCTGGTGGACGGGCCCGCGACTGCATTGACACATCAACTGTCTCGAGTTGTTGGCAATTCTGCTCGCCCTGCGGAGGTTTCTGCCGTTGATCCAGGGCAAGCACATGTTAGTTCAGACAGACAACATGGCAACGGTAGCATATGTCAACTGCGAAGGTGGTCATTTGCTCTCGTTGTATGTCACAACTCGACTGCCATCTCCTCCTCTGGAGTCAGCAGCACTTCAAGTCACTGCGAGCCACTCACATCCCGCGCAACCTCAACACTACAGCGGACGCGCTGTTATGACAGGTAACCCTCAGGGGAGAGTGGGGACTCCACCCACAGGTGGTCCAGCTGATTTGGAGCCGATTCAGACAGGCACAGGTGGACCTGTTCGCCTCCCAAGAATCCTCCCACTGCCCGCTCTGGTACGCCCTGACCGAGGCCACCCTCGGCATAAACACACTGGCACACAGCTGGCCCTCTGGCATACGCAAATATCCATTTCACCCAGTGAGTCTACTTGCACAGACCCTGTGCAAGGTCAGGGAGGACGAGGATCATCCTGGTAGCACCCTACTGGCCCATCCAGACGTGGTTCTCGGACCTCACACTCCTCGCAACAGCCCCCCCCCCCCCCCCGGCGAATTCCCATGAGGAAGGACCTTCTTTCTCAGGGACGGGGCACCATCTGGCACCCGCAACCAGACCTCTGAAATCTCCATGTCTGGCTCCTGGACAGGACGTGGAAGACCTAAGCGGTCTACCACCCGCGGTGGTAGACACGATCACTCAGGCTAGGGCCCCCTCTACAAGGTGCCTGTATGCCTTAAAGTGGCATCTGTTCGCTAAGTGGTGTTCTTCACGACGGGAAGACCCCCAGAGATGTGCTGTCAGATCGGTGCTTTCCTTCCTGCAGGAGAGGTTGGAAGGGTGGCTGTCCCCTTCACCTTCAAGGTTTATGTTGCCACCATAGCAGCACACCACGACGCAGTCGACGGTAAGTCCTTAGGGAAGCACGACCTGATCATCAGGTTCCTGAGAGGCGCCAGGAGGCTGAATCCCTCCAGACCACACCTCGTTCCCTCATGGGACCTCTCTGTAGTTCTTCAGGGTCTACAGGGAGCCCCCTTTGAACCATTGCAGTCAGCTGAGCTTAAGGCACTCTCCTTGAAGACTGCCCTCCTGACTGCGCTCACTTCCATCAAGAGGGTAGGACACCTGCAAGCGTTCTCTGTCAGCAAAACGTACCTGGAGTTCAGTCCAGGCTACTCTCACGTGACCCTGAGACCCCTATGTGCCCAAGGTTCCCACGACCCCTTTTAGGGACCATGTGGTGAACCTGCGAGCACTGCCCCAGGAGGAGGCAGTCCCAGCCCTATCGTTGCTGTGTCCGGTGCTCGCTTTACACAATTACTTGGATCGAACGCAGAGCTTTAGAATCTCTGAGCAGCTCTTTGTCTGCTTTGGTGCACAGCGGAAAGGAAGCACTGTCTCCAAGCAGAGGATCACCTACTGGTTCATTGACGGCATTGCTATGGCATATCACGCCCAGAACATGCCGCCCCCGGTAAGGCTACGAGCCCATTCTACCAGGGGTGTAGCGGCCTCCTGGGCCCTGGCCAGGGGTGCCTCTCTAACAGACATTTGCAGAGCAGCAGGCTGGGCAACACCCAACACCTTTGCAAGGGATCTCTGACCCCTAGTGTCACTACATCGACACAACATCTCATTCCCTCCATCAGGGAACGGAGGTTACACAAGTTACCATGATGTTACCTTTTTATTTAATTTTGCCGCATGCCCAAGTGACTGCGGTACCCAAGAGTTCAGCAAAAGAGCGGTTTCCTTATTCCCTGGGTCACATACCCGGTGCGCACAGCTGTCATCATGACCACCGTCCACCATTCCATTTTGGCAGGTTTGGCACTCCAGTGGCAGTCTCCCAGCCCCTGCGCGCCCAGCTGTGGCACAAATCTGCCCCCGATGTTACGGTCTCCACGGGTCATGTGGACAGGCCTCTTCCTCCCCCATCCCAGGCTGTTCTGGGGATGGTCACAAGGAGCCAGGTAAGTGCTTCGATGTCCCTGAACTCAGCACGACCACGACACGACGTGGCACCTCAGTCTTTGCCCCGCCGCGAGGCCCCATCCGCCGGTACGTCCGACGAGATTGTCCCCTTGGTTCCTCTCGCCCAGAGCTTGGACACCTGGCTTGCGCTTTCCAACCTGTCACGATGGCTGGTCCGGACCATCCGACTCGGCTACGCAATTCAGTTCACCAGGCGTCTGCCCAGGTTCAGCGGCGTCCACTTCACCTCGGTGAAGGGGAGAACGCTGCTACTTTGCACGCGAAAATCGCTACCCTCCTACGGAAGGGTGCGATAGAGCTTGTCCCTCTGGCTGAGATGAAGAAGGGCTTCGTTGACTACTTCATTGTACCGAAGAAAGGCGGTGGGTTGCAGCCAATCTTGGACCTGCGAGTATTGAACCGAGATTTACAGAGACTCCTGTTCAAGATGCTGACCAAAAATGCATTCTAGCGAGCGTCCGGCATCAAGAATGGTTCGCGGCGGTAGACCTGAAGGACGCGTGCTTCCACATCTCAATTCTACCTCGACACAGACCTGTGGTTTGCATTCAAGGGTCAGGCACGCCTCACGAACGAGCGTGCACAGTCAGTGCTGACCTGTTTGAAGGTGTTCAGACAGAAGACAGCGGTTCAACTGAAACTGTTTCAGAGGCTCCTGGGGCATATGGCATCCTCAGCAGTGGCCACTCCGCTCGGGGTTGATGCATATGAGACCGCTTCAGCACTGGCTCCAGACTTGAGTCCCGAGATGGGCATGGCACCGCGGGACACATCGCGTTCCCCTAGAGCAGGTCTCCAGGCGCGTGGTGGTTACGACAGATGCCTCCAAAATGGGCTGGGGCGCTGTATGCAACGGGCATGCAGCCGCTGGCACCTGGACGGGCCCGCGCCTGCGTTGGCACATCAACTGCCTCGAGCTGTTGGCAATTCTGCTCGCCCTGTGGAGGTTTCAGACGTTGATCCAGGGCAAGCATGAGTTAGTTTGGACAGACAACACGGCAACAGTGGCATACATCAACCGTCAAGGCGGTTTACGCTTCCATTGTATGTCACAACTCGACCACCGTCTCCTCCTCTGGAGTCAGCAGCACCTCAAGTTGCTACGAGCCACTCACATCCCGGGCGACCTCAATACTGCAGCGGACGCGCTGTCACGACAGGTTACCCTCAGGGGATAGTGGAGACTCCACCCTCAGGTGGTCCACCTGTTTTGGAGTCGATTCAGGCAGGCACAGGTAGACCTGTTCGCTTCCCAAGAATCCTCCCACTGCCCACTCTGGTACGCCCTGACCGAGGCACATCTCGGTATAGACGCGCTGGCACACAGCTGGCCCCCTGGACTATGCAAATATGCATTTCCCCTAGTGAGCCTACTTGAACAGACCCTGTGCAAGGTCAGGAAGGACGAGGAGCATGTCATCCTGGTAGCACTCTACTGGCCCACCCAGACATGGTTCTCAGATCTCACGCTCCTCGCAACAGCCCCCCCCCGGCAAATTCCCCTGAGGAAGGACCTTCTATCTCAGGGGTGGGGCACCATCTGGTACCCGCGACCAGACCAGACTGTGCCTCATTCCCTCATGGGACCTCTCTGTAGTTCTTCAGGGTCTACAGGGAACCCCCTTTGAGCCCCTGAAGTCAGCTGAGCTTAAGGCACTCTCTTTGAAGACTGCCCTCCTGACTGTGCTCACTTCCATCAAGAGGGTAGGAGACCTGCAAGCGTTCTCTGTCAGCGAAACATGCCTGGAGATTGGTCCGGGCTACTCTCACGTGATCCTGAGACCCCGACCAGGCTATGTGCGCAAAATTTCCAATGACACCTTTTAGGGATCAGGTGGTGAACCTGCAATCGCTGATGTTGCTGTGTCTGGTGCGCACTTTACACATCTATTTGGATCGCACACAGAGATTTAGAGTCTCTGAGCAGCTCTTTGTCTGCTTTGGTGGACAGCAGAAAGGAAGAGCTGTCTCCAAGCAGAGGATTGCCCACTGGCTCATTGACGCCATAGCAATGGCATATCACGCTCAGGATGTGCCGCCCCTGGCAGGGCTACAAGCCCATTCTACCAGGTGTGTGGTGGCCTCCTGGGCCTTGACCAGTGGCACCTCTCTAACAGACATTTGCAGAGCAGCAGGCTGGGCAACACCCAACACCTTTGCGAGGTTCTACAATCTCCGGGTGGAACCGGTTTCATCCCGTGTAGTGGCAGGCACAAGCAGGTAAGTCCGGGACAGCTGGCCGGGTGTATCGCTTGCGCATAGTGCCTTTCACCTCCCCTGAGCTCAAGACGTGTGCTGTTGACTCCCAGTAGTGTTCACAAACTGTGTTCCCTGGATGACTTCCTCTGAGCCCTGTGGCAGACGAGTTTGAGGAGAAACTCGCTGCCAGCTCAGTACATGTGCTAACTGAGCCCTGTACTGAGGTAGGTGCTCTGCATGTGTTGGTTCCCCATAGGTAACCCCATGCGACATATATCTTCCGCTAATTCTTTCCCTGTTGGTAAACTGCGTCTTCCTAGTCACCATGTTTGTAGAAACTCCTCCCCCGTAGGGCAGGACCTACCATGGGACTTCTCCACAAGACATACTTCTGACAAAGCTCGGCAAGACCATGTGACGTATTTCCACTCAAAACCCCCCCCCCCCCCTCTGGGCGGGGTGTGGTCTCCGCGGTGTCTTCCCCTTGGGAGTGACTCCCCCCGACGTAGACCTGGTGGCCCCGGTCGGTTAACAAATTTCACTCTTTTTTGGGGGGGAGAGAAAAAAAGAGAGGATAAGAGGCCACGACTGGGTTAGCCTGTCTCTATCTTTTGGGCTGTCGACTTGTTCCCGAAGGGCCATTCGACACTCATAACAGCGTTGGGGGAGGTTACGTGTCGGCCTGGTGCGCTGGCTACCAGGCACACAGTGGTCTGCCCGTTACACACCGCCAGTTCACGTAACACAGTTCAGCCAGTTGTGGCGTTTTGTATAGGGACCCCTAGTGTCACTACATTGACACAACGTCGAGTGAGTGACAGATAGGGAACGTGTGTCCCTCATGCCACAATGCTGGACTACCCGCTGAAATGGCCGGGACCTTGTCTCGGCTCCTCAGCACAAAACCTGAATGAGTGGTTGCATACCAGCTCCTTTTATACCCGTATGTTCGGGGGAGTGGTATGCAAATACCACTCGGCAATTTTCATTGGCCTTTTTTCAAAGACCAGAGGTGTTTTGGGCTCCCAAGAGTGACCCCTAGTGTCACTACATCGACACAACATCTCGCTCCCTCCATCAGGGAACGGAGGTTACGCAAGTAACCAGGATGTTTCAGCTCATGATACTCACCTCTGATTGTCTGGATGGTCGCTCAATCAGCCCAAAGTAACAAAATGCAAAGAATACTGTATACAAATCCACCATTTGGACTCGGTATGGGTTTAGCTTGGGTAAGTGTGGGAGACAGAAATCACCTTTTTAAAGAGTGTGTGGCTGCTATGCCTTTGCCTGTGGACATCTTTTATAACACTTTTACGGTGCTTCTGCCATGTAATTGCATTGAAAAAATTACCAATGCATTCTTCAATATTTCTTCTTTTATATTCCATGGAAGAAAGAAAGTCATACAGTTTTGAACAATGGGGTTAGTAAAATATGACAATTCACCTTTTTGAGTAAATTATTTAATAAATGTTTTTACAGAGTCACCTCTCAGGTGAGTGTCATGTTGAATAATGGTGGATGAAGCTCATGGGATTTCAGCCTCCAATCGAATCCTGTAAAGTGTATGGCCAGAAATGAGATCAGGTAAAATCTCATCTGCTACAAAGACTAATATACCCTGTATGAGTGGCCATACAGGGTAAATTGCACCAAGACTAAATACTGCTAGCAGGTCAGAGAGTTCCATTAAATCTAGTTGCGAGACTTAGCAGGTCCCTCAGCTTACTCAAAAAGACGATCAAGATGCCACGGTTAAGTGCTGTATTCGTGCATCTAATGAGCCTGAATAGATGCAGACAGACTGTGTGTAAAGTGATGACGTCAAAACAAATTAAAAGCTCTTGATATAAAGACAGTGCATGGGAAATAGACTGGCAGAGAAAATAGAATTCTCTCATGCATTCCAATGATGGCACCTCAGTGGTCAAATTATCGCACTGGATGCAGACATAACCACTCCTCATACCCAGCATGGTTGATGGGGTCTGAAGTAGGGGTGTAAATTGGACGTTTCATCACGATACAATCTTATATCGATCTCTTGGCCTGCGATCCGATATTTGCCGATACTTCAAAAGTCTGCCGCGATAAAATTTCGATTTGATTTGATTCAGGACCCTGCGATCGATATTTTCTGATATTATGTGCCTATTTTACACAATCAATGAAAAAATGTTTGCC
Source organism: Myxocyprinus asiaticus (assembly GCF_019703515.2). Lineage (NCBI taxonomy): Eukaryota > Metazoa > Chordata > Actinopteri > Cypriniformes > Catostomidae > Myxocyprinus > Myxocyprinus asiaticus. The sequence goes on from NC_059349.1 coordinate 30,541,590, forward strand.
CTCAAATGCAACCAAAATATAATTTGAATATTTTATTGAGCTCTCTGAAAAGTGCAAATTTAGTATCCACATTGGGACATCCACAACAAAATAAGATACTTCAGATGTTGAAAACAATTATACAGATAATAATATAAAAATAATGTCACACACAATTGATCATCAATCGTTTGATTACAGCTTATTTTTCAAATTCAAAGTTACTTAAATACCCATGACTTGTTTCCAACTATACGTGCTATCCGCGGTTTTCTTGGCTACAACTTCCACAGTTGTAATGAAAAATTCTGTTACAGTTAACTGGGATAAATGTAAGTAAGGGTGTTGATGTGTGGATGTGTAAAGTCTTCTAACTGATGCTAGTGCTGTGCAGCAGGTGATTTCTCTTTCCCTCATTATTGCTGTTCAGAATGTTGGCGTTGTCAAGACGTTTCACATGATGGTTGAACTGCTCCAAGGTACTTTTAAATATACTTACCCTGCGCACATCCTTGTCCCACATGAAAAGTGTATTTATCGCTCAAAAAGTGAAATTAATGTAATAAGGTTTCTTCATCACCTGATGGAAATGCATACGAAAGTGGCTGACATGAGAGTATTAAAATAAAGGTGCATCTTAAAAAAAATATCTATATTGATATTTACGCATTGTATCGATAACATTGGATCGTTGGTTATTGGATCAATGCATCGATCCAGACTGATGGATCGTTACACCTCTCATCTGAAGGTGGTCTCTTCCACTCCTTGTGTGTCTTTACAATACCACGTTTGGATTCCGAGCCATTTCTTCTCTCAAAGGAACTGAATCACATTAAGCTCCATATGCATCTCCCCTCACCAGAGAAATAAGCCAACACTGTCAGATGCCATCTGATGCAAGGAGCACAGGGGAATATTAAAATTACTGTCTCTCTCTCTCTCTCTCTCTCTCTGTACTCTCTGATAAATTACATGTGGTCTTTCATCAGCAATGCAATGGATTGTCTTTCAAATAACCTTATTCAAATGTTATCCCTACCCATCTGTCACAACTTTATGCTGAATCCCCCACTACTGTTATGGCAAAGCAGTTTTGACATTGAAGTCTTTGCTTTACAATATAGTGTTTAATAATGTGCATTAATAAATGACGGCATGAACATATCTGCCAAACAACCTGGCAAGCTCCCTAGGCCAAAAAACAAAACAAAAACAAAACTAACACACACTCATACACAAACTTTTCTAATCTACATCACTCAAAATGATGTGCAATATGTTATTTGAGATCAAAACCATACAGACCCTGTTTACACTTGGTTTTTCTATTTGCCTTGGGTGATCTGATCACAAGTGGTCAGGTGAGAAAGATCACTGTTTACACCTGGTATTGCAGTTCCCTTTCGTAGGAACTCAAGCTGAGGAATCACATTGGGACACGCCCTGTGTGTCACGTGGTCTGAAGCCCTTGTACAATCATGCCAAATTATTGGCTGGTGGCGCTTAAGCGATGCCCATAGGGAGCTACGTCACGGGCTCCATAAAAGCACTCTCTTTGGCGCCATCGAGTCGCCACCGAGCCCGTGTTGTACCAACAACTTACATTGAAGCGAGGGTCATTATTATTCTCCACTTTGAATGGCAACACAGGATGGAATTTAAGAAGCGACTCACATCATTTTATACAGTGTAATTTCAGAGCAATTTTAATGTGTTTTTTTTTTTTTTTAAACATTACAAGGGGACAGTGGCGCTGTTCAAGGCTCACAATTTCTCACCACGAGCCGTTATCCCCACTTGTTTCAGTTCCACGGCCTCCAGATTGGAGCTCCGTGTGCGGGAGCAACTTGGTATTTTCGGCTTTGTGTCTGAGAGGATTGGAATGTGTACAGACATTGGATTCTTCCTCGTGTTTGTCGCCCTCCCCTTTAGTGAAAGCGCAAGTCTCATCAGACATTCTCTGAGGCCAAGCTTGGTGGCCATTTTCTGATGAACAAGCGTGCGAAAGAGTTACCATGCGCGTCTTGAACCGTCGCTATTAAAAATGCTATATGAGAGAATTCGTCATTGAAGGTAAGGAAGCTAATTGGCCACTTTATCCCTATTGTCTTTTTCTGTGTCATTCTGGGAGAATGCATATGAATAAGGCAATGGAGGAGCGGCCTTGGCCTTTCTCTCTCTCCCCTGCCCGTTTGAAGCGTATTGCTCGTGGGGGAGGGGATCACGCATGGACCGGTGAGCCCAGCCGCAGAACGAGGGGGCTGGAATAAGAGAATATTCCCCAGTGGAGTGATGGTGAACCAACGCACAAGAGCTTTGTCAGTGCCATTATTCTTTTGGAATGCTATCAGGAGATGTGAGGTATTTTAACTCGTTTTTTGTTTATATTTTTCGTCTTTTGCCTGTTTGTGGACAATGTGGGCATTCTGGTAAGACAAGAGATGTGCACTGCTATCTCTGCTGGATTTTTCGGTGGCGGCATGGACATCTTTCTTTTCAGTCAGCTGTTGGATCTGCACATGATGGTTTTGCAGTCCAACCAAGCACATCGCATTAAGGAATACTTTGAGCTAATATCGGCTCTGTTTGGAATTTCCCTAGTTTTTCCCCCCGCGGCATGCGCTGGGGAATGAGTTGGTCAAGGCGATGCTTTTGTTTGCGAGAGTGTTTCGTGCTATCTGGTACTACGCGCTGTTTCCCCATTATATTAAAATAGGGGGTGGATCTCCTGTCCAGATAGGGCTTGATGCCAGGAGAGTGGACATTACATCCTCAGATAATGGAACAAATATGGAGAAGGTTCGGCAGAGCAGAAGCGGACCTGTTCGCTTTGAGCGAGATGTCACACTGTCCCCTTTGGTTTTGCCTCTCGCCCCCGGCACCACTGGGCATCGATGCATTGGCACATCAGTGGCCGACAATGCGTCTTTACACGTTCCCACCGATTGGTCTGCTGCACACAGTTCTGCAGAGAGTTCAGGTGGATCGGGTTTGGCTTCTGTTAGTGGCGCCATTTTGGCCATCTCAAATATGGTTTTCAACTCTGGTCTCTCTCCTGTAGCAAATGCCTTGGGAGATTCCAGTCAGAACATATATAGTGTCTCAGGCTCTGGGCAGCATTTGGCACCCCCGGCCTGACTTGTGGAAGTTATAGGTATGGCCCCTCAATGGGGCTCTCTTTTGAATAATGGGTTATCCCCGCTGTGGTTGATACCATTCTGAATGCTAGAGCGCCATTAACTAGGAATCTTTATACTTTCAAGTGGCCTATTTTCACTTCTTGGTGTACAGCGCAAGGTGAAAATCCAGTTCACTGCCCTGTCATTACAGTGCTGGATTTTTTTACAAGAGCGTTTTTGGACCAGGGTTACCCCAGCAATGCTTATGTCAAGTCAAATCATTTTTATTTGTGTAGCGCTTTTCACAACATGCATTGTTTCAAAGCAGCTTTACAGGAAGTCATGCATTAACAAAAACAAAAAATTAAACTGTTATATCTATAATGTCTTACAGTGATCATTGTGTAGTTTGATTAAATATGATTGTAAAATGTGTATAGAAATTAAATAATTAAATAATAATTGTATTTAGAACCCCTGTGAGCAAGTTGAAAACGACTGTGGCAAAGAACACAAAACTCCATAAGCTGTTGGTTAATGGAGAAAAATAACCTTGGGAGAAACCAGGATCACTATGGGGGCCAGTTCCCCTCTGGCTAAACAACATGAATATAATGCCAATATTAGTTATTTGTGTGCAGTGCAAGTCATGGTTTTAAATTTGTATATGATGTAAGCATTAAGGTCCATTGTTTCAAAAATAAAAATAAAAATAAAATATTTTTTTATGAACTTAAAGATTAATGTCTTTGAAGTCCATCCTGGATTAACTGCAGAAATTTACATAGATGCATTGTCCTTTGTTAGTTGGCTGATGAAGGCTTTTGTTGGCAATTAAATGATAATCTATGAATTCCATTTCAAGAGTGTAGTCCATCAATAGACAAAGGAGATGCAGGCAGAGATTAGTGAGGTGCATCGCAGTTCAACCTGCAGGTCGTTTCAGTGAGGTTCGGTGGGGTCCATCCTAAATCCAATATTCAGGCAGTGGCATATGAAGTATCCGATGTCTTACAGTTGTAGCTGGCATCAGTTCATCCTCTGAAGTCAAAAGACTGAAGTGATGTCTGGCTAGCACCGGCTGTAGTTTGTCGTCATCTCTCAGAGACACGTAGCAGTGGAGTCTGACACCAAGCAGGAACGGAGCTGGATCTGGCAGACCTCTGGTAACCTCAGGATATGAATCCCGAAGTTGAGACATGGAAACAAATAGAATAATATTAGTGTAGATGCCACACGGACAGTTGTTTGTGTGCTTTGGTGGCCGCAACAGGGGTGTTTCGGTGTCCAAGAAAAGGCTGTTTTATTGGCTTACTGATGCAATTTCAAGTGCTTACGAAGCGCGCAGTTTACCTTCACATTTGGGTATTCGAGCCCATTCTATGAGGTGCATGGCATCCTTATGGGCTTTGGCTAGGGGTGCGTCCTTGGAGGACATTTGTAAGGCGGCAGGGTGGTCATCTCTGCATGCATTTGTTAGATTTTATAATCTGGATGAGGGTTTGACTCCTGCTTCCCAGGTTCTTTCTGTTGGAACAGGACTTATAATGTTATAAACTTATAATGTTCTCTGTTTAATTCAGACGCTTTAGCTTGCTTGTGTGCTGCTATATGCTTGCCACACAGGCGTAGACAGTTGGCAGTTACTGTTTGCATGGCATGAATGTATATCTTTCCTAATGCGATTACGCAGCTCAAGTTCCTACCAAAGGGAACATCTCGGTTACGTGAAACGTAACCCTGGTTACTCGATGGCGCCAAAGCAAGCAGTTTTATGGAGCCTGTGACGTAGCTCCCATGGGGCATCACTTAAGCTCCACCAGCCAATAAATTGGCATGATTATTCAAGAGCTTCAGACCACGTGACACTCAGATCCCAATGCGATTATGCAGCATCTCGTTCCCACTCAGGGAACCAGAGTTACGTTTCACATAACCGAGACGTTTTTCACAATTGTTAAGACAGTTCTTGAAACCTTCACCCATTTTTTTCCACAACTTTAAACACAAAACCAAATCTTCAAACTACATTCACAAAACCCCTGACTCTTCTGGCAAAATCAAACAATCGCCTCAAAACCATTTCATCTGTGCTCAAAATCAAACAATGGTTTCAGATCATAAACACAGCCAGTCAATATATAAACTCTACAGAGCATTCATTAGACACTACATCAAAAAAATGGACAATACAGCGACCAGGGCATGCAGTTACAGAAAAAAAAAAAAAAAAGTTTATTGTATATAGTAAACGCATTTTAGTAATCACAACTTACAGTATACAATATATTCACTGTACTGTAAGTATTGCAAGTAATACAGTTGTAGAGATGAGGAGGGCGGGGCCAGGCTGGAACCGGTGAGTGAGTTTCTTTTTCTCTCTCTCCTCTCTCTCTCTCTGTCGCTCCGTGTTGGCCTTTCCCTTGCCTTATTTGTTTTTTGTTGTTGTTGTTTTTCCCCTCCTGTCTCCTCCCAGGTCGAGGAAGGTGGGGATGACCCGCCGGCAGTCGGGGTGCAAGGCACGACCCCCCCGGAGAGGAAGGGGGGATGTACGTCATGCCGGGGGCTCCCCGGCCTGAGGCAACGCCGGGAGGAGTGTAGAGCCGAGGAGGGCGGGGCCGGGCTGGAATGACGCAGGCCCGGTCCCCAATCAGCCTGATGGGGTGCGCGAGGGATAAAGGCGGCCGGGGATGACAGTTCGAGAGAGAGAATTACAGGCAGCTGCCCTGCATGTGTTTATGTTTGTGTGTTTTTGTTTAAGTTTATTATTAAACTATTATTTATATTCTCAAGCCGGTTCTCGCCTCTTCCTTTCCACTGAACCCCCTTACAACAGTATTGAATGTCTGTATATTCAGCACTTGCATACTGTAAAAATGCAGTAGTCCAACTGCAAAAGCCCAAAGAAACCTCTAAATTACAGTTTTTCACAATTGCAAAGACACATTTCTTGAAATGTTCACCCATTTTCTCACAATTGTAAACACAAAACCAAATCTTAAAACTATTCACAAAACCCCTGACACTTCTGACAAAATCAAACAATCGCCTCAAACCATTTTAACTTTGGCCAAAACCAAAAAATGCTCTCGGATCATAAACAAAGCCAGTCAAAATGTTAACACTACTGAGCAACTATTAGACACTACACCAAAAAATTTAAAACACTGTGTTCAGGACATATAGGTACAGAAATAATGATTTATTGTGCATAAGGTCTTTTGTGTTTTGTATTCTCCATTGCCAAGTGCATAAAAACAAATATGAGAGACAAATTGCAACAAAGACACATTTGATTGTTTTCAGCATTGTATACAGCAAGTGGCAACTATAGTGATGCACGTTCAGAATATAGCACACATGAAAAAAAAAAACTTCAGTTCTGCAAAAGGCCTAAGGAAAAGCAAACTAATGCAGTGCAGTGCAGTACACATATTGTGTAACAAAATTCAGGATTTTACCGTGCCTCAACATCACGCCTCTGTGCTGGGTCAGGCCATTGGACTTTGTCAAGGTCACATGCCACATTCTCCCGTCCCAGGCAACAGGGGAAGAATCCTCTGGTGTGCCGAATCCAACCCTGACAGGACTCCACACTATATCACCACAGGCCATTTCCATGGCCTGCTGAAGATTTTCCCTGGTGTAGGGGTTCCGGTCATAGACCTTCCATCTCCATGTTGAAAAGAACTCTTCGATTGGATTTAAAAAAGGAGAGTAGGGTGGAAGGAAAACATTCAAGAAACGTTGGTTGATGTTGAACCACTCCCAGACCTGGGCACAATGGTGAAAGCTCACGTTGTCCCTAACAACCACATAGACTGGATGCTCTGCCTGTCCATGATCCTGGAGCTCACAGTCAAACAGGAGATCCAAAAGACCACCCAGAAATGTGAGGAGGTGTTGAGTGTTATAAGGCCCTAAGGTGGCATGGCGGTGGAGAACTCCTCTGTTACTGATGGCCGCACAAAGGGTCACATTGCCTCCACGCTGACCAGGGACTTCCACAATGGCCCACTGGCCAATTATGTTCCTTCCACGCCTTCTTTTTGTCAGATTGAATCCAGCCTCATCAATATAAATATACTCATGGGGCCATTCCATTGAATCCAGGTCAAATATTCTCTGTAGGTGAAATATATACAAAAGTTTTTGTAGGTTTACAGTAACAGTATGAGTGCTACAGAATGACAGACCTCATCTGTTCTTTGTATCTGTATGCAGCCTTGCTTTCCAGTACTACATTATAATGCAGATGTTTGACAGTTTTACAGTACTGTATGTAGTAAGGTACTGTAAGAACCAAAACTCAGTTGGGATCCTGGTTAAACCCATTGTCCAGCTTCCCTTATCGTCATCCCATGATCAGTGACATGGTCAATGATGGTGACATGAATTTCATCAGAAATTTTTGCTCTTGGAGCACCTTGTCCTCTTCCTCCTCATCCACCACCTCTTACACGTACCCTTCCACTACCTCTGACGTGAACTCTTTCTCCTCTGCCTCGTCGATAGTTGCCATCCATTGTTGGTATCATCATTCAACTGGCCCTTGCCACTTGCACTGGCTTATATGCCATTCACTAATTGGTTTCATCGTTAGAAACAAGTGCTAACAATTTTGACTCATTGTGTTTAAATGATAACAACTATGTTGAAATTGTGTTTAACTTTTGCAGCCTGTGTTTATCATTTTGCATCACAAATGCATTTTTAAAATTAGCTTTAAAATTTGAGAATGTGCTTAGAGTTAAAAAAATAACAAAAAGTGTTTCTGAGTTCTGCAAATTGTGTGTAAGTTGGCCAATATGGTTTAAGGTTTTCCCAAAAGAGTGTTTGATTCGACAAATGGGTTCGTTTGGTTCAGAGAATGTGGTTTAGTGTTTTAGCAATTCAGAAAAACTGTAAAAGCACATTACAGTACAGTACAGTACACTCAAAGTCAATGAGAGATTAATTCTGCCTCAACATCAAGTCTTTGTGCTTCGTGTATTTTGTACAATTGGTTTGATCACATCATTAGAAACAAGTGTGAACAATTTTGTGAACAATGACAACTGTGTTGTAGTTGTGTTGAACTTTTGCTGCTCATGTTTACCGTTTTGCAACACAAGTGCATCACAATGCGAAATGTGTTTTAGTTAGTGAGAATGTGTTTAGAGTTTTGCAAAAAAGAGTTGATGAGATTTGCAAATTGTGTCTAACTACCTGAACTTGTTTAAGGTTTTGCCAAAAGAGTGATTGATTCGACAAATGGGTTTAGACCACTGAACATTTGGTTCAGAGAATGTGGTTTAGTGTTTTAGCAATTAAGAAAAACTGTAACATGCGTCTCAAATGCACCTTCTCTGATCACTTGGGATCAGATTTCAAGGGAAGGGTCTCAGATTTTGTAATTAGATTACATATATCACTCCCCACCTTGGTTTGTTACTATATGTTGACAGCACAATTTTTTTTTTTTATAAAAAAATAAAAAGCACACTGTTGCTTTCAAATATTCTTCCATACTGTAATTTCAACATTTCAAATGGATTGCTCATTGTTAGTTTAGTCGATCACCTGTTTTAACTAAACTTCAGACATGCAGGCTTCACATATGTTTCTGACTACCTCCGAACATGGTTTCAGTGGTTGGATCACAAAACATTCAGCATCCTGCTTATACTTATTTTTTAGCACTGACACTTGTGATCAGATCACCTGAGACAATGTTAATACCAGGTGTAAACAGGGCTCATACTGTATGTCTGCATTTATCGCTATATTTCTCTTTCAGATATATGTGAATTAAGAGGTTACTAGATCACAGTTAGTATCCAGTAGATGTTTGACCAACACCTGGAAGCCTGTGATCTCAACACCTTTACTGACTAGCCTCTACTGAAGCTTTCAGGACCTTTGTGACATTCTACCCACACACTTTGACTCCCCCATTTCAAAAAGAGTCTTTATGTTATAGACCACCATGTGCTGTGAGGATTAATCTAACTCAGGATGGAAGCTTGCCAAACCATCTGCTCCGAGGATGATCAGACTGAGGGATCCACGGCAAAGCCTGAACACCAGTAAATTAAGGTTAAGTGTGATGAGGAAACCAAGACAAACAAATAACCCCACTCTGTGTTGTCCTGGTGCTTTTAAGCTATACCAGTAGTGCTCAATGGCTTTGCATATGTAGGTTGTAAGTAAACAGCAAGCAGGACTGAGATTAGATTCTCAGTTAATGGTCCAAATACAGAAGATAACGGCGCCTTATTTAACTGTTTACTATGTTGTAGTGAGGGGTATTTAGCGTCTGTGTATGTGTGCATGCTGTTTGATTGTGTTGGATCTTGGCCTTAACTGCCCAGAGTCAGCACACTTTTACTCCATTAAGCATAGATGGCTTTAAAACCCATGTTGCTGGTTATATACTAAACACTAATCTGTCCACCTAAAGCACTTCTTTTTTTGTTTGATTGTTCAGGATGAATGTGTCTTTGATTATAGGAACTTTGGATTCTCTGACTTCATGTATATGTGTGTGTGTGTGTGTTTAACAAATACACATTGAAATTTCCTCGTGCAATTTGCTTCAGGTGGACATTAACACATTTTACGATGTTGTGTGACTTGAGAACTGCTGCAGGGGTGTTCACATCTGGGTGTACAGAGCAAGATGACATGTTCAAAAAGAACAGGCACACAGGCACTGAAAATGTAATTGATGCATACAATGCATGCACAATCTGTGTGAGTGCATGAGCCTTTCCACTGAAAAAACAAGAATGAGAGAGTCTTCTGTAAACTCCCTAGACATGGTAATACATGGTCAATTCAATTTCATGGCAATTTTTTTAACCACCAAATTAATAAATAGCTTGGGTTGTTACTGTTACTCCAACCAATAGTTTTAAGCATTAATCTCATAACCATAATTAAAGTAAAATTCTAATTATATATATATATAATCTGGCCACCATATATATACACACACACTGGCGGCCAGAAGTTTGGAATATGTACAGATTTTGCTTTTATGTAAAGAAATTGGTACTATTTATTCACTAAAGTGGAATTCAACTGACCACAATGTATAGTCAGGACATTAATAACATGAAAAATTACTATTACAATTTGAAAATTTTGAAATTCTAGCTGTCAGTTTGTCCAGATACTCAGGCAACATTTCACCCCACGCTTCCTGTATTACTTGCCATAGATGTGGCTGTCTTGTCGGGCACTTCTCACGCACCTTACAGTCTAGCTGATCCCACAAAAGCTCAATGGGGTTAAGATCCATTACACTCTTTTCCAATTATCTGTTGTCCAATGTTTGTGTTTCTTTGCCCACTCTAACCTTTTCTTTTTGTTTTTCTGCTTCAAAAGTGGCTTTTTCTTTGCAATTCTTCCCATAAGGCCTGTACCCCTGAGTCTTCTCTTTACTGTTGCACATGAAACTGGTGTTGAGTTGGTAGAATTCAATGAAGCTGTCAGCTGAGGACATGTGAGACATATGTTTCTCAAACTAGAGACTCTGATGTACTTATCCTCTTGTTTAATTGTACATCTGGCCTTCCACATCTCTTTCTGTCCTTGTTAGAGCCAGTTGTCCTTTGTCTTTGAAGACTGTAGTGTACACCTTTGTATGATTTTTTTATTTTATTTATTTATTTATTTATTTTGCAATTTCAAGCATTGTATAGCCTTCATTCCTCAAAACAATGATTGAATGACGAGTGTCTAGAGAAAGCTGTTTCTTTTTTGCCATTTTTGACCTAAAATTGACCTTAAGACATGCCAGTCTATTGCATATTGTGGCAACTCAAAAACAAGCACAAAGACAGTTCTAAGCTTCATTTAACAAACCAAATAGCTTTCAACTGTATTTGATATAATGGCAAGTGATTTTCTAGTACCAAATCAGCAATTTAGCATGATTACTCAAGGAAAATGTGTTGGAGTGGTGACTGCTGGAAATGGGGCCTGTCTAGATTTGATCAAAAATGCCTTTTTTTTTTTTTTTTTTTCAAATAGTGATGGTGCTGTTTTTTTCATCAGTGATGTCTGACTATACTTTGTGATCAGTTGAATGCCACTTTAGTGAATTAAAGTACCAATTTATATATATATATATATATATATATATATATATATATATATATATATATATATATATATATATAAAAGCAATATCACACGAGCCTACATCAGCACTGCTATGACACCGCAGGCCGAATGCCATAGGCATTCACAGCAGTGCTGATTTAGGGCCATATAGCACGATTGCGAGTGTGATATTGCATATACAGTTGCAATCAAAATTATTCAACCTCCCTGACCAGCAAAACATTCTGGTGATGTGAATTTAAACACATCAACTAAAACCTCAGTAAACAAAGTTTTTAATACACATTTGAGTGTTTTTGAGAACAAAGAGTTCAGTTTACCCAAATTTTAAAATAAAAAATAACTAATTCTCTCCACAAATGTCATGTCAAAAATATTCAACCCCCAAAGTCAATCATTTGTGGAGCATCCTTTATCCTTAATAACAGCAAATAAATGTTTAATGTAAGTGTTCTCAGGCTTCGGACACCTCTCTATTAGAATTTTTACACATTTCTCATGTGCAAAAGCTTCCAAATCATTGACATTCTTTGGTTTCTCTGCTGCCACTGCTTCCTTGAAATCAGCAAAGGTTTGCAATGGGATTTTAATGATGGACTGAAAGGGTCATTTAAGGACATTCCACGACCTATCCCTGAACCAGATTTTGGACAACTTGGATGTATCCTTGGTGTTATTGTCTTGCTGGAAAGTCCAGTGATCACCGGGCTTCAGTTTACACACTGAAGGCATCACATTTTTCATGCTAAAATGGCCTGATACATGAAAGAGTCCATGGTGTCAGTCACATAGTCAGGATAGCCATTTCCTGCAGCCACAAAACACCCCCATAACAGGACTGACCCACCTCCATGCTTGACTGTGGGGATGGTGTCGTTCTTGTCATCACCTTGTCATCTTACTCCAGACATACTGCTGACCCATGGGTCTAAAACTCATTTTCAGTTTAGTGTCATACGTCTATAAAACCTTCTTCCAGGACTCCACATTTCTTTCCTAATAACTTCTTGAATATTCAAGTCAACATTTCCGTTGGTGAAGTTTTGCTTTCTTCCACAACCCAAGAAGGTTGCAGTTGTACCATATTTAAAAAATGTATGAATGGTGCTGCCAACTTTGTCTATTGGAAATTGAAGTGCCTTGGAAATGTACTTTTAGCCATGACCTTTCTTGTGTAATGAATAATTTCGATTGCAACTGTATACAACAGTACAATGAACAAGTAAATATAAAAAAAAATAGGAAATGAGTACGGTCATAAAAAACGCATTTGTGCATGGAACAACTTTCTTATGCCACGGATCAGAATCTGCCATTGCTGATTCAAAACAAATGATGTGTCCAAGCCTCTCAAAAACATCGCTTTAGAACTACTAGTATCACGGCTTGGGCTGTTTCTAACATGTTATTGGAGAAACAAGAATGTGTGTGTGTGTGTGTGTGTGTGTTTGGGTGGTTTACGAGGATATTTTTTAGGTTACAAACTGGTCATTACAAGGGTATTATGCTATAAATGTGGTTTATGAGGACATTTCTAGTGTCCCCATAATTCAAATCGCTTAAAAACATACTAAACTATGTTTTTTCTTTTTTTTTTTTTAAATACAGAAAGTTTTTTGTGAGAGTTAGGTTTAGGTTTAGGGGATAGAATCTATAGTTCGTACAGTATAAAAATCATTATGTCTATGGAGAGTCCTCATAAGGATAGCCGCACCAACATGCGTGTGTGTGTGTGTGTGTGTGTGTGTGTGTGTGTGAGAGAGAGAGAGAGAGAGAGAGAGTGAGAGAGAGATGGAGCATGTGCGATCACCTGTTGATGATGCTGTAATCTGTTAGTCAGCTTATAATGATAAAGATAATGTCATTTTGGTGAAATTCATCCTATTCTCTAAGTGGAAAAATAGCCATCCAAGCAGGGGTATTCCTCCCTATTTTGTGGTAGCCGGTGCGCAAGAGTCATTCACTATAGAAACCGCAATCTCCTCCACCATTCTGAACAGTACGTCCTCTCCAATGTGGAAAGTCCAGTAAGAGGTAAGCACCTTGAGTTTGTGTAATGAATCAGTCTGTTGTGTCTCTCAGCTGTGATGAACCTTAATGCTAAAGTTGTTAGTTTAAAGCCGTTTAAAGCTATTTCCTAGCTTTAGTAGTGTAATAGTAATACGAGCGATCACGGAATGCTGTTCAATGTAAACACTGAGTGATGCTGACTCACTTCATGTCACCAACTGGCTCATATTACACACAAAAATTATCTTTTGCCTCCACCTGCTGGCTAAAATATGTAATGTCACAATATTAAATGTAAAGAGACAGATAGCTCTTAACACATCTGCAATGTTCTTACACTTTAGTTTAGAACGGCACATATACAAGTGGAGAATACAAACAGTGAAGCATCTGAGTGCTGATGGTGTGAGACATCAGTACTCATGGAACATCTCTCGTCCAATCAGTTTCGAGGACCGGAACTAACTGTTGTATATATATATATATATATATATATACATGTGTGTGTGTATGTGTGTGTGTGTGTGTAGGGTACATCACAACACCATTCCTCCACCTCAAAACCTCCATAAAGACAAGTGCAAATGCTTCAAAAGTCTCTTTTTAATTAGGTCAATCATCCAGGGATTCACATACAAATTTTTAATTGTTAAAGAGATGGTGTGTTTCTTTTAAAAATAAGACAGTTGGAAAGGTGAATAAGTGAGAGCATCTCACTGAGTGATCTCACATACAACATTTGCAAGCAAGGTGAAAACAAATGAATGTGACAAAAATCCATTGTAAAGCTCTATATATATATATATATCAGCTGAGGGTAACAAAGCAAAGCTGACTATGCTGACTATGTTTAGCACTGGTGGGACCTGCATTAATCCATCAATTTAAGAGGGGAGGAGAGACAATCTCAGAAGGGATGTAATGTCAGGCCAGCAGCCTCTGAGAACCACAAGCATGCACCCTATATGGAGAGCATCAGTCCTGAGTGCACATGAGCATTACAGCAGCCAGCATCACACCGCGCTTTGTCTCTCTCTCTCTCTCTCTCTCTCTCTCTCTCTCTCTCTCTCTCTCTCTCTCTCTCTCTCTCTCTCTCTCTCTCTCTCCTGTCCCCTTGACACTGCAGGGGTGAATACTGAATTCAGCTGAGCGCTTTGCTCTCCCGCTCATTCTGTTTTCACAGAACTCTGCACAGTGCTTAGATAAGAGAGACAGAGAGAGAGAGAGGGAGAGACATTGTGTAAAAGAGAGAGAGGGCAAGTTAAAGAGAGAGCCAAAGAGAGTGAAAGGGCGAGCGGCAAGAGAGTGATTGAAGAGAAGACCAGTGAAAGAGAGTAGCTATAAGCGCGAGACTAAGAATGTGTTTGCGCATGCTGGGGAGTTTAATGCGAAAGCAACCGAAGGTCTGAATTACGGCGATTTCATTCTGCGGATACTTTGTGGGACACTTTGAAGGTATGTGCTTATTTTCTTTTAACAGCGTATTTTAAAGTTCAAAGAATTCTGATGAAATGTTAAAGCACACTACAATTAAGTGAAATCAAACTGATGACAAGTGAATACATCAGTGTAAAACGTGAGAACATGCAGCAACAGTCATATCTAGTAGCTTAGCTATAAAGGCTATATATTAGATCTCAGACACTTAAAATTACTTTCATCATTGTAAACTTATGTTGCCAGGTTGATTCGGTCATATGAATATATTTTTGACTTGAATAAAACCAGTTAAAGAGATAATTCACCCAAAAATAAAACAGTCTCAATCATTTGCTCACCCTCATGCCATCCCAGATGTGTTTGACTCTCTATCTTCTACAGAACACAAATAAAGATTTTTAGAAGAATATCTCAGCACTGTAGGTCCATACAATGCAAGTGAATGGTGACCAGACCTTTCAAGCTCCAAAAATCACATAAAGGCAGCATAAAAGTAATCCATATGACTCCAGTGGTTCAATCCATATCTTCAGAAGCTATATGATAGGTGTGGGTGAAAAATAGATCAATATTTAAGTCATTTTTTTCACTATAAATCTCCACTTTCACTTTCAAATGCTTTCCACATTCTGAAAGTGAAAGTGAAAGTGGAGATTTATAGTAAAAAAGCAATGAAATATTGATCTGTTTCTCACCCAAAGTAATTGCATTGCTTCAGAAGACATTTATTAAACCACTGCAGTCGTATGGATTACTTGTATGCTGCCTTATGTGCTTTTTAGAGCTTGAAAGGCCTGGTCACCATTCACTTGCATTGAAAGGACCTATGGAGCTGAAATATTCTTCTAAAAATCTTTGTTTGTTCAGCAGAAGAAAGAAAGTCATACACATCTGGGATGGTATGAAAGTGAGTAAATGATGAGAGAATTTTCATTTTTGGTTGAACTATCCCTTTAATTTAGAGGTTACTTTATGAAGTACATTTTTTTGTTACATTTGGCTATTTATTTTATTTATTTTTTTTACAGTGTAGCTGGGAAAAATGTGTATTAGTAATGTACAGCTTCTGCAGTTTTTGATCAATCATTCAAAGCTTGTTTCCTATACAACCCTTGTGTGACCTTCGGGACATTTTTGTCTCTTTCATTTTTGTTTAATTTTAATTTTGTTTGAGTTAATGCCAATGGCATACATTTTTCCAAAGGTTTGTATTTTTGGGGGAATTGTGATATTTCAACCTCAGTTCCTAAAATATATCTATAATGTGTACACAAAATAGTTACACTCAGGATCTTCAGGACAAAAATGCCCCCATTGAAACCCATTAAAACTGCAATATTTGATCACAGTGCCATTAAAGCGTAAAATCATGAATTCTCATACATTCTCTCATAATGTATGAGAGTACTGAAATATAACTCAGAAGTTGTGATGTGGAGCTTGAAGTCATTCAGCTCCACCGCAGACAGTTCTTGGTAGTGTACTGATGATAGGGTAAAATATTTTTATAAGTGAGTAATGAATAAGAAATGCAATACTAAGAGAGCAAAATTTACTTCTTTCAATGTTAAAGTTAATATGGGGTTAATATATATCTGTGAAGGTCCAAAGGTTGTTCTGCATGAATTTTAACATCAGGATTTTCTTTTTATTTATTTATTTATTTATGTTTTTTTTGTATTTATTTCCAAAGTAGCATTTACAGAAAGCTAATTTGAAATGGAAATGGCAGACAAATGTACACCAAACTGTTATACATAGCAAAGCATACTGTCAGTGCATAACCTTGTTTCAGGTATCAAACAAGAGAAGTTGACTAAACAAATAATGACATTGCAAATGCCAGAGGGAAGGGGCTATGCAGACAGATCTCATGAATAAACTAAGCCAGACTGAAATCTTCTGTCATTTTCGATAAACTACACTGAGAATGAAAATGTTCTGTCTGGGTATCAGAATGTGAGTTGCATGCCACATCTCTCACTGTATCTTAAAATGATGGATGTGTCTGTGTTTAAAAGGATACCAATGATGGACTACCATGTTTTTGTGTTTGTGTGTGTGCATTTGAAATTATCCAGTTGTTTATGTATTAAGCCGTGCCCACATTTGTTATGTTCACATTTGTAATTTACAAAGGAATCAATTCTTTATTTATTCCTAGCCAAATTAACACACAATAACATTTGTTCTTCATGTCCCAATGGCACAGCTTCTAACATCTCACTTCTGCTGATAATAGCCCACATGGAAAGCCATTGTTCATGGTCTTAACATTGGACACGTGTGTTCAGACCTTCAAACGCTGGTTCATCAGTGTCTAGGCTGTTCTCTTGGGCTTCATCTGGAAGGTTCAATAACTCTGTGAATATGAAATTAGACAGTGTTCCATTAGATCTCAGGCTCAGAGGACAGCAACACAATTAAACACATCGCTTTATTTACCACAGCCTGCATTAATGTGAGGGCTAAATACGAAATGAAAGATACCAGCATGAGAGAGCGAGATAGGAAAAAGGATGGATTCACTAGCTAAAACAAAGTCACGTTTTATTCCAAATTCATAGATGCCATACATATTTACTTCATGCAGCAAATATGGAAAATTCATCACAGTCTCATGACAACTAATCATTTGTACGAGATGTTGAAATCGTAAGATGTCGTATGACTTGGCTTGTACGAAAAGGTATGACTTTAATTTCCATTGAGACAACCAATCAATAAACTACATTTCAAATCGAGCAAGGGTGATCAAATATATATTGTATGAAATCTAGTTTTCATAATGCTAATATAGTAAGATCTACCATTCACAATTTAAATATACATTGTAGACAGTATTGTTACCACCAAAATTTCAGTAGTCAGTACCAAAACCAGTGAAATGTGACTATCCCCAATATCAAAACTAATACTAACTAATTTGTTAATTAGGCAAACATTGTTTGAAGTTCTCAAGTAATTATTTAAGACAAGGAAATAATCTTATAATAAAATAAGAACAAAGAAACAAATTAGTAAAATAGTGCTAAGTTTCTAATAGCAGTATCAAGTATCCTAGTAAACTTTCGGTAGGCCTCAGCAGGTCTTTACACTATAATTATGGTACATTAATATTATGCCATATTAACGTATCCAGCCAAGAGCAATGAATGATTTTCTCACTTTCTTGTTATTGTTGTTTGATTAAAGTAATAGAAGAAAGAATAGTAAAAGAAGCCACCAATCAGACGCGGTGGAGGGCGAATTTCCGATATGCTGTATGGCAGGAAAAGAGTCATTTATATTCACCAAAAAATCGGATTGTCTGGAGAAACTATAATCTAATCCTAACCCTTCCACTAAACCTAACTTTAACCAATCAGGTAGAGCTTTCCACATTAATATAAAAATTAGTCTTCCCATGCTATCGTACGTTTTGGAAATCCAAGCACAGTGGAGCCGAAATGAGGAAATAAAAAGTGATCTTTAAGATTCTTGTTATTTGTATAGTTTCTCTCTCTTCTCCCCTTCCTTTTATGACATGTTAACGAGATTGACAAGTAGTCATTCAAAACCCCAATGTTTCTCTACTGTGGTACACAACAGCAATGTTCCTATTAAAATCATGGTTAGGTTTAGGTTTGAGTTTGGGGTTAGACTTAAAAAAAAAAAAAAAAAAACAACAACTATAATGTCATTAATTGATTTGTTTATTCTTCTCTACTGAGAATAAATGTACGTTTAAGCCATATGATTTATTACAATTTTGCCATCTTGTATTATTATTACGACTTACCATGACACCGGGTGGAAAATTCAAAATGTATACTTTCTGGCATGTAATACTTAATGAAGCACCAGCCAAACCACTTAAACAATTGTGTTCAAAGGCAAAACATTAGCTGTAGTAAAACAAGAACACATAAAAATATAGAAGATAATAATTACAGAATCAAAAGAAATATTTTAAAAAATAGGAGTTCTGTATTTAATTGTGTATAAATTCACTCTAACAGAATTATAAAGAAAATATTGGAAAGTACATTATCAATCAGTAGAGATGTGATTATTCATTTCACATTTTAATTTATCTACTATGTATTCTCTAAAACCCCAGCAAAAATGACATTTTCATTTTGAAAAAGACACATGGTAATTAGACTGTCAGTAGATGTTTTCATGCAAAATGACTTAACACTTGGAGCAATCTAAGGTTTAGTGCTTTGCTCAAGTGTACAATGACAATGGCTCATGGGTAGTATTGAGGTTGAACTCTTGAGTTTTGCCTGTTATGCAAAACAACACCCATGGGAATTGTTATGGTAGTTATATAATGTAGTTAAACAGTGCAAACAGCCAATACATTAATAGAGTTGTAAGTGCACAATAGTTTTGTTTAGAGAAAACAAAGAATAATTTTGAAGTTTTATATTGAAATACAAAATGTCATGAAAATGTGTCCCATGAGGTTTTAAAACATGTTGGTTGTTTTTGAAGTAATCCCTGAAAATTGTGAAAGAAGTGAAATGTCTTTTTTTGGGGGGGGGGGGGGGGGGTACTGCTGTCCTGCTGTGAACAATTTCTGGTTTAAATGTCATACAAGTATGCATGTAGTCATCAGTACATGACTGTGCAGCATCCTGATCCTGTGATATCCTCACAGTACTTTAAAGTCCTACAAGATAAGAAAACAAAATATGCTTTAACTTGAGATATTAAAAAGAATAAGGAATGACATAAAAATGGAAAGCATGGAAAATATTTATAAAAAGTAAATACAGTGCATCCGGAAAGTATTCACAGCGCTTCACTTTTTCCACATTATGTTACAGCCTTATTGCAAAATGGATTAAATTCATTATTTTCCTCACAATTCTACAAACAATACCCCATAATGACAACGTGAAAGAAGTTTGTTTGAAATATTTGCAAATTTATTAAAAAGAAAAAAAAAAAAAAAAAAATCACATATACATAAGTATTCACAGCCTTTGCTCAATACTTTGTTGAAGCACCTTTGGCACCAATTACAGCCTCAAGTCTTTTTGAGTATGATGCTACAAGCTTGGCACACCTATTTTTGGGTAGTTTCTCCCATTCTTCTTTGCAGGACCTCTCAAGCTCCATCAGGTTGGATGGGGAGCGTCGGTGCACAGCCATTTTCAGATCTCTCCAGAGATGTTCAATCGGGTTCAAGTCTGGGCTCTGGCTGGGCCACTCAAGGACATTCACAGAGTTGTCCCGGAGCCACTCCTTTGTTATCTTGGCTGTGTAATTAGGGTCGTTGTCCTGTTGGAAGATGAACCTTCACCCCAGTCTCAGTTTTCATCAAGGATGTCTCTTTACATTGCTGCATTCATCTTTCCTGCAATCCTGACTAGTCTCCCAGTTCCTGCCACTGAAAAACATCCCCACAGCATGATGCTGCCACCACCATGCTTCACTGTGGGGATGGTATTGGCCAGGTGATGAGCGGTGCCTGGTTTCCTCCAGACATGACGCTTGCTATTCAGGCCAAGAGTTCAATCTTTGTTTCTTATGGTCTGAAAGTCCTTCAGGTGCCTTTTGGCAAACTCCAGGCGGGCTGCCATGTGCCTTTTACTGAGGAGTGGCTTCCGTCTGGCCACTCTACCATACAGGCCTGATTGGTGGAGTGCTGCAGAGATGGTTGTTCTTCTGGAAGGTTCTCCTCTCTCCAAAGAGAAATGCTGGAGCTCTGTCAGAGTGACCATCGGGTTCTTGGACACCTCCCTGACTAATGCCCTTCTCCCCCGATCGCTCAGTTTGGCCAGGCAGCCAGCTCTAGGAAGAGTCCTGGTGGTTCCAAACTTCTTCCATTTACAGATGATGGAGGCCACTGTGCTCATTGGGACCTTCAATGCTGCAGAAATTTTTCTGTACCCTTCCCCAGATCTGTGCCTCGATACAATCCTGTCTCGGAGGTCTACAGACAATTCCTTGGACTTCATGGCTTGGTTTGTGCTCTGACATGCACTGTTAACTGTGGGACCTTATATAGACAGGTGTGTGCCTTTCTAAATCATGTCCAATCAACTGAATTTACCACAGATGGACTCCAATCAAGTTGTAGAAACATCTCAAGGATGATCAGTGGAAACAGGATGCACCTGAGCTCAATTTTGAGTGTCATGGCAAAGGCTGTGAATACTTATGTACATGTGATTTTTTTCGTTTTTTATTTTTAATAAATTTGCAAAGATTTCAAACAAACTTCTTTCACATTGTCATTATGGGGTATTGTTTGTAGAATTTTGAGGAAAATAATGAATTTAATCCATTTTGGAATAAGGCTGTAACATAACAAAATGTGGAAAAAGTGAAGCGCTGTGAATACTTTCCGGATGCACTGTATACTCACATCAAGTCTCATCAAGTTTTTTCAGCAGTAAAGTGTAGTCTTTCTTTTGACCTGTGAACAATGAGATGTTAAGAGTTATTATTATTATTATTATTATTATTATTAAAACAGAGTCAGTTGTTTTAAACCAGAAGATGAAGGATGAGAGGTGTTGTTCTTAAAGTATTAACTGCAAAGTTCTAAAACATAAGAAAACAAAACAGATATTAACAAACATGATATTAACAAATAACATGAAAATGAAAAACATATTTAAAAAAGCATTTATAAACAATAAACATACATCAAGTCTCTATCAAGATGATTTTTTCAGCAGTGAAGTCTACTCATCTTCTTTTTGGTCTGTGTTGTTGTACACCACAAGGTGAAAGATGAAATGTTAATGTTTCAAAATCAGGAGGTCAGTTGTTTTTAGCCAGAAGGTGTACAGTAGGATGAGATGTTAATGTTTTTGAACAGAGGCTCAGAAGCTCAGTTGAACTCAGTTGTCAGAGTGTTTGTATATATTTTTTTTTTTTACATCGTAGCTTTCTTAAATCTTATACAATATCAGCACTACTGAGAAACCACAAAATAAATAAATAAATAAATAAATAAATAATAATATTTTTATATCAAAAATAAAATAAAAACTTTTTTGTAAGTAGAACCACACAACCCCAAATTTGCCCCATATTAAACAATTTGGCTCATAAACTAACTCAAACTTCTTTGGCAAGAACTTCATTTAAATTCATATAAATCACTTTATATGTTGGCAAAAAATAAAAAATAAAAATAAAAAATAAAATAAAATAGCAAATGCTTAAAAAAGTGCAGGAGGTGGTTCACCTTAAATACTGGCACATTTTCCCCAAATATAACTACCATGCAGTGACAAAAGCTTTGGGTGTGGTTTGGCATAATAGCCACAACTTGCTGGTTCAAGTTTAATAATAAACATGGTGCAACTAAATTCACTAATTCCTTTATTGTCTTTTTACAATAACTGCAGTGCTTTAATTAGGGGCTGAGCAATGAAGGTGCCAAGGCACCTAGTGATGCACCAAAATGAAAATTCTTGGCCTAAACCAAAAATTCTAGATGCACTCAACCAAAAACCAAAACAGAAAATGTTTTTAAATTGCACTTT
The DNA here is from genome assembly GCF_019703515.2 of Myxocyprinus asiaticus. Taxonomy (NCBI): domain Eukaryota; kingdom Metazoa; phylum Chordata; class Actinopteri; order Cypriniformes; family Catostomidae; genus Myxocyprinus; species Myxocyprinus asiaticus. The sequence continues at coordinate 30,563,749 of NC_059349.1, forward strand.
GTTTGGAATAACTAAACAAATTATCAATATAATATTGCATAATATATTTAAATGATTATAATATATTGTAATATCATATTTTAGTGATTGCACTTGTTCTTCCATTAGGTCTCATTACTATCATAACATCTAGGCTCCTACAACTTTTAAATATTGGATTAAACTTTAAACTTTTTTTTTAGTTTAAATTGGATTAAACTAAATATTGCATAGATGTCTATAAATGTATTGCATATAACTCTATGGATGTAAAAACTGACTTTTCCAATTTTTTCCAAAAAAATCCTACAAAGTGCTTGAGAATACACAAAACAGTGTGTAGTGTGCAATGTTGCACTTAACACCCTCTGCACAACCTTGAGTAAACTTTCTTTATCAATGTACTAATAGCCAAAAGAGCAAGCACTTTTGTTTTGCCGATGATAGAGATTTTAATGTGCAACTAGTACACGCAAATAGAACAGTAGTGTATCTTGAGAAACATGGCCACAGATGTTTGTTTTTTTATCTTTAACTCCTACAGCATTCATCAGAATTCTAACTTAAAATGTGTCACGATGCTTCTTTCGCTGCTCATGCTGCCAATAATTGGCTTGACCCCGGTATTGCTGCTTGCAGCTATATTTTATTATTATTATTAGTAGTAGTAGTAGTAGTAGTAGCAGTAGTATTAGGGCCCCAAGCACTGAAAATGCAGAGGCCCTATTATTCTTCTAAGGATTATTAGGGCCCAAGCACTGAAAGTGCGGAGGCCCTATTGTTCTTCTAAGAATTATTATTATTAGGGCCCAAGCACTGAAAGTGCGAGACATGCAGGGGGGCTCTGTAGCACCACCTATAAGATGGGCATGCTCGGGGGGCTCTGTAGTACATCCCTTTTGAGCTACCATCACCAAACCTTGTACACATATAGATCTCATCAAGCTGGACAACTTTCCTGCTGACAGTCATAAGCTTCACCCAACAGGAAGTTGGCCATTTTGGATTGTTTGAAAAATGTATACTCTTGAATTTGAAATACTCCTCCTAGGGATTTCATGTTACAGGTACCAAATGTGGGCGACATCATACCAAGACATTGATGATGCTAAATTGTGAACAGATTTTTGATATATCAAACAATGTTGCCATGGCGACGCGATAAAGTAATGTCAAAAAATGGGAAAAAGTAAGTATAATTAATTTATAATTAATAATTATAATTATAATTATAATAAGTGCATCGTGTGATTTACATCAAAATTGAGCCAAATGTTAGGCTGATCACATTGATGTGGCTATTGTGGGTCAGGGTCGTAGCACCACCAACTGGTGGAAGGAAGTGTGGCACTTTTAACAGACTTTGAAATATCCCTCTTATGTTTACCTGAATTGCTTTACATTTTTTAGAATAATGTCAAGACAGTGCAGATTTAAAATTCTGAAGGGATTCTTGATATCTTACACAGTGTTGCCATGGCAACGCATTAATTGTCATTATTCCTTTTTATGTATATTCACATGTTTTTGAGGTACTTGGCATGCTTGAAATTTCATGATATTTTGCACACACATCAGAGTTGTCGGCCATTAGGCCTGGGCAAAAGTTAACACATGGGCGTGGCTGGGGAGCTCTGTAGTGCCACCTTTTGACAAAAGTGGTGGGGTCAGTTTCTTCTACGGTCACCAAACTTGCTACATATATTGTTCTCAGCAAGCTGGACAACTTTCAAAATTACAGTCTGTGGTGATGGGGGTGTGGTCCTGTGTCTGTCTGCGGGAGAAAGAGAGCAGTAAGGCTTGTCACCTGGGTTGTCATTATCTCTAACACCTGTTTCTTGTTGTAGTGATGGCAGAGGGAGACATAAAAAGGCACACGAGGGATCAGAGTGATAGAGAGAGACCAGAGAGAGTCTTTACCTGTGTGTGCTCAATAAGAAGCCCTTACTCACTTGAAGTTTATGTACGATGCTGAAGAGTAATAAACAAATACTCACGTTGAAAGTTTGCTGCCTCCTGAATCCTTCATTGCCCAAACAACGAACTTGTTACAGTGGTGCTGAAACCCAGGATTGATTGGAGGACAATATCGTCATGGAGTTTTCACCACTGGGTGAAGTCATCAAGTCCCTCGCCAGTATCCATCAAACACAACACCAGGCTCTCATGGAGTTACACCTGGAGCAGGAGCAGCATTTCCAACTCCTGCTCCAGACCACACATGGGCATCGCTTTGTATTAGTTCTGGTGGACTATGCAACGCGATATCCAGAAGCAGTGCCCCTGCGCAACATCTCAGCATGTAGTGTTGCGGAGGCACTCTTCAGAATAATCTCCCAAGTGGGGATTCCAAATTAAATCCTCACTGACCAAGGCACTACCTTTATGTCACGAACTCTATGTGAACTGTACGAATTATTAGGTATTAAATCGATTCGCACCAGTGTTTACCACCCACAAATGGATGGGTTTGTGGAACTATTTAATAAAACCTTAAAAAAATTAGTAAATCCGTACATGAGGATGCTAGAAATTGGAATAAGTGGCTCTGTTATTTGCAGTGTGAGAGGTCCCACAAGCCTCCACAGGGTTTTCCCCATTTGAGCTGCTGTATGGGTGTCGGCCGTGCAGCGTGCTCGACGTCATACGGGAAGCTTGGGAGGAGCGACCTTCAAACAGTAAAAATGAAATTCAGTATGTTCTTGATCTTAGATTAAAACTCCACACTTTGGGTCGATTAACACAGGACAATTTGCTCCTAGCTCAGGAATGTCAAAGCCGGCTGTATGACAGGGACACTTGACTATGGGAATTCACAGTGAGAGATAAAGTGCTTGTATTACTGCCCACCTCAAGCTCTAAATTAATCGGCAAGTGGCAAGGGCCCTTTGAGGTCACACGGCGAGTCAGAGATTTCGATTATCAGGTTAAACGAATGGATAGGGGCGGAGTACGTCAAGTTTACCATCTCAACCTCCTAAAATCATGGAGGGAGGTGGTCCCTGTGGCCTTAGTGATGGTAGTCCCCGGAGCTCAGGCTGGAGGTGACTCTCAAACCAAATTCATTCACCCCAGTCCCGTGTGGAGACCACCTCTCACCGTCGCATCTCACAGACTTGGCCAAGTTGCAATCGGAGCTTGCGGACATGTTCTCCCCTCTTTCTGGTCGCACAACCTCATAGAGCACCACATCGAGACCACCCCAGGGGTGGTGGTTCATAGCCACCCCTATTGCCTTCTTGAACACAAAAAAAGGTCATTAAGTAAGAATTAGAGGCGATGCTTGATATGGGCGTAATAGAAGAGTCGCACAGCGATTGGGCCAGCCCGGTGGTTCTGGTACCTAAGAGCGACGTGACGGTCCAGTTCTGTGTGGACTATCTCAAAGTGAATGCGATGTCCAAATTTGATGCGTACCCAATGACTCGGATTGACGAATTGCTCTATCAGTTGGGCACAGCTCAATTTTATTCGACATTGGATTAACAAAGAGTTATTGGCTTACACCAATTTGTGACCCTTCCGTTTGGTTTGTTCATGGCCCCAGCCACGTTTCAGCATCTCATGGACAAAATTCTAAGACCCCATACAGCATATGCTGCTGCATACTTAGATGATATTATTATCTATAGTAATGACTGGCAGCGGTATCTGAGAGCTGTCCTGAGGTCACTGAGACGGGTGGGGCTCACAGCCAACCCGAAGATGTACCCAATTGGGTGGTGGAAGTTCGGTATCTGGGGTTCCACTTGGGCCATGGGCAGGTGCGTCTAAAGGTTAACAAAACCACAGCGAGGGGCCTGGGTAGCTCAGAGAGTATTGATGCTGACTACCACCCCTGGAGTCGAAAGCTCGAATCTCAATGGGGCACATGGTAAGTTGTGCATGGATCGCAGAGAGTAGCATGAGCCTCCACATGCTGTGAGTCTCCGCGGTGTCATGCACTGTGAGCCACGTGATAAGATGCGCACATTGACTGTCTCAAACTGAGACTTGTCCTCTGCCACCCGGATTGAGGTGAGTAACTGCGCCACCACGAGGACCTAGTAAGTAGTGGGAATTGGGCATGCAAAATTGGGGAGAAAAGGGGCCTGTCTGAGGCCCAAAACTAAAAAGGAGGTGAGACAGTCTCTGGAGCTGGCTGGCTACTACCGAAGATTTGTGCCTAGTTACTCTGAAGTCACCAGCCCGCTGACTGATCTTACTAGAAAGGGGGCCCCTGATCTGGTCCAGTGGACAGAGTCACACCAACAGGCTTTCCTAAAAATAAAATCTGCACTTTGTGGGGGGGGGGGCGCATTTATATGCTCCTAATTTCTCTCTCCCCTTTATTTTGCAGACGGATGCATCTGACAGAGGGCTGGGGGCAGGGGAGGGGGAGGAGCGACCGGTGCTGTACATTAGTTGTAAGCTCTCGCTAAGAGAGACTAAGTACAGCACCATGGGGAGGAGTGTCTGGCGATTAAGTGGGCCATCCTCACTCTCCGCTACTACCTGCTGGGGTGGGCCTTCACCCTCTGTTCAGATCACACCCCACTCCAGTGGCTCCACCGCATGAAGTTTATGTACAATGCTGAAGAGTAATAAACAAATACTCATGTTGACAGTTCGCTGCCTCCTGACTCCTTCATTGCCCAAACAACGAACTTGTTACACATTCATTATCTCCACCCAACAGGAGTTTTTTTTTTTTTAAATTGCAGGCCCTGAACTTTGAAATACTCCTCCTATGGGATTCATGTGACTGGCGCCAAACTTAACAATATTATGCCAAGACATTGAAGATGCTAAATTGTGAACTGATTTTTTTGTTTTGTTTAGATTTTCTCCCCTTTTTCTCTGTGCAGTTGGCACTCCATATAATTAAATAATTACCAAATCTATACCATTTGTTTGTGCTGCGTTTGTGCCGATTTGTGCCACAAAAATTAACATTTGTGCTGGTTCGGTGTTTGAGATATTAGACATTATTTTTTTGGCTGTGTGATGTCACATTCCACCCCATGTGGTCCAAATCGCTCCAAACCTGTGCCATTCGTTTGTGCTCGATTTGTGCCATTAAAAGGAACAATAACTATTTCCCTTCCTTACATAGGTCTATAGCAAGAAGCTTTTCGGGAGCAGTGACGTCACTCTCCACCCCATGTGGTCTAAATCACTCTGAACCGGTGCTGTTCATTTGTGCTCGATTTGTGTCATTAAAAGAAACACTGTATCTATTTTCCTTCCTTAGATAGGCCTATAGCAAGTAACGTTTCGGGACAATGACGTCACTCTCTACCCCATGTAGTCTAAATCGCTCTGAACTGGTGCTGTTCGTTTGTGCTCGGTTTGTGTCGTTAAAAGAAACACTGTATCTATTTCCCAGAATTCCTTAGAAATAAGAATTTCAATTCGGTAGCAGTGACGTCACTCTCCACCCCATGTCATCCAAATCGGAGCAAACCGGTGTCGTCTGTTTGTGGTCGATTTGTGCTGATTTGTGCTGTAAAAATTAATCTTGCATCTATTTTCCTTCCTTAGAAATAACAGCTTGTATTCAAGAGCAGTGACATCACTCTCCACCCCATGTGGTCCAAATTGCTCCGAACCAGTGCCATTCGTTTGTGCTGATTCGTGCCGTTAAAAGAAACACTGAAACATTTATCTTCCTTAGAAATAGCATTAAACTTTTCGGAAGCAGTGACGTCACTCCAAATCGCTCCAAACCGGTGTCATTCGTTTGTGCTCGATTTGTGCTGTTAAAAGAAACATCATAACATATTCCTTTCTTTGTATTTAACAACATAGCTTTTGGGAGCCATGAAATCACACAGGCTAAAACCCCATGTCAGTCACTCTCACCTGTCTTCATCGTTTGTGCTCGCTTTTGGTTTGTGCCGTGTTTGGTATCGTTGAAGTATTAATTTTTGTCAAAGATTTAATCTTTCACCACATCAACCTCAAAATGCAACAAATAAATAAATAAATAAATTCTGTGTTTGTGCTGCAAATTATGATTTGATGATAGGCTATATGTGACACTGCTGAACAAAACTGTACATAATGTTTATATAGGTTAATTATTCCAAGTTTTTTCTCAAGTAAACAGCCACAGTATACAGCTCTGAATTTGTTTATTAGTTTTAATTCTGCTAGAAGCTGGTGTGACTTGTGTTGATGGTGTTTGTGTAATTGCATAGTCCTATATGTTAGCTAATATTAAAAATATTTGAAATTTCAGCGCAATGTTTGAAAACATGTTAGGTTACATTCACGTTGAAATGCATTGTTGTTGCACTAAAATTACACGCAGTGCCACAAAAGAGCAAAATGTAGGTGTCTCGACTCGAGACATTTAACAGTTTAGGTTCTTTTTAACTTTTATCTAGCGCACGTTTACATTGAAATCAATTACAAAAACAGCGCGGACGGACACAAAACGTGCTCAATGTGAATGGCCCCTCAGTGAAAGACTGGAACTCTGTAGAAAAGTTTGGTCACACTTGCCTTTTCTTTATTATTTGTTACTGCACATTTTAGATTTTAGAGTATAACATCATCAAAACTAAGAAGTAACACAAAAGTATGGAAATTATGCAGTGACCAAAACAAATTAAATCAGAAACATCTTCTGTTTGAACTTCTTCAGTGTAGCCTTTTGTCTATTCCAGCTCTGCACACAGTTCATTCTCTCAGTCAACTTCAGGTGCATCCTGGGATGCTTTTTAAACAGTACTGAATGATTTCATATGCTGGAGATTTATTGGCTACTTTTCTTTAAAAAATTAAAAAATAAAACAAATAAATAAAAGGTTTGAATAGACATCTATAATTAGGCACAATTTATTTTTGAGTACAGAAATAATTTGACCATAAGCCTTTAGATCAAAAGTTTAAAGATTATGAGAAACAAACTTAGTCAGTGTACTTTGGACTGGTTGTGTTGGCTATATTTATTTTATTTTTATAAGTTTTTGATATTAATTTTATTTACTAACTTTTACTATTTTTTTATCTGATTTGTGTTGTATATTGCTATGTTTTGCTCTTGCTCTGGATAAATTGAGGATAACTGAGTTTCAGGTTTTTAGTTTAGGTTTTTAACTTAAGTAAACATTTAAAGTGATTTTAATAAGAACAATTTAGACATTAAAAATTAGCTTCAGAAAAAGTGACTTTAGCTGAAAGGTGAGTAGTTTGCATCCCTGGTTTAAATATCAGACCAAATCTGATATTTCCTGACAGAAAGATATGGTTTAGTTTGATGTGGTGAAAGATTAAATCTTTGCACAAAAATTAAAGCTTCAACGATACCAAACACGGCACAAACCAAAAGCGATCACAAACGATGAAGACAGGTGAGAGTGATTGACATGGGGTTTAGCCTGCATGATTTCATGGCTCCCAAAATCTATCTTGTTAAATACAAAGAAAGGAATATGTTATGATATTTCTTTTAACAGCACAAACTGGCACAAATCAAGCACAAATGAACGACACCTGTTTGGAGTGATTTGGATGACATGGGGTAGAGAGTGACGTCACTGCTATCGAATTCAAATTCTTATTTCTAAGGAATTCAGGGAAATAGATACAGTGTTTCTTTTAAAGGCACAAATCGAGCACCAACGAATGACACCGGTTTGGAGTGATTTGGACCACATGGGGTGGAAAGTGACATTACACAGCCAAAACATTATGTCTAATATCTCAAAAACCAAACCAACACAAACGTTAATGTTTGCGGCACAAATGCAGCACAAAAAATGGTATAGATTTGGTAATTATTTAATTATATGGGGTGCCAACTTCACTGAGGTTACAAACATCCAGTACGTAGTGGATTTAATCCAGTACATCATCGCTCTACAGGCTGCAGCGAAGACAGACTCAATAGGCTCATTTGAGTTGAGCAAGTTCTGCACAGAATCCATCACCGGTGATCACCGGCAGGTGCATGCCGGTTAGAAATCTGTCCGACTTGCTGTGATGTCATGAAGACATATGTCAAAAAATGTCCCGCAAGTGCAAGGTGGCTGCAGTTGTAGCAGGCAGACGGAGCAGTTGCTTTTTCTGAGTTGAATTAATTCAACAAGCACGATGGGAAATGACTGGCTGACAACACAGATTAATGCTCATTGGCTTAAACAACCGTGATGTTTCATTATCTGCTACAACTGCGGCCACCTTGCTCTTGCAGGAGTATTTTTGACATACTGTACGTGGTCATGATATCACAGATAGTCGGACAAGATTTCTAACCGGCATGCACCTGTCGTTGATCAGCTCTGCACAGAACTTGCCCATCTCAAACGAGCCTAATGAAATGCATGCTGTTTTTTCTTCAATCATTGGATTGGATCATAAGCAGAAAATGTGAAACATAAAGTAGCCTGCTGTCGCTCACATGTTGCATGTTTTAAAAATGCACTCTTTTAACAATTTAAAATATGTTTTCACTGTAATGTTCTAATTGCAAAATAGACTGCAGAAGATGAAAGTTTAAATTTAATTTGATATCAAGTATGTGAACACTGATGAAAGTTTTGATATAAAACAAAGCATTTGTTTTTTAGCCACACTCAAACAGCCCACCTGTTGGCAAGTGACAGTTAACAGGTTTAAAATGGGCATTTAAGATGGCCTTTGTAGCACCCCCATTTTCACCTACAGTCACCAAAATTGGTACGTATATAGTTCTCATCAAGCCAGAGAACTTTCATAATTATAGTCATTAGGTCCGCCCAATAGGAAATTGGCCATTTTGGATTTTTTAAATATTGCAGTCTCTGAACTTTTAAATACTCCTCCTAGGGGATTAATGAGACTGTCACCACATTTAGAAAACATTATGCCAAGATATTGAAGATGCTAAATTGCGAACAGATTTTTGATATATCGAACGGTGTTATCATGGCGAGGCATTCAATTAATGGCGAAAATGGGATACAGGAAGTGTCTCATTTCTTCTGTGTGCAATGTGTGATTTACATCAAAATTGAGATGTATGTTTAGTCTTGGGGGCTAAACACATGGATGTGACTATTTTGGGACATGGCCATAGAGACTTTAAAATAGTACTCTTGTATTTACCCAAATTGCTTCAAAATTGTTTAAAATAATATTAAATGCCAAATGCATGGGTCCATTTCCACCCGGTGGCTTTCGGAAACAATGCAAGGTGGACACATGCATTTGGCATTTAAAATTAGCATATCTTCTGTGTGCATGTTGTGGCTTCTTCCACCTCTGTGTAACATCACTTTTGAAGTTTTGGGGTTTTGATGCCAGAAGACAGACTTTATTATCAGAGATATAAAAGCCGAGCTGCTCCCAGCGCAACTCCAGAATCTGAGTTTGCACCCATTTAAATACATATGTTCTACCAAGGAGTGGCTAATACAATCCACACATATCACATGTCACTATTATCTATCATTTTGTTCTGTGACTCCAGTCTGTTTTTCTAAGAAGTGGACAGAGAACATCTGTGGAGGGGACACATCATATATTATCTCTAGTATCAAAACAGGAAACTCAGTTTATCATATGTAAGCACATTCTATTCCTACACAGGCTTCTACACAGACACACACAGTAAGATACATGTTTTGACCATCAGAAATAATTGTTGAACAAAATGGCTGTTTACATTGATTATACTTGATTAATTTATATTCAACTTTATAAAAATATTCTACATTATCCCCCTCTCGGACTTACATAAGTCCCACCTTTACTGTCTTTACCCAGAGTGCAGTTTCATAATTCAGTTGCCTCAGTTATGCTTTCTATTGAATAAGTTGAGTCACACAGCTTCACCACCAATGACCAGATTATGCAACCGCACTCCGGTGGAGATTTCAGAACCAAACATGTCCATACAAGTTTGATTAAGTAAAAGATTCTCCTTGTACCTTCATTCAATAAATGAAACATATAAGCATATGTTATAAGCATGAGCATGCAATTGGTTCAGCCTTGACTGTGGTTGTCACAGTTGTGTAGAGTATATCAAACATAAAACAAAATATTTATCATAATATTAAGAGTTCTTTTTTGTAGTGTAGATATCTTCAACCCAGATACTTTGCACATCGTAGAGGGTCACCTCCAGGGAGAGGTTAGGCTAGCACGTTCATCCCGGGGCATGGCTCATCATCCTCATATGTTCATTGGAGGAATCAGTTTCCTCCCAATTTGGTCTTTCTGTCCATCCAGGGTAGTTGTCATTGCATTGGACCATTCACATTGATCAATGTCATCTGCTTCTCTGTTGCTCGGATCAAGAATGATTTTACCAGTGGTAACACACAACAGAATATTATTCCTCCCACAAGGATTGTTATTCTAATCATTATTCCAATTTTAGTCAATCATGCACCCCATTTCTTAAACAATTCTACTTAAATTTATAAACAAACAAGACAAGCAATGTTAATCTTTAGTCACCACCATGTTTTCTTTTTCCATTCTTCATTAATTTTAAATTGTACATGAGTTCAATAAAAGCATAAGTAGAAGTAATAAATCATTTTTCAATTTTAATTCTCCATCATACAAACATTCCCAGGTTTGTTTAATACTTTAATAAGTCAGGCACTCCTTTGTCTGTAACGGTTCTCAAAACTTTACCCCCAAAATCTATAAATAATCTTCTACACAGGGTATGATCCCCTGATGGCACAGTGACAGAATGCTTAGCATTTAACACTGTGATAAGATGTTTTAATAAAGCAGTTATTTAATGCAGCCGGCTTTAGTGGAACTCACAATTTTTGGGCAGGTTTCTTCTAGACCTCCCTTTTGATGCTAAAAGCATCCATCCACTTCCCATATCACCCCTCCTTTGGCAAGCTTCCAGGGCGGTGATACCCTGCCTTAGGTTGCCCCCCCCTCCCCCCTTTTTGCCATTGGAGAGTCTTACCCATCATTGGGTCATCACCTCTTGCCACTGGTCTGATACTGCTCAGTCCTATTAGCCAATCCTTAACAATTTGTTATCAGTAAACATATATTTTCTTTTGTTTCAGGGAGTATCATCTGAGAACTGTCACAGTCAATGGAACCATCAACAATTTCAACAATCTATTAAAATTGTCCAAATTAAAAGTAAAATGCTACAATTGAACTAATTTACAGATCATTAATTTCCATTCAGTTTGTATTTCTGCTCCTTTAGCAAGCATCACAAAAGACCATGTATCACGGTGGGGACTAACATCAGAACAAAACATAATAAAGATAGCCTCTGTCAAGCTTCTAGGAAGTTTAATTTAAAAACATCACTTTAATTCAATAATAGTCTCTAGATAGTTTTTGAACCTACATTTATTCTTTCAGATGAACGTTCAACTGAATCTCTTATTTTTTTGTATAAACACTTAACGTCAAATTGCCCTCTGAATATATAAAATCTTTAATCATGATGACGAAAGCTGTTTGAACCTCTCCTTCATATCACCGTATATAACATTATTGTCAAATCACATCATTTTCCATATTAAAAGAAAATCAAATCAAAAGAAAATAAAACAATTTAGAGATGTGCCTTTAGCACACACTTCAACATCTGCTTTTGTGTTTCTGTCTCAAGTAGACACTTACCAAACTTAAACTGGAGTGTGAGAGAGATAGTAGCGCAGGGGAGTAATTCAGACATTCCACTCCCTCACGTTGTTTCTAATCGCATTACAGCTATTCCTTCTTTTTCATTTTAGAATCCAAACTAATTTAAGTTACTCTTCAACAGTGAAAATAGTGATAATTATAATAATTCATTATATTAACTGCTTTCAAACTTTCCCATCTTAAACCATTTTCAAGAAAACTTCTTCCAGAACATTCAATCTACTTCTCTTATCCCCTACTTTCTTTTGTCCATTCAAACAACATACATATAAACTGTAGAACCTTTCGGTATTCCGAATCTAGGTATTGCCTCTCTTGTTAGAAATGTTATTAGTGTTCCTGACCCCTGATCTGCTGATGGTACTGCTTCCAGCCATCTGCTAAATCACACACAAGCATATAATGCTTTCCAATGTACTTTATTTACGATCTCCACATAATACATAACCAAATGCTTGAATGGTCCTTCTGGCACTGGTATATGACCTATTGGTGTTATTATTTTTTCCTGACATTGTTTTGAGCACAGACTTCACATGTGGACAAAAATTCATCAACCTTCGCTTGCAAAAATGGAGACCAATATCCCTAATATCCCTGTTGTTTAATTCTCCTTATCACTTTGCATCTGTAATAAGAACATTGAGAAACGTAGTTGATGCAACAATCTGTCCTTCATGAGAACACCATATACCTTGTGATCCCTAAACCAAGAACCATCAAATATTTAATAAAACACAAACTTTGCCTTTTTCGACATTCTCTTTTCATTCAATACAACTTACTTTAGCCTTCTGTTCAAGCAGAGCTTTACATTTACAACACCTATCTTGTAGTCCTGTCATCTTATTACTGCAGAAACTGTATGCCTCTAAAGTGATACTTTCATGGATTAATCTCAAAATAGAAATATTTTACTCGAAAAAGAAACTCAATCATTTCTTTGTAGCACCCACTAACCTTTTTCTTTAAAGTGAGGGTACTCTCTGGAAAATTTTGGGGAGTAACCAATCCAATAGGTAACTCTAACTTTGCCATTAAGTTTGTAATATTTAATCTTCACATTAATAAATCAGCGGTTAGATGTTGGAATTAAATTTAGACCCTCAGAACAATTTAGACATGGCTATTGAACCTATGAATGGCAATTTAGAAAATCATAAATCCAATTAGTCAAGACTTAAATCAACTTATCCAGATAAATTTGAATCCACATTTGAAATGTCAAATCAGTAATGATTACCAGCAATCATGAGAGCATGAGGACCAATCGTACAAAAGCCCACATAATTTTCAGTCTTTTTCTCTGGAATTCCTTTTACAGTATTAACAGCTTCAATAAATCCTCTGGCCCAGCCATCGGTAATGATGGGAGACTGGTTCCAGACTGAGTTAATGAAACAACATACACATAGTGATGACAAAAGAAAAGGTAAAACATAGTATCAAAGACACACACAGAATAGACACATGAATATGAAGTTATCTATGATGTTCAATTTAATCTTAATGTTTCTCCATGGGTTTCACCTGCTACCAATGACCAATTTTTCTTTAGCATTTTCAATAATTTTTACAATCAAATAGGTCCAAGATATTTCTTAAATCTTCAAATTAGAACTTCTAGCACGAATAACATTTTCCATTTTATGTACTTCCAAAAGAAGAAAATTTCTATTTTGTTAGATATCAGAGCATCTGAGCAAAACTGTTTACAATGTTTGCTTAGTTCTGCCTCCTTTTTGGAGGTTGGAACTTTATTTTCCATTTTTTTCTGGCATGATTAGTTACAGAACAAACCCAAGGAAAAAGCATCACAATATTGGCAAGGTTGCCACACATAAAGATCAGAAAACAGGTATTAAGGGCACAACTTCAGCAAATTGAAAAAGCAGAGAACATGAAATGATCCAAATCATTCTTAAATTTCTTTCCTTTAATTCTAGTCTCAAAGGCAGCTCTCAGTGTACCCATGATCAACCAATGCCTACATTGTGTATATAAAACAAGAAAACAAAAGAAAAAATTCTAATCTTAACTAAATTCGGGGCGCCCCTGTCTGAGTGGAGACACCAAAAGAGACAAGCTCTTACATTCAACGTCTGCAGACTATCATTTGTGCGCCATCCTTACAGAGCGTGGGGTGTAACCCCTCCCGCCCACTCTGCTTACAGAGCAGTGTCTCATTCAATCTCTCTATCAGAGAGTCCCTAACAAAAATAATAAACTCTACCTATCTTACTTATGTTGGTTGATCAAATTTACACCGATAAAGTTGCAACTCACATGTAAATTTGTTCTCCAGACATATTTAAACGCATAGAAAATCAAAAACAAAACAAATAATCATGGGTTCTTACATTTAGATACCAAGATTTATAGTGTTTAATTAATATTGTTAAAAATTTTATTCTCTCATAAACTGGACCAGACAGAACGTAAAACAGACACATGAATGTGAAGTTTTCACATTTAAGGTTTACTTTTCATACTCAAGTTACAAAATATAATTTTCTTATTAGTCAGTTTCACCCTTCTTCATCTTTTTAATTGATCTTTCCCTGTGCCCACCTTCCTCCATCAAATGATGACTCCTCTTCACTTTCTCTCTCCTTACTGTCCAACAGTGTACTTCTATTTCTCACCAATTTATCTGTGTCTCGTATTAATTTTTCTGTTTCTCTAATTTTTTTCTATCCTATCTATTCTTCGGTCTCACCCCCAGCCTTGTCTGTCTTTCTTTTCTAACTCCACATGACCCTCCATCTGCATTTCTCCTAAAACTTCTACAGTTTCCTTGAGTATTGGGAACTAACCTTCTGAGGGCACATATGGAGGTGATTTGACAAGGACATATCCTTTTTTACTTATCTCTTTTTCTGCATCCTTCAGTATTTTTCTTGCCTGTCTTATATTTTTCAGAGAATTTTCTCCTTTCATTGCTAGCACTTTTCTCTTTTTCCTTTTTTTTACTCTTATCTTTAGTTTTATAATTTTTTATCAAAGTTGCCATTTCATTGCACAATGCTATATCAAATGTCCCTTCCTTTGGCTATTTTGTCATCATATTTTTGTTCTCTTTTGCCATTTGCTTGAGAGTTTATTTATAAGTTCTCTACACAACAGATGTTTTAATCCTTAATTTGTCCACAGGAGTGGCTGCCATGATTTTTCTTATAATACAACAAACCCTATCTTTAGGATAAATGTATCAATGTATTAATTTTTGTAACAATTTTTATTTGTTCAAATAATATGATCTTCCAAAAGAAATTCAATTATTTTCATTTATTTATAAACCAATTTCCCTAATCTTCTTCTATAAAATGTACTTTAATAATTATTATGCCACATACATGTACACATTTCCTATATGTTGTCAATTTACGTTTAGGATCACTCTGCATCCAATTAGTGCCAAACCATAATAACAGCTGCTTTTTCTTAGATAAGCTGAGACTATTTCTTTCACTGTTATTTTTACTTGGCATATAAAGAATGAAAAATTATTTTATCACCATTAATTTAGATAAATCATTAAATTTAGAGGATAAACGTATATCTTACTATTTTAATTTATTTACTACTACAATAATCTGCAACGCCAATCTCTTGAAGCAATTTTTCTCATTTGTTTCACCTGCACTTTTTAATACACAACATTCGTACAAGTCCCTTTATTATTTATTTATTTATTTCTCATTTCTTTGAGATTTTATCATCCAATTATTTACAATGTGGATTTCTAGATTTTAGTATTTCCACTGGAGTGTTTGCCATAATTATACCTTATGTAATATAACAACACTTATCTTAAATACAACCTTTGTTTAAAATCCAATTACTTAGTTGACTTTAGTTTAATGCAATACACTGGACTCAGAGCTTTATTGTTTGTCCAGATAATGTGATTTCCCAAATGGAATTCAATCACTTTATAGATCTTTATAATTTCAATATTCTTACTTGTCACTGTGATATGAACTTTAACTCTAAGCATTGTTATACAACTTGAATGTATAAATTATCTGTATGAAGTCAAATAAATTGTTATGCTACAGTCTAGTTTAAGAGTTATGATCTGGCACATGTCCAACAACAGCTGCTCTTTCACAGTTTAGTTAATATTACATCAGGCTTCCTTCATGGCATGAAAAGAACAGCCCAAAATGAAATTTTGTCCAGCCAGCTAAGAGTTAACTTTTTGCTTTCATGCACATTTTGTTTTACATCTGTGTTGTCTCACCATTTTTATACTTTTTCCTATTGTCAGTTTATACTGTATTATATTTACCTTCCCATATATATATATATATATATATATATATATATATATATATATATATATATATATATATATATATATATATTATCATTGGTTTTAACTCCACTATACAACCAGAATAACTTTGCCTCTAATCATCAGATCTCTTCTGCCTCATATATTGATGGAAGGTTGAAAATAGGCCTAAATAGATTTTCTTTGATGTAAATTGCATATATACTCCTCATTAGTTATGCAGCAAAGACTGAGTATCTCTATCTGGATCACAAATTCTACAATTTGAAGAATGGCCAAACAACCTACAAAGCCAATATCTTGGAACGTTTTTAGTTTTCTCTGTGTTAACAAAGGAAATTCATTTCCAAATTTTCACAAGAGACAGGCTTTTATTCCCAACATCCATTCAACATATAAAAGACAAACCTTCTTTATTAGACAACATTTACTCCATTCATCTTATCCCTTAAATTATATATATATATATATATATATATATATATATATATATATATATATATATATATATATTAGGGCTCATATTACATTCAAATTCACACTTGTCCCCTTATTTATAGGACTCATATAACATACACTCTGTGTTACTTTTATTTTAAGGACGTATCATACATTCCAGTCCCTCTACTGGGCTCATATTTGTACTCAGTCATACACTTCCATATGCAATCGCACTTCGGTCACACTTCACACACTTTCAAACACAGACACAAATACTCTCACAGACAGATAAACTTTCACACTTTTTACAAATACAAGGCCTTTGTAAACACAGAGCTCTCAAAAAATACTATAACATTCTAAAACACAACTATTCTACTACCTCTCTTAAGTGTCCTACAGGATTTCTGCCTGCCCAGTCAAAAACATCTGTAATTTACTTCCTCAACACAACAGAGCAATGCCCTGCAAGATTTTTGCCTACCCTGTCAAAAACCTGTGATTCATGCCTACCCGACTTCTTTAAACTTTATCTGCTTTAATTTACTCTTATCCATCTAGGCCCTCTTAACAGTAAAAACAGATCATTGCATGCAATTATTTCTTCTGGAATAAAAACCCTTTAGTCTTTTTACTCTTTAAATTTGGAGGAGCTTTTTGAGTGTCCTTACCACCATGGGCAAACTCTGGCAAGCAACACAAACTAATTACAAGCAAAAATGCTTACCTTTAGGTGGCCACCACTCTTCTGCTCCTTTCCAATCCCATTCTCGTCGCCAATTTGTTGTGGCTTCTGCCACCTCTGTGTAACATCACTTTTGAAGTTTTGGGGTTTTGATGCCAGAAGATAGACTTTATTATCAGAGATACAAAAGCCGAGCTGCTCCCAGCACAACTCCAGAATCTGAGTTTGCACCCACTTAAATACATATGATCTAGCAAGGAGTGGCTAATACAATCCACACATGTCACATGTCACTATTATCTATCATTCCCTATCTGTCACTCACTCGACGTTGTGTTGATGTAGTGACACTAGGGGTCACTCTTGGGAGCCTGAGACACCTCTGGTCTTTGATAAAAGGCCAATGAAAATTGGCGAGTGGTATTTGCATGCCACTCCCCCGGACAGGTTTTAGACTCATTCAGGTTTTATGCTGAGGAGCTGATATAAGGTCCGGCCATTTTGGCGGGTAGATCAGCGTTGTGGCAGGAGGGTCACAACGTCTCATTCCCTCCATCAGGGAACGGAGGTTACACCAGTAACCATGACGTTCCCTATCTGTCACTCACTCAACTTTGGTGTCGATGTAGTGACACTAGGGGTCCCTATTCAAAACGCCACAAGGCTGAATGGTGTTATGTGAACTGGTGGTGTGTGGTGGGCAGACTTGCTGTGTGCCTCATAGCCAGCACACCATTTCGACACGTAACCTCCCCGACACAGTTATGAGTGTCGAACGGCCCTTTTTGGGAACAAGTCGACTACCCAAAGATAGAGACAGGCTTAACCCAGTCGTGGCCTCTTTTCCCCTTCTCTTTTTCCACTCCCTAAAAAAAGAAGGGGGATTATCCGACTGGGCTGCCAGGTCTAGTCGGGGGGTGTCCCTCCCAAGGGGAGGACACCGCGGAGACCACACCTCACCCCAGAGAGGGGGGGGATATTTTCCAACCATGTGGAGAGCCTTCAAGGTAGATCCTGCCCAATGGGGGAGGAGGTACTACAACATGGAGACTGGGGCAGAGGGGCTCTGCCCAAGGAAGACGCAGTTTGCCAGCAGGGAAACGAATTAGTGGAAGATATAGATCGCATGGGGTTAGCCTTACAGGGAACCGCCTCATGCGGAGCACCTACCCCAGAACTGGGCTCTTAGTTAGCGCGTGTACTGGGCCGGCAGTGAGTCTCTCCGAAGACTCGACTGCCACAGGGCTCGGAGGAAGTCAACCAGGGAACAAAGTTTGTGAACACTACTGGGAATTAACGGTGCATGTCTTCAGCTCAAAGGGGCTATGTGCAAGCGATACACCCAGCCAGCTATCCCGGGCTTATCTGCTTGTGTTGCGTTCCACAACCTGGGACAAAACCGGTTCCACCCGGAGGTTGTAGAACCTTGCAAAGGTGTTGGGTTTTGCCCAGCCCGCTGCTCTGCAAATGTCTGCTAGAGAGGCACCTCTGGCCTGGGCCCAAGAAGCCGCTACACCACGGGTAGAATGGGCTCGTAGCCCTACCGGGAGTGGCATGTTTTGGGCGAGATATGCCATAGTTATGGCATCAACGAGCCAGTGGGTGATCCTCTGCTTGGAGACAGCGCTTCCTTTCCGCTGTGCACTAAAGCAGACAAAGAGCTGCTCAGAGATTCTAAAGCTCTGCGTGCGATCCAAATAGATGCGTAAAGCGTGCACCGGACACAGCAATGCCAGGGCTGGGTCTGCCTCCTCCTGGGGCAGCACTTGCAGGTTCACCACCTGGTCCCTAAAAGGGGTGGTGGGAAGCTTGGGCACATAGCCTGGTCGGGGTCTCAGGATCACGTAAGAGTAACCCGGACCGAACTCCAACGCTTGCAGGTCACCTACCCTCTTGATGGAAGTGAGCGCAGTCAGGAGGGCAGTCTTCAAGGAGAGTGCCTTAAGCTCGGCTGACTGTAAAGGCTCAAAAGGGGGCTCTCTGTAGACCCTGAAGAACTACAGAGAGATCCCATGAGGGAACGAGGCACGGTCTGGAGGGATTCAGCCTCCTGGTGCCTCTTAGGAACCTGATGATCAGGTCATGCTTCCCTAAGGACTTACCGTCGACTGCGTCATGGTGTGCTGCTATGGCAGCAATGTACACCTTCAAGGTGGAGGGGGACAGCCTCCCTTCCAGCCTCTACTGCAGAAAGGAAAGCACTGATCCAACTGCACATCTCTGGGGGTCTTCGCATCGGGAAGAACACAACTTAGTGAATAGACGCCACTTAAAGTCATACAGGCGCCTCGTAGAGGGGGCCCTAGCCTGAGTGATTGTGTCTACCACCACGGGTGGTAGGCCGCTTAGGTCTTCTGCGTCCCGTCCAGGGACCAGACATGGAGATTCCAGAGGTCTGGGCGCGGGTGCCAGAAGGTGCCCCGTCCCTGAGAAAGAAGGTCCTTCCTCAGGGGAATTCGCCAGGGGGGAGCTGTTGCGAGAAGCGTGATGTCCAAGAACCACGTCTGGGTGGGCCAGTAGGGTGCTACCAGGACGACCTGCTCCTCGTCCTCCCTGACCTTGCACAGGGTCTGTGCAAGCAGGCTCACTGGGGGAAATGCATATTTGCGCAGGCCAGGGGGCCAGCTGTGTGCCAGCGCGTCTATGCTGAGGGGTGCCTGGGTGAGGGCGTACCAGAGCGGGCAGTGGGAGGATTCCTGGGAGGCGAACAGGTCCACCTGTGCCTGTCAGAATCGACTCCAAATCAGCTGGACCACCTGAGGGTGGAGTCTCCACTCTCCATAGAGGGAAACCTGCCGTGACAGCGCGTCCGCTGTGGTGTTGAGGTTGCCCAAGATGTGAGTGGCTCGCAGTGACTTGAAGTGCTGCTGACTCCGGAGGAGGAGACGGCGGGCGAGTTGTGACATACAGCGAGAGCGCAGACCGCCTTGGCAGTTGACATATGCTACCACTGCTGTGCTGTCTGTCCGAACTAGCACGTGCTTTCCCTGGATCAACGGCCAGAACCTCCGCAGGGCGAGCAGAATTGCCAGTAACTCGAGGCAGTTGATGTGCCAATGCAGTCGCGGAACCGTCCAGAGGCCGGCGGCTGCGTGCCCATTGCAAACAGCGCCCCAGCCCATCTTGGAGG
This sequence comes from Myxocyprinus asiaticus, assembly GCF_019703515.2. Lineage (NCBI taxonomy): Eukaryota > Metazoa > Chordata > Actinopteri > Cypriniformes > Catostomidae > Myxocyprinus > Myxocyprinus asiaticus. The sequence goes on from NC_059349.1 coordinate 30,583,897, forward strand.
CGTCTGTCGTGACTACGATGCGCCTGGAGACCAGTTCTAGAGGAACACCTGCTCGTAGAAATGATAGGTCATTCCAAGACGGTGACAGACCGACGTAATGGCCACGCGGTGTGTCCCGTGGCGCCATGCCCATCTCGGGGCTCGAGTCTGGAACCAGTGCTGAAGCGGCCTCATATGCATCAAGATTGGCCGCAACGCACCGCCTTTTTTCGGTACGATGAAGTAGGGGCTGTAAAACCCTTCCTTCATCTCGGCTGGAGGGACAGATTCTATCTCGTCCTTCCGTAGGAGGGTAGCGATCTCCGCGTGCAGAGTGGCAGCGTTTTCGCCCTTGACTAAGGTGAAATGAATAATGCTGAACCTGGGCGGGCGCCTGGCGAACTGAATCACGTAGCTGAGTCAGACGGTCTGGATCAGCCACCACGACGGATTGGAAAGCGCAAGCCATGCGTCCAAATTCCGCGTGAGGGGGACCAAGGGGACAACGTCATCGGACGTAGCGGCAGGTGGGCCTCACGGCGGGGCGGAGTGCGAGGTGCCACAGCACGTCGTGAGCGTGCTGAGCCTAGGGACATCGAAGCACTTACCTGGCTCCTTGTGACCACCCCCGGAACAGCCTGGGACGGGGGAGGAAGAGGCCTGTCCTTGTAACCCGTGGAGGCTGGCGGCTGTGTGCCACAGCTGGGCGCTCAGGGGTGGAAAGGGCACTGCTGGAGTGCCAATCCTGCAAGAAAAAGCCTGTGGACGGTAGTCATGGTGACGACCGTACACACCGGGTATGTGACCCAGGGAGGAAGGAAGCCGCTATTTTGCTGAACTGTTGGGTACCATAGCTACTTGGGCGTGCGGCGAAATCAAACGATAAGGCAACAGAAGATTTTCCACCCGGCCCTGCACCGGGGGATGGAGTGGTCTTTCTACCAGCTCCGTGTGAGTGGGTTCCCTCGTTCCTGAGTTGCCCGTCTCAGGGGCGCTTTGATGACCTCCGTGGGTTCTTCGGTGCCGGCTGTGAGACGGGTGGCGTCGGCTTCCTGCAGTGGGCTCCACGCCGGGGCCGGGCCCAAGGGGCGGGCTGCGGCGGAGCCGGTGCAGTCACCGCAGGGGGATGCCCTTGGCTACGAGCAGACGGGGTGCGGGATCTTGAGCCGCGACGGGGCAGGATGTGCCAGATTGCCTCCGTCTGCTGCTTCACCATCGAGAACTGCTGGGCAAAGTCCTCGACGGTGTCGCCGAATAGGCCCGCCTGGGAAATGGGGGCAGCAAGGAACCATGTCTTGTCGGCCTCGCCCATCTCGACCAGGTTGAGCCAAAAGTTGGCGCTCCTGGATCACTAGTGTGGCCATAGTCCGCCCGAGAGACCGCGCCGTGACCTTCGTTGCCCAGAGGGCGAAGTCGTCGCCGAGCACTGTTCCTGCATCAAATCTGGGGCGGAACTACCCTCGTGCAGTTCTTCCAGCGCCTTGGCTTGGTGGACCTGCAGGAGAGCCATGGCATGCAGGGCAGAGGCGGCTTGTCCAGCAGCACTGTAGGCCTTAGCCATCAGGTATGACGTGAGCCTACAGGGCTTGGACGGAAGCTTAGGGTGTCCACGGCAGATGGCAGTGCTCTGCTGGCATAAGTGCACCGCGAGCGCCTTATCCACTGGGGGAATTGCTGTATAGCCCTTGGCCGCCCCGCTATCGAGGGTAGTGAGAGCGGGGGAACTGCGGAATCGGGGCCGGGCAGTAAAAGGTGCCTCCCACGACTTCGTCAGCTCCTCGTGCACTTCTGGGAAGAATGGCACTGGAGCAGGGCGTGGCTGCTTTGAGCGGCGCCACGAGCCCAGAAACCAATCATCAAGCCGCGAGGGTTCAGGGGAAAGTGGAGGGTTCCATTCTAGCCCGACGCTCGCGGCCACCTGGGAAAGCATGTCCGTCATTTCTGTGACTGGGCAATTGTCCCCGAAGGGGGAAGCCCAGCTGAGGCTTCTGCATCCGACTAGACAAGCCTGCTCTCCGATGCTGTGCTCGAGAGCTCATCATCTTCGCGAGCTCCGAACAAGAAGCCAGACTCGCCGTGCGACGAGCCGGCGAACTCATCCGGAAGCCCAATTGGGGCAGACGAGCGTGCTGGGGGATGGGAGGTCCGCGGGGGGATACCCGGCTGAGACGATCCCATTGGGGTCCCCAAATCGCCCCCAGTGCTAGCCGCGCTGGCCTCATTCCCGAAAGCAAGCCGCGACCGCAACATTGCCATGGTCATGTTCTCGCAGTGAGAACATGAACCATTCACAAATGCTGCTTCCGTGTGGGTCGCGCCCAGACACAAAAGACAGCGATCATGACCATCCGAAGTTGAGAGATAACGACCGCAACCCGGAATAACACACAATCGGAAAGACATCTTTAGAAAGACGCGTCTTTACAAAGACTTTCCGTGTGTGCGCTCTTTTAGAGAAATATACTCTTTTAGAGGGGAAAAAATGCTCTTTCAGAAAATACACTCTCTAGTTTGTCTGCCGAAGCGCCCAGGGGCGTTCTCTGCAGTGCACCAGTGCAGAGGAGGGAGAAGCCGCTGAAATGCGCCGTCAGATCCAGCAGAGGTGAATGAACAGGGATATTCAGCTCAATGAGCATGACCGTTCGGCACCGAAGAGAAAATCTGAATGAGTGGTTGCATACCAGCTCCTTTAATACCCATATGTTCGGGGGAGTAACATGCAAATACCACTCGCCAATTTTTATTGACCTTTTAACAAAGACCAGAGGTGTCTCGTGCTCCCAAGAGTGACCCCTAGTGTCACTACATCGACACCAATGTCGAGTGAGTGACAGATAGGGAATAGCTGTTATGTTTCACATTTTCCCTATGCTGACGTAGCGCTGTTTGGGTGGAGTAAAATATTTAGCTTGAACAACCAGATGCATTTACACTTGACCGAGTTTCGTCTGGAATGCATCTCAAAACACCTCCGATCAGCAAAAACGCATGTAGTGACCAAGTGTAAATACCCCTTAGACTACAATTGATTGCCAGTTTGGAATACCTATCTTGAGTGTGTTATTGCTAGGGCTGTGCAGCGAAGCCATTATCTGTATTTGTATATGTATTTGTTCATGTGACAAAATTATCTGTATCAGATTCGGACAGAACTGGGTGTGGGCGGGGCTTAAACCGGAAGGGCGTCAAAACAAAATGAAATGCCCATTTTTAAGTGTTACTCTTATAATTTCTATTAATAAAATTTGCCTTGTATATGCCTTTTCATAACAATATCCTAATAATAATAATGATTATTATTATTATTATTATTATTATACAATTATTATTTAAAACAAATATTTTTTTTTAATTTTTTTTTTTTATTTTTTTTCTTACCAGATGAAGCTGAATTTGTAGGCTACATTAACTCTGGACATGAATATGATGTTAACTGTGGTTGCTCCTGGTATTTCAGTTATTAATATCTGCATGAAATAGTATTTTTGTTTGTCTGTGCATTTATAACAACATTATTCTGGAGGCAGGAGGTGTCAAGCAAAATGTGATATGTCAAGCACACATTTTGCAGTGAATAATAAATACAAATACAAACATTATAACATATAAAATCAATGTAGCCTAGTCTATCAGGAATTTTTACGATAGGACATCATTAAATAATAATAATAATAATAATAATAATAATAATAATAATGTTACATTTACATAGTGCCTTACCAGAGTTCAAGAACATTTAACATTTTCAAATTTAGCACAGTTTAAAGAAGAAGAAGAAGAAAAAAAAAAGACGGTGTTTCAGTTTCTTCGTTTTACATAAGGAGGAATATTCCTAATAGATTAATACTCTGTGCTGCATTTAAACCTTTATGAAGCATTTTAACTTTTTTTCAGAATAAAGTCTTAACCAGTTAATAACCTTAATCTTTGATGTTGATATAAATGTGGTCAACTTTAAGAGATGGATAGATGAGCTCCGACGTTAAATCACTACAGGTCAGGAATTTAATTTAATGAATACATGGGAATCACTTGTGAATCGTGTGAGGCATTAACATAGACTTTTCAAGAAGTGGAACGTGTATATTATGTCGTACTTGACAAACTCCAGACACAAAGAATTAACAGAGACCAAGAATGAAGTCGAGAAAGCGGCCATCCGATCTGAAATCATTTTCATTTTTAAGGTTTACACTTTAGAAATATTGGCTGCAATGATTCATAAATTCGTTGTAATTTTGGATATGTTTATTTAAAATGTCGCTTTATCCTTGTGCTTTTTGGATAATCAGTCATACAAATATTTTTTTTATATTATTCGGATGAATCCATTATTCATTTTGAAGTCATTATTTGTGCCTTTCCGAATAAGGTATTCGACTTTGGGCACATCCCTAGTTATTGCACCTTGTTCTTGATTTACCAAATTGATATGAAGTTCATTCAAGTGTCTAATTCATCTATTATGCAAATGAACAATTGTACCATTGCTTCAATTGTCTTTAAGTGAATAAAAGTATTCTTTCAAAGTAGGGCTGTAAATCAATTAAAAATGTTAACTAATTAATCACACAGTTTTCTCTAATAAATCACAATTAATTGAGGTACATGGTAGATTAAAACAAACATTAAAATACATTACTTTTTACTTTGTCTCAAAGAACTTGCAAGAAATCATTTAGTTATCATTTATTTTATTTATTTAATATGTATATGTTGAAATATATATATATATTTTTGCAGATAAAATTAATAAGATACAGACGTATTTACAGGTATATATCTTTAATAGAAGTATATGTTTACTTGCTATAAAATCAGTGGACATGCTGTAATTAAAAGTCGGGCAAATATTCTGCCATTTTCCAATGAACTTTTTTAATAATAGGATCAAATGTGCAATTTATATCAATATTTAATGGAAAGATAAACTTAAGTCTTCATTGCCAATGCATTAAAGGAGACTATACATTCATATATAAAATAATCTTAATTCCTTGCTGAAGTTTAAAATTTCAAAACTATTATTTTAACTAGCCACTGTTTAGCCTCTATCGTGAACATGCTGGGTCTCTCTCGTGGTTTCGGTTTTTACACTGGTTCAGTTGAAAGTGAGTGAGTGTTTTTGGGTAATGCGAAGAGATACAGCAGCTTGCCAGTCTCCCTCCCACAAATGGCTCACCACTTGCCGGTAAAGTCTTCATTATCCATACAGTAAATCCATTTCTGTGTTTATTATGCCCAGGACATACGTTGTGCATAATGAATGAGCATGCACTGCTTCACACAATCAGTTTCTGTGCTAGGATATGCTCCTGGAAATATATTTATTCCAATTTTATCCACAGGAACTTAGGAAAAACATTAGTGAACCATTAAATTGCACAGCCCTAATTCAAAGTATTCAAGTCAAAGTATTCATTTGACCGAAGTGGTCTTGACTGAAAAAAAAAAATGAAAAAAGGAAGGCTTTCAGTTATGTATTCTAATGGTTTCCTGACTTGTATGATCTTATTTAATTCTCATAATACTTGGTACAACAGTGATGGATAGTTCTCTTGTTCTTAATTACTTGCGTTCTTTCCTTTTTGAGAGTGATCAAAAGGAAAGTTGTTTGATTTGTGACCCTAAGCATCTGGCCAGGCTTTGGCTTCATGTGACATACCTTATTTGTTGCCAGGTCAAAAACACCCCTCCTATTCAAGCGCATCCACCTCATATTTGAGACTAATGCACTGAAAATGAACACAGCATTGCACATCCAGCATTCTCCTGGAGGTCTGCCAACAGTTGTACCATGTTTGCCAAACTCCCTCTTTCTTGTAATCTTTTTTATATGCTTTTTTCACAAACCTCCCAGTGCTAAATGTGCTAAATGAACTTAAGTGAGACAATTTGCACAGATATCCTGTATTTGTAATACCCTTCAATTGAGATTACATTATAGCTGAACAGCCAAAACTGCCTCTCCAAAGATAAAGACATCACAGACAGGGTGGCCTTCTTCTCCTTTTATTGCATGACAACATGATGTTCAGACACCCCTACAAATCATCATAATTTTGTTGATTTAAAGTGCTGTTGATTCTTCTCTCCTGTAGGTGGTGAATATCAAGCACACTCCTGGAGTTCCATGGATGTTAGTTCTTTCATGCCGCCAAGGCATTGTGGAGTGCTTCATATTGGATTTATCGTTCATCTGCCGTCACCATAGAAGTCACTTGTGTCCAGCAAAGTGACCACTTTGCACCTAAAGGTTGTTCCAATGCTCATGGGGAACTGCCTGCTGCTGTTCCTCTGGTGCCTCTTAGAAAAAAGCTTTGCTTCTCTGCTGCCCTCCCCATCCCAGAACAGGATGGGGAAGGAGCACCACAGGAACCTGATGGTATATCGGAAACATGGCATGATTGGAGCTCACAGAGTCAAGAGGGGATGGGTGTGGAACCAGTTCTTTGTCTTGGAAGAATACATGGGATCTGATCCACAGTATGTTGGAAAGGTAAAATGTTATTGTTTCTCAAAGTCAATGCTTAAAACCAAATGTATTGATATTTTGAGATTGGGGCTTGAGAATATGATTGTGGGGGAGTTCAAATGCTCATACTAGCTCTTTGAGAGGAAATCCTAACTCACTGCTTCTATATATTTATTTTGCTCTTTTATCCTCTCTTTGTTCATGACCATCTTTGGATTGCTTAGAACAATATGTTCTATATACAGTAAAAAAATGGTTTAAGCAACCAGAAAAATGGAGACAATGATTAGTGGTTAGATATCACAAGCCAAGCAAAGATAATGTTGGAGAAGATCAACTTTTCCATGCAGTGAACAATGACAAAAGGGAGAAGGTTAAAGTGACTCCATATTGTGTCACAGGCTGAAAAGTCATCAAGGTCTTCTACAGAGTAGATGGAATTCTACCACCAGCTTAAATGGGATCAGAGTAAAAATAATTAGTCTGCAGTCAATGCCAGTGCAATCAGTGTGGCCTAACTGAGTGATGTCTGCATGGATTTAAACTGGGAGACAAGAGATTGTCACAGTCATATTCTCAACCAAATGCCAACTCTACTTCTGTAGCTGCCCATTATAAAACGCCTCACTCTTCTTCACTGGAAATAAGCCAGATGACATGCTGAAGCCATGCCTTTAACTCCTGATTTGTCAAACTCAGACAACAGCTGCAGCAAGACGGAGTGAAGATTTAATTTGAAATAAACATGTTAGGCTGTCACTATAAATAGGGTTTGTTTGGTCTAGCCTCCTTTAACTCAAGACACTGGAAAAATATGTCTTAAAGGATACTTATAAATTGCATGGGTGATGTTATCATCAAATGAGCAAGCTGCTATTTAAAGAATAATTTTTAACTGTTGACAACATCTTAGACATAACTGTAATGTTCAATAACTTTCTCAAGAATGAATAATGATGTAGATCAATAGGTGAGACGACGTAGCATGTTCACACACATGTTGATGAACAAGTGATACATATATGGCAATGGTGGAGAAGTTTCTTAGAAACTATAGCTTCTCAAACTATAAACTACTCATAATTTAAACAATTAAGCAAACTATCCTTTTGAAAAAGTCACTAAATTGAAGCTATTTAAGGGAGAAATGTATTTTAAAATAACTCAGATTATATTATTTATTTTTGCAATCAGAGCCTCCTATAATTATCTGGTACAAAACAATGCAGATCTCATGTAGGGTTACAGCAATAAACTTGAACAGATGAATTTAGTAAACTATTGTGTGTAAACGAGAAACAGTGTAATTTATAACAGAGTAAAATACATAGTGACAAAGAGCAGTATTTAACTACATATTTAGCTACAAAAAAATACATAAATCACTGCACAGGAACTTCTGTGCAGGGATTCAGATGAATCAGTAAATCGATTGTTGAACAAAATGATTCACTAAACCTAATTGGTCTTGCCAACACTATGTATGAGAGACTACATTTGAGAGACAGAGATATGTTTAGGAGAATGTGTTTATTTATTGCTTCAGCTCGCTTAGCTGCATAGCTGTGTGCACAATGCAACACACACACACACACAAACACACACACACACACACACACACACACATGCATACTGTGTATAAAAACACTGTTCTGCTGTGCTACTCTCACACCACTGAAATATCTAGTTAAGTTAGTAGCATCAAAACTTCTATTTTGTGCCAAACACTGATAAGTGGAGCCATTAAGACTGGAAACTGGAAATAGAATTGTAACGTTCAAGGTAGGGAGGGAAAGGAGGACACAGGAAACTTGGGCTTCTACTCACAGGTATAACTTTTAATAAACAACTCAAAGGGCTTTTCAGCAGTACATTCTTTAGCTCAACTCAAGATAGTCTTTTTCAGACGGGTCGCTCTCTCTCCCTCATCTCTGGCGTGGTCCCTTTTATCGCTCTCCCCAGTGCTTACTGCAATCAGAAACAGGTGTTAGATATTATAGCGCTCAGGTGTATGCACCCTTACCACTTTCTCTATCTCCAGATGAATGCTCGACTATGCCTACCACCCGACTCAGGCCGGGTAGTCATCCAGTCTGCCCCCCCCCCCCCATTTCTGGAAAGGAATTCCGTGGACCACCTCGAAACTAAATGGCTGAAAAGCCAGATACCAACGTGTGATCCGCGCGTTGGTATCTTTCATGCATTGGAGCCATTGGTGTGGGGCGTGATCTGAACAGAGGGTGAAGGCCCGCCCCAACAGGTAGTACCAGAGAGTGAGGATGGCCCACTTGATGGCAAGACACTCTTTTTCAATGCTGCTGTACTTAGTCTCCCTCAGTGAGAGCTTGCGACTAATGTACAGCACCGGGCGTTCCTCCCCCTCCACCACCTGCAAGAGCACCGCCCCCAGCCCCCTGTCTGATGTGTTCATCTGTAAAATGAAAGGGAGATAGAAATTGGGTGAATGTAAAAGCAGTCCGCCACAAAGAGAAGTTTTCACCTGCGTAAACACCTGTTGGCACTGCTCCATCCACTGGACCGGGTCTGGAGCTCCCTTTTTAGTGAGATCAGTGAGCCGGCTGGTGACGTCCGAATAATTAGGCACAAACATTCTATAATAGCCAGCCAACCCCAAGAACTGTCTCACCTCCTTTTTGGTCTTGGGTCTCAGGCAAGTCGCAATCGCCACAGTTTTATCAATTTGGGGACGCGCCTGCCCATGGCCCAAGTGGAACCCCAGATATCTTACCTCCACCCGTCCAACTGTGCACTTCTTGGGGTTTCCCGTGAGTCCTGCCCGTCGCAGCAACCTCAACAGCCCTCAGATACTGAATGTGCCGCTGCCAATCATTACTGTATATAATGATGTCATCTAGATAGGCAGCGGCGTAAGCAGAATGTGGTCAGAGGACGCAGTCCATGAGGTGCTGGAACGTAGCCGGGGCCCCAAACAAACCAAACAGAAGTGTCACATATTGGTGTAAGCCAAACAGTGTGGAGAAGGCTGTTTTTTCGTGGGATATTGGCGTTAAGGGGATCTGCCAATAACCCTTTGTCAAATCCAGTGTAGAATAAAAGCGAGCTGTGCCCAACCGATCGAGCAACTCATCAATACGAGGCAATGGGTATGAGTCAAATTTAGACACCGCATTGACTTTCCTATAATCCACACAGAACTGTACAGGCCCATCGCTCTTAGGAACTAGAACAACCGGGCTGGACCAATTGCTGTGGGATTCCTCTATTACTCCCATATCAAGCATTGCATCTAATTCTTTCCGAACTATTTTCTTTTTGTGCTCGGGCGGTCGGTAGGGATGGCTACGTACCACTACCCCAGGTGCTGTCTCGATGTAGTGCTGGATGAGGTTTGTACGACCCAGCAGAGGAGAAAAAACATCTGCAAATTCTTTCTGCAACTTGGCAACCTCTGTGACTTGGTATGGTGAGAGGTGGTCTCCACAAGTGACCGGGGTGACATGATTGGCTTTTACGTTCACCTCCTGTCCGAGCTCCGCTCTCTCCGGAACTACTATTGCCAACTTCACAAGGACCGCCTCCCTCCATAATTTCAGGAGGTTGAGATGGTATATTTGATGTGCGTCACCTCTATCTGTTCGTTTTACCTCATAATCGAGATCTCCCACTCGTCGTGTGACCTCAAAGGGCCCTTGCCACTTTGTAATTTAGAGCTCAATGTGGGGAGTAATATGACCACTTTATCTCCTGGTGCAAACTCCCATAGCCAAGTACCCCTGTTATACAGTCGGCTTTGATGTTCCTGAGCTTGGAGCAAATTCTCCTGTGTTAGTTGACCCAAAGTGTGGAGTTTTGCTCTAAGATCAAGAACATATTGAATTTCATTTTTACTGTTTGAAGGTCCCTCCTCCCAAGTTTCCAGTTTGACGTAAAGCACACCACGCGGCCGCCCCCCATACAGCAGCTCGAATGGGGAAAACCCTGTGGAGGCTTGCGGGACTTCTCGCACTGCAAATAACAGGGGTTCGAGCCATTTATCCCAGTTTCTAGCATCCTCATGCACAAACTTACGAATCATACTTTTCAGGGTTTTATTAAATCATTCCACCAACACGTCAGTTTGTGGATGGTAAACACTGGTTGAATCGATTTAATACCCAATAATTCGTAGAGTTCACATAGTGTTTGTGACATAAATGTAGTGCCTTGGTCAGTGGGGATTTCTTTCAGAATCCCTACTTGGGAGATTATTCTGAAGAGTGCCTCCGCAACACTACATGCTGAGATGTTGCGCAGAGGCACTGCTTCCGGATATCGCGTTGCATAGTCCACCAGAGCCAATACAAAGTGATGTCCACATGCTGTCCGCTCTAATGGCCCAACGAGGTCCATGCCAATTCTTTTGAGGGGGACCTCGATTAACGGAAGGGGGCTCTCTTGGGGTAGCCGGCGGATACACCAGCTGACATTCACGGCATGCCGCACACCACCTGCGAACATCCCCGTGAATGCCTGGGCCAATAGAAATGGGCCATTAGTCAGTTCAGTGTCTTTTCCTCCCCTAAGTGACACGCCATTGGATTATAATGAGCCATCTGGAATAGCATTTCCAGACGGCTCCATGGTATTAACAGCTGGGTTTTATCCTCTTTTGTCTGATCATCCTGCATTTTCCAAAAATCCCTTTCATAAAATCCTCTAAGGATGGGACAGGCCGAAGCCTCCCCCTCCCTTACGTCATCCTGATGCAGAGCTGACAAGGACTGCCCTGGCTCTGCCTCCCCTGCCAAGGCATTGCACATTTCACATCTAACAACTTTTTCGCAGGACCCATCCACACACATTCCCTTTAATACATTTTTAAATTCCGGCCAATTAGTTCCCAAAATTTGTGGATGGGTGAGGCGGGAACTAACCGCCGCTTCCACTCTATGCTTTTGTCCCCAAAATGTAATAACAAGTGTCAGTACAGGATAATTGTGAATATCCCCATGCACACACCTCACCCCTTTGCTTGTGCCCAAAGCCTCGTCATGAACCAAACATTGGTTTATAGTGGTCTGGTTACAGCCCGTATCCACCAAGGCTTGATGTGTACTCCCCTTGACTGGGGGCAACTGGGGGCATGGGGGCTGCTGGGTCCGGGGTCGTGGCCGGGGCTTTCTCCTGGTGTAGTAGGCTCCGGACTGCATTCCGGTCCTCTGCTTGAGCTTGGAGCACCTCCTGGAATTGGCGATCCTGGTCCTAGCATAGCTCAAGCAGGGCTTGATGTTGTGATTGATGCATACTGGCGAGGGACTTGATGACTTCCGCCAACTGTGAGGACTCCATGCCGGTGTATTTCCTCCAATTCTCCCGGGTTTCAGCACCAGTGTAACGTTCAAGGAAGGGAGGGTTTTCTTGGGCTTCAACTCAAAGGTATAACTTTTAATAAACAACTCAAAGGGCTTTTCAGCAGTACACTCTTTGGCTCAACTCAAGATAGTCCTTTTCAGATGGGTCGTTCTCTCTCCCTCATCTCTGGCGTGGTCCATTTTATCGCTCTCCGCAGTGCTTACTGCAATCAGAAACAGGTGTTAGACATTATAGCACTCAGGTGTGTGCACACTTACCGCTTTCTCTCTCTCCGGACGAATGCTCGACCACGCCCCCGCCGCCACAAGAATTGTGGAAAAATGACAACACATTTCCTCATCTACTGTTTGAGCTGCCACCACAATTAAAGTGTCTTTGTATATGAAAGGTTTGGATGGCAGGAAAACTAAACCCAGTTCTCTAATTAGAGTGAGGAAGCAAGAAAAACACAGGAAAGGAAAATAAAAGTCCACTCAGTGTCTGCTATATGCTTGCAGCACATTATACTCTCAATTTAGTTGAATCCCCTCTTATATTTATGATACAGTGGGTCAGTGTGAATAAATGTCAGTCAGACTTTCTTTCAACGGCAAATATATTTTAAAGTCGAGACTGCTCAGTATGGAGCCATTGGTAGAAAATCATAGCTTAGTGTGGTAGCTCTTGTGGTCTACTTTCTGAAAGGATTGTGAAATTTAGGATGTTCCAGAGGTTGTCACAAGGAATTTAATTGGATTCTAATTGGAATGTTTTGCAAAGTTATTACAATTATTGTAGATTATACCAACAATTAAACCCAAGTTGAGGCATCTGAAATGCAGACTAAAATTGTCATAGTAGTAAAAGCTACCTATTATATTTAAAAGCTAAACATGTTAATATCCTAGGTGTCAGGGAATTTCTTGAGGTAAAGCTGACAAATTGACCAATTTACTTAATCAACATTTGCCGCAAGCTCTCTTTTTTTATTTTCTCATGGGAAGTAAGGTACACTCCTTGTTTGCCCTTTGCAGAGAGGATATATTATCCCACTGTCACATTTTCAATCCATATGACCTTTTCAGGAGAAAATAACTCTTCTTGAGAGTATTCACTTTTTTGTTGTTTTTTTACTGTCCTCAGGATCCTTACCTCTAAACTCATAATGGGTTACATTTGTGTAGCTATACACTGCTACAGTATATAAGCAGTGAAACAGGTGGTCACCATTTTAAGACATTGTATAGAGACTGAATTATATCTATTTTTCATTTATCAGACTCATTGACATTCATAAAAATTAGTGTTATGTGAGAATTTGTTTTGTTGTTGTAGCTCATGGATTATCTGCTATCTTACAGTAATACATTATTTCATGGCCTGTTATACCCTATATTATTTTTATTTTTTTATTAGTTACCCTGCCACCCATGAACTTTAAAAGATGGCAGGATTAAGCAATACAGAGTTTGGCCTCTCTGTTTTGATCATCGCACATCCTTTCATGTTATATCATTATTTTCCCTTTCAGAGTATTAATTCCAGAACTTCAGGCTTAATCCTTTCTTTCACAGAGAGAGGGTCAAACTCAATTTCACTCCAAAAATGTAGCATTCCCTATGCTTCCACTGAGTTGGAAGACAATTGTTTAAAAATATTAAGCTTCCTGCGACACACCATAATCTTAGAGTCTGTTTTTATATTTAAGTTTTTATTTTTCCTGAAAAGGGGAATTTTAGTAAAGCCATTGTATTTTCAGCTGAAGAACATCTGTGCTGTAAATAAATCAGCTGTCAAGCCCTCTAAGAGAAAATAAATAACTTGGGGTTATCCACATCAGTCCTCTTTGGACATCATTGAACTGTACCGGTGATGATATGCTATCTACACTGTACTGGCCAGCATGTAGTCACATGAACATAAGCTAAAATGGGATTGGTTTGGGTTTGATAAAAGCAAATTTATAAGTATTTTAAAATGGATTTAAATAAATTGATAAATAAATAGTCCCATTTTATATGCATGATTTGTATTTTTTAAATGATTACTTCCTGTAGTGGATATGCCCCTGGTTTACTGTTTACTTATTTCATATTTGAATGTTTGCTTTTGTTTGCATTTAAATTATATTTGTAGGTGCTACTGGTTGTTTAAATCAGTTTTACTATCAGAAATAATCAATAATTAATTGTTACTAATTATGGAATAATTAATTAACAATTAAATAATTAAATAATAATTAAATAGAATTTAACTCATTAAATTCTATTCTCGGGGCACCACTCTTTGCAAAGAGAAAAATGATAGCAAGTTACTGATTGAGTCTCACAAAACAAAATCTACCCTGTAGGTTGAGTATCTTAATTGTTAATCAAAATAATTAAAAAGGGGAAAAACTAGTTAAATTATTGCTATACAAACCTAATAGTAATCTAGTTACAGTTAGTTTCTAACACCAATAAAATAACAGTACTCTGAGGTAACTTGGGAGTTCTTCACATGGCAGAGCTTGGCTTCAACACAATATTCAAACAAAAACAAACAGGAGTACTTATTATAATATAACAAGATTTATTATAATCAAGCAGTAGTGAACACAGCCAATACTATCCGAATATAATCCAAAAATAAATCAAGGAAGTCCTAAACTAACAGTGGAGCTATATGCTAGTGTGTGTGTGTGTGTGTGTGTGTGTGTGTGTGTGTGTCCAGATGTGGTAACAAAAGGAATCAAAATGGAGGATCAGTTCAAAATGGAGGGTTAAATCCAAAATGGAGCTGATACCACGTGAGGGTGGAAATGAGTGGACACACAAAGGAACTGATGAAACAGGCGGGAGAATTTGGTTCATCAGCCAGTGAACACAGCCAATACTATCCGAATATAATCCAAAAATAAATCAAGGAAATCCTAAACTAACAGTGGAGCTATATGCTAGTGTGTGTGTGTGTGTGTGTGTGTGTATGTGTGTGTCCAGATGCGGTAACAAGGAATCAAAATGGAGGATCAGGTTCAAAATGGAGGGTTAGATCCAAATTGGAGCTGATACCACGTGAGGGTGGAAATGAGCGGACACACAAAGGAACTGACGAAACAGGCGGGAGAATTTGGTTCACCAGCCTGAGTCGAACACAAACCGCGGTGCCGCTCACTCAATTAATATCAGTGAGAGAGAGAATGAGAGCGAGAGAGAGAGGAAAAGTGCATGCAGTTTAATTAAGGGTAACCGCTCGTAACAGCGGGACTGAATTACTAGTTCAGATCACTCAACAAAACAAACGTAACCCCAAAAGAAACTAAAAACAAATCTCCCAACTCGAAGCAGCGAGCAGAGTTTAACATACAAATATACTCAAAACATCAGCATTTAGGATCAAAAATACGATTTAGTTTCACAAGAAAAATCATAGTTTCTAAACTAAATCTGCCCAGATATCAAGCCTTACTTGGGAAATCCTGAGTGATTTCAGTAGGGTTGTCCGTTGGAATTCCTGTTGCATTGAGCGGTCAGGAGAAACGGTCTGGATGGTCCCTCGTCTTACGCTCGCCAGCGAAATGACATGTCTCTGCTTTATTCTTCGGATCCAGTGATGGAGAAGAATGCAGAAAGTAGTCAACGTTGAATGAAAAAGAGGGAGAAGGGAAACTGGTCGCCTTTCCGTTTTTCAAAATAAATTCACTGTTGCTTTACAGTGAAACTGGACCGGTTGTTATAAGTATACTATAAGACTTGAACAAAGCTAAGTTAATCTTACTCTACCGTGGCCAAATGGTGAGGTTAGAAAAACGTGGTCTCTTTGTTCTCAGTCCAAAATGGAGGGAAAACTCCTTCAGTACGTGCACAGTACAGATGTCCCTTAACAGCCAGGCAGAGCTTAGCACAGAGAGGTCAAACTTCATCTGTCCGCTGGTTTTATTGACAAGATGACATCATCGGTCATAGGCCGCTTTCAACCAATGGCGTTTGAGACTGGGTCCATGGGCGGGACTTCGCATCCAGTTGTGAATTTGTGAAGGATCCTGGGAAACTGAGTTCAATGTCTCTCCTTTGATTATAGAACAAAGGGCCATGCGGTCTCTGCTGCCATTTTGAGTGGGCCAAGGCCCTACACCTTATTGAGAAATTAAAATGATAAGCACAAGCTCACTTTTCATATTGTTACATTTTAGCTTCACTCTGACCTGGATAAGGGGAATAATATGGTAAAGTACACACTCTCAGGTGAAGGAGTCGGCTCCATTTTCACCATTGAGCCAAGCACTGGAGACATCCATGCCTTAAGGAGCCTGGACAGAGAGGAGAAGCCTTATTACACACTGAGAGCGCAGGCTGTGGACGCACTTACAGGCAGACCCTTAGAGCCAGAGTCTGAGTTTATTATCAAAGTACAGGACATCAATGACAATGAGCCAAGGTTCCTGGAGGGCCCATACTCAGCCAGCATCCCAGAGATGTCACCTGTCGGTGAGTTCAATTTCATTATGTCCCAGATGGTTGGGTGTTTTATACTGTGGGAAAATCCTTGCCTCAAAGCACTCAAAAGTGAGATGAGAGTTTTACAGCTTTGTTGTAAGCACATTTTACCTGACAAAAATGTTTTACAGTGTAATTCAATGTGCTAAGCATTTCATTCAAAACTTAGCACATTTAAACACACAAATTAAAATCACATTATGTCAGTGTGAAAATTAAACCGCAAAGGCTGCGATTTAATTAAATAAACAGTTTACATGTGCTGCGCACTTCAAATGTGAGTGCTTGTGAATGTGTGGAGCCGGTGTTGTCCAGACATAAAGACACAAAATGCTCATGTCTGCCCCCCCCCCCCCCAATATTCATAATAGTGGTCTACCGATATGGGTTTTTTCCATGGTTGATTATTAAATTATTACAGTTGCTCCGCCCCCAATCCTGAATATGTTCCATCCTTGACTTCTACTACTACTACTAATAAGAATAAATCAAAAGCAATTATATTATATTTAGGTTCTGTATAAAAGCACTTCATTTGATAAAAATAATACAAAATTATGTTGAAAAGTATGTTATATTTTTATTTAATTAGATGTTTAATTAAATAATTTATTTGAACACAATTTTGATGATAAAATTTAATTAAAAAGTGAATTAATTATTGTAAATGTAAAAAACAAACAAACAAAAAAAAACAGGTATTGGTATCGGCAAGTACCAAAAAGGAAGTATCGTTACTCGTACTTGTTCTCAAAAAATGGTATTGGAACATTCCTAGTAATTATCAGCATTTTTTGTACATTATACACACTTGTACAATATACATTGTACGGACGGGACGGACGGACATGTATGCAGCATTTTCACATGTTTTAATTGACCCAGGACCTCAATCCACCCCCTCTGCCTCATCCATGTTTTGGAGTTATTCCACCACCTCTTTAGTGTTCCTCAGTCTTTCTCTTATGAATAGTGTAACTACATATTAATAATAATAATAACAATAATGAAAGCATGATGAAATTGCTATATATATATATATATATATATATATATATATATATATATATATATATATATATATATATATAGTGTGGGTGCTTCGTGCCGCCCCCCTGCAAGATGCCACCCTGGGCAACTGCACATGTCGCCCATGCCTAAATCTGCTACTGGGATGGTGTTAGATAAGTTAACAACATTTTCAGTTTGTTTGTTCAGAACAGTGTTCTCTTATGTGTAGCTCAATACACAACCAGTTGTGTCTCATATAATATAAGCATGAAATATATAAATCCGTTCTATAATTAATTGCATCCTCTTTTTGATAAATGAAATACAAAACATCAAAATATTACACTATATACTAATATTTTCTAATTGTCAATAAAATGCTTAGAGAATTTTACATTTTGTAGATCGTTTTGAGATAGATATGCATGCTGGGTCTCTAAAGACCCGAGGTACGTAATAATGACTGATGAAACAACCATGCATTTAAGGGTTAAAAAATATATGAAAAAATTAGTTCATGGAATAAGACAAATGATTAAGTGCAATACATAATGCTTTAAACCTTACTGTTTTATTGCACTATGAACTAAAAAACTGTAGCTGTAACTGTAACAAAGGATCAAAAGTTCATTATACTGTCAGAAAAAAATAGCTAGCTAGCATCTTGCTTGTTTCTTCTAATTGTTATACAAGTTAATATGGACAAACTTATACAATGGACACTTTTCACAGACTGTGATGATGCGGTTTTGCCTCATTTAGCAGTGTTAATCTCGCAAAATGTTTTATTATTTAGTGTAAATTTATAACATTATGCTTTATATCATCCCAAAATTAGTCTAAAATTCTAGTTATTACACATGCAATGGCGTTTCAGATACAGCTGCTGAGGGAGTGACAGTAAATTTGGCATCTTCTCTTTTCTGACTGTCGTAATCCAGCTGCATTTTCCTCTTATGGAAAGACATGGAAACGTATAAATTGATAGTTTTTTTTTTATTTTTTTTTTGTTTTTTGTTTTTTGTTGAAGCAAACAGGTAAGCAAAAATAATATTTTTTTGATCTCCCATTCACTGCAATAGATTAATAATAGAAATGCTGAGAAATGTCAGCAAAATATTCTATTGCATTTGTGTCATGTCATTCCATAGCATATAGAGTATTTATATAGTATTTATATAAAATCATAGTGCTATGTGATGTGGAAATATACATATGTATGGAATTTTTTTTACTTTTAAGTATTTTTATATAGTACTTTTCACATTTTTCCAAGGCAGCTTTACAAAGAATAAACACAGCAGCAGGAGTCCATCCTCCTCTGGCTGGCACGTTTAAATAAACTGAAACAAACATACATACACAATACTGTAAATCTGTTACACAATGCCTGCGTATTTACAATTGCGGTTCTTCACCCCACTAGTGAGCAAGCCATATGTAGCACTGGCAAGACAAAACTCCATAAGGTGTTTATGTACAAAAAGGAAGAAGCCTTAGAAGGAATCAATACTCCGAGGGGGGCTCATCCACTTCTGGCTGGCACATGGTTTAAAAAATTTAGACAAACATACACAATAAATCTGTACTCATGAGATGCAAATAATAGTTCATGGTCATATAGCCTACAATCTAATTTTATTATTTTACAGAAAAAGTACATTTATTTTAGGCTGTGTGTAATGGTTCCCCTAACATTCTTTTAACCTCATATTAATCATAATCAGCATACAAGCCAAGTCTTGTTTTGATCTAGTGTATAGATACTTATTAAAATAAGCCAAAAACATATCCAAACTTAATAAGGATGGTTAAAATAATATGGAAGATTTAATTCGCCATTTAAAATGTCATGTTTGCTCGAACATGTATGTTTTATTACTACCACAATAAATAAATTTTGCTCAGATTTTAAGTTTCCTACAATACATGCACTCTTTTTTCATAATTATTTGTTGTATGTGGCCTTTTTTAATTTTTCTTTTGAATTTCCTCTTATGGTTTCTCTTGTGTTTGTGAGCAGGCACATTTGTTACACAAATAACCGCCACTGACACTGATGATCCTACTTATGGAAACAGTGCACGGATTGTGTACAGCATCCTACAGGGACAGCCCTACTTCTCAGTTGAGCCCAAGACCGGTGAGGACACACAGTTGAATTTTGTGTGGGTTATTGTATTTAATACATACAATTTTTAGCATTCTGCAGAGTTCAGCACACTCCTCTGTGCAAAGCCAATCCTTTCTACTGCTTTGCCTTTGGCATTTTATTCACCCCATGTCATGCCATCATCTCCTGATCAAAAAGCAGCTCCCCTGAGAGGGGAACTATTAGGATTGATTAGCCTTTAGAATTGCGTGTGTCAAAATGTTGCCTTTTTATGATACAGTTCACAGAAGCATATATATATATATATATATATATATATATATATATATATATATATATATATTTCTTTAATGGAACACAAAAGAAGAGTTTTTTCGAAAGTATGTTAGTTTCAGTCACCATTCACTGAAAGTGAATGTTAACTAAGAATGTAATTCTGCCTAACATCTTTTGTAAAATTCATAAGGGTTTGGAACAAGAGTGAATGATGACATAATTTTCATTTTTGAGTGAATCATCATATTGATGTGTATTCTTTGTAAAGCTCTCTCTCTCTCTCTCTCTCTCTCTCTCTCTCTCTCTGCCTCAGGGGTGATAAGAGTTGCCTTATCCAATATGGATAGGGAGGTTAAAGAAATGTACCAGGTGGTCCTACAGGCTAAGGACATGGGCGGTCAGCTTGGGGGCTTAGCTGGGTTGACTACCATCAATATCACTCTCCGTGATGTCAACGACAACTCACCACGGTTTTCTAAAAGTATGTTCGTAAACAGATGTTTCTAGAAGTCATGGGATCATTATAAAGTGCAGTGAGGCTTACATAGTCAGCATTTTCTATATCAGCTGCAGTTTATCCCTGGGGTTTACCTTAATATGAATTTAATCTGGTTTCATATATGCTTTGCTCTGTTGAAATCTTAAACATGAGTCCATTATTTGGAATGTTTAGCTCAGTGAATGGATGGTACTGATAGCGAAACAAGGACTAAACATTCTGCATGACCCAACATGGCAGAGCACTTCATATTTACATTTGGCCATGCTAAAGACCTCCAGGACTCTTGCCGAACACAAACAAATAAATAGTGTTGGATTTGCAAATGTGATTAGCATTCCTGCACTTTTCTCCAGAGCTGCTGAAGTGATTAGTTTTGATTATTGTTAACTGCCCCTCATAGTAATGTCTAAATGTAGTGTATTAGGTCCTGAGAAAAGGAACTGATCCTGATGATCATTATCTACCACTTTTAAAGGTGTTTGTGAATCCTAACAGGTATCTTTCACCTGCGAGTTCCTGAGACTTCACCGGTGGGCTCATCAGTGGGAAGGGTCAAAGCTCATGATTTGGATTCTGGGAAGAATGCTGATGTGGAATACAGCATTGTCCCTGGTGATGGGGGCTCCTTGTTCGATATTTACAGCAATAAGCACACTCAAGAGGGAACAGTTATACTGAAAAAGGTAGGGAAATCCTTCCTTTAGTTATTTTCATTCTCTGGGAAAAAATAAATAAATTGGTGTGGGGGTGGTCAGGGCGAAAAGTGTTTATGAACTGATAATCTGCTGTTTTAGTTGTGATTTGTGTGAAAGTGAATAAAAGTTGTTGTTGTAGGAAACTGCCACAATACATACAGTTAGCCACTTAAAATCATTTTGAAAAAAATTACATATAGTAACATGATTTTATGGGACCAGGTTTAAAAAAAAAAAAATCTAGTGAAAAAAGTAAATACAGCTGCGTGAACTAAGATAAGAAGTTATTACAGCTACTTCATTTATAAAAAAGTGTGTTTATCCTGAGGTGAGTCATATCTTATTATTGGACGATCATTCATAGCATCCTGAATGAATAATGTATTAAGCCATAAAAGTGCTAAAACTTAAGCCAAGCTATGCAATGCCAGCTCTTGGATTTATCAATTCATTATGTAGGTTGTGGTTGTCCTTTTCCAAGAATGTTGATTTTCCATTTCTGTTTTGCTAACATGTGAGAAAACACACATACAAAATGTATATTGAATGCGGACTTCTCAGGGGATTTAAAAATACATTGTTTGAGTTTCCCTAAGAAAGAATCCAATCTTTTTGGGATTTAGTGGACATGAATGAATGAGTGTGCCCATGGCCATCAGAACATCTACATTTAGTAGAAATCTCCTCAGATGCCCCCGTAACATGGCCAATCACAGATGTGCTGGGCATGATATAAGTGCTTAGCTGAAACAAATGCCTTGGTAAAAGCTTGTGGATGAGGCTGGAGTGAGAGGTTACTCTTTCATTACTCAGAGCTAGTGTAGTCTGTAGACAATTTCTTTACACTGCTGATAGCCGACTGTTTTTCTTCAGAGATGCATACTGTATGTGGAATGTCCAAGCATTTTAGGGGTATGTGCCTTGTTTCATAATGAAAGGAAACAATGAAACAAAGAAACCACAATGAAAGCACGCAAATAATTCAAAGACAGTAGATCATCATAATTTTATTCCGTCCTTCGCTCACTCTTTTATATTCCGCCTTTTTTATTCCCCAAGCTGAGTATGGATAGGACAAAGTGACATGGTTCTTACCTTGCAAAATGGGTGTGCCATATCTGGTGACCCAAAAAAAGTTGGGAAATGGATGTGTGGTCTCCTCACTATGAGGCATTGAAGAGGGTCAATGACAATACCCCATCCTACCTCTGTCCTCAATAACAGACTTCCCTATCCCTTTACTTTTCTTTGATGAGCTGTTCCATCATTTCCCTGCTGTGCTACACAGGGACTTTTCTGAAATGCAGAGGCAGAACATTTGGGGTCTTGTGGCTTTATGGGCTCAGGGCTGGTTTGAGCAGAAAGATGATCTATTTTGGTAATGGGTTCAAAGAATAATTGTCTCTAAATGAATAACAGGATGAAAGGTGGGCTTTGCTCTTGCAACACATGGGATAATCTGAAGAGATACGCAGCATCACCCAGGAAGGATCTATTAGTTTAGTTATGTGTAAATGTGACTGAAATACCTATTTTTGAGGCTTGAAGTATTGCTGGGATTATTCTGCTCAAATAATGAGTTTTTTTCACTGTGTTTAGAGCCTGAAAGCAGTTTTTTATGAACATATTGTTGGAGTTCAAAATACCTTTCTTTTGAGAAAGCTAGTGTTCAAAGTTTCAAACTCGGAATGGGTTTCAAATATTCTCCAGCGTACAATGTAGAAGTGTAATTAAGAATTAATGAATAAATGTCAGTTAGTAGGGAATTAAAGTTTTGGGATGTGCACTGTATTGAATACTAAAACAACTCAATAGACTTGCACCTGATTAGGATTTTCTTTTGAGTGGAGAGGATCCAATGTAGGAAAATGGTCTTTTGTGTTAATTCTCTGTGGAACGGTCACAGTAGACTCTGGAACAACCAAATGAACAGTGCCATCTAAAGGTGTCCAATGTGACTCTGTTACAAATGAACCACAACATGACAGGTTTAAACTAAAATGAATATGTAGATCAGTCCATGATTTTGTAATATTGATCTTTACTTACATTTACAATAATTAATTGAATAGTTCACCCAAAAATTTAATTATTTTATAGTTTACTCACCCTCATGTTGTTCCAAACCTGTATCAATTTCTTTGTTGTGCAGAATACAAAAGGAGAATTTAAGTTAATAGTGAGTCACTTAAAAGCTTATAAAAGGACTCAAAGGTATAAAAAAAAAAGAGTGCAAGCATCTCAGTATTCTGAGGGTGTGAACACTTGAGCCACTGTGAATGAGCTTCTCTTATTGTGCTCACTTCAAGATTTTCACAGAAAACAATATTAAAATTTCAGATTGTTTCTCACCAAAACCGTAAGACATCAGAAGACTAGGAATATGACTTATGAGTAGCATGGATGACTTTTATGACACTTTTGTGTCCTCTTTTAAGCTTTAAAGTGAAAAGTTCTGCCTAAGAAAACCATATGGGTTTGGAAAGTCATGAAGGTGAGTAAATTATGACAGAATTTCAATTTTTGGGTGAACTACTCCTTTAAACTAGTTAAATTGCTTTCTGATTTTCCAAATTTAACCAAATATTGTTGCTAGAGGTGCCATAAGACTGGATCAAGATAGAAATTGCCATTTCATACAGATAATAAGCTTCCTAAGGTTTGAGTTTAAGTTTGAAATGGACTTCACACCACGGCTGACAAAAGCTTGCTACAGGCTGTTTGCATCCAATTGGCAAGCTGTATCTTTGTCCTGCCGTGTCTCAGGTTGATATTCTTTCAGCACAATGATTAGCTCAGCCTGCAGACAGTGATGGATATACACACATATCTAAAAACCAGCTTGGAATGATAACAGTAGACATAACTGGCACTGTCACTGGTGTCAAGACCTCCTGTAGGAGAAATTTTGAACAACAGTGTGGTTTAGACATGAAGCTGATGCCTTTTCATTGCACTAAGGATATGGAAAATAATATGTTTTTTTGAAAATTAGAACAGCTGTCTTATTTGTTGAAAGTGTCTCTTTTAACATAGTTAAACAGAACTACAGGACAGATCATATTTCCTAAGATGCTCTGGAAATATTACCAGAGCAAGTGAATTTCACTCCCATGTCTCTTGTTTGTTGCTTGTAACAAACTAGTACAAATTGTTCTTTTTTCACTCAGTTAAACTCATGAACCAACCTCAGTGCAATACAAATTTATATTTCCATATTAACGCCCACTGCACTCAGGTCTGGAATATGGTTCCTCATTCACGCAGAGGCATGCTGAAAATGAACAGTTAATTTTATAACAACTTGCTTTAATATCTGTTGATAAAAATGCTACAGATGTCTCTCTCTATATCTATATGTAGTGAGAATCACACTGGTACCAACTGAAATAAACTGGGCCTCACACAAGACACCAAAGCTTGTGGTGATTTTTGATCACACTTCACTTAAGGTGTATGTGTGTGTGATTATTAATATCAGATGGCTCCTTCCTTCATCCTCGGGGCACCAGCTAAGGAATTTCACCTTAACAGTAAAATAATTATCCAAATGGATCATTCAATAAATTATATATATGTAAATTGGAGGGAGCTGGTCATCTGATTAATCTGAAGGATTCATGAGTTTCAGCCTAACCCTTTAGAGCCCGTCTGTATCATCAACACAAGGAACACACAGTTGTAACAAAATGAGTTTTATTTACAAAAAGATAAACCAGAATAACTAACAAAACCTACAAAATGGAATTAATATGCTAAAAGATAAAATAAATGAATAGGTAAATAAAGTGCATATGATGGGAAGATGCAAGTGGTTGCATAGGATGTAGCAATGGCAAAGTATGACTATTATCTTATGGAAGATAAGTTGCTGTTTCTCTGTTAATTAATAAGGTGAAAACCTTATTTCTGTTTAAACAATTAACTCAGTTTGTTTGCTAAACATTTGATACACAGGTTATGTAATCTAAAGAACATTAGAAAATCATAAACTGATAGTATACACTAACGCCAAGGTCTCTGGAGAGTGGTATAGTAGTGATATATACGTTCTCCTTGCTCGATCGATGAGTTCAGTGACGGTGACGTCTTCCACTGGGGTTCAGGACCACATTACAGTGGGGAAGGAGCTGGCTTCCATTTCAACAGCCTTGAACACATAAGGAGCTGAGGAATGCTGATCTCCTGGAAGCACCGAGAGGGTTCTTGCAATCTGGAACATGCAGATATACAGCCCTTATGTTGGTGCAAGATTCTTCCCCTGGAACACGCAGATGCACGAAACTTGAAGAGAGTTATCTCCCTGGTATAGGGATTTCGAACTTGGCATTGCAATAGTCTCTTGTAGTGAGACTTGGTACTTGGTCAATCTTCTTCTGTCTCTCAGATGGACAGTAAGAATGTTGGATGATCTGTTATCCTCTCTCTCATGGAATGAGACCAGAACAGAGAAGTGTTATAGAAGTGTATCCTGTTAACGACCCTCTGGACTGGTACTCAGGACAAAGGCATTTTAGAAGTGTATCCTGTTAATGACCCTCTGGACAGGGACTCAGGACAAAGGTGTGGCCATCCAGAGGATAGATTTATACCTTCCTGATGAGGAGGAGATTTCAGTTTGGTGCTTCTTGTTTAAGGGTTATGATTGGCTGCTGACATCAGAGGGGGCCCATCCAGTGTGGCTCACCCTCCCTTCTCTGTGTGGAGCATTTGCATATTTTAAAGTACATAGTTAGAACGATGTCTTTAAAGTTTTATCTGTGCATTGTTCCTTTTCTAAACCTCTTCAAAAATACTCTTGGCATTTTTCTGAAGATATAAAGAACAAACATGATATTGAAAAATTATATATTATGCATGCATTAATTTATACCACCATAGTTCAGTTTGTGTAAACTGTTGTGCTAATTGAACAACTGCAATTTACATAAACAGTTCTGTGAACAAACATGGAGTGGATGTGTTGCAGTTGGTGTCCAAGATAGGAATAAAAGTTTGTGTATAAAGATTTGTCTTTGTGACATCTTTGTTTCAGCTTTTACCACATGGTAAGTTAATGCTTCTTCAAGAGGTCTTGAAGTTCCCTATCTGTCACTCACTCGACGGTGTGTCGATGTAGTGATACTAAGGGTCACTCTTGGGAGCCCGAGACACCTCTGGTCTTTGATAAAAGGCCAATGGAAATTGGCGAGTGGTATTTGCATGCCACTCCCCCGAATATACGGGTATAAATGGAGCTGGTATGCAACCACTCATTCAGATTTTCTCTTCGGAGCTGAACGGTCATGCTAACTGAGCTGAATTCCCACGACTGTTCATTCACCTCTGCTGAATCTGATGGCGCATTTCAGCGGCTTCTCCCTCCTCTGCACTGGTGCACTGCAGAGAATTTCCCTGGGCGCTTCGGCAGAAATAAGAGTATATTTCTCTAAAAGAGTATATTTCTCTAAAAGAGCGGCACACACGGAACGTCTTTTTAAAGACGCGTCTTTTTAAAGATGCCTTTCCTTTGTGTGTTATTCCTGGTTGTGCTCGTTATCTCTCTCCTTCTGACGGTCACGATCACTGTCTTTCATGTCTGGGCACTGCTCATGTGGAGACAGCATTCGTGGATGGGTCATGTACTCATTGCGAGAACATGTCCATGGCAACGATGCGGTCGCGGCTTACCTTCGTAAGAAAGCAAGCCACCCCAGAGGCTCCCCGCCTCGGTCCTTCTACCCACGGGTATGAGGCCAGCGCGGCTAGCACTGGGGGCGATTTGGGGACCCCAATGGGACTGCCACCTCCGGGTATCCCCCCGCGGACCTCCCGTTCCCCAGCACGCTCGTCTGCCCCAATCGGGCTTCCGGATGAGTCTCCGAGTGACGAAGGTCACGGCGCGTTCTCTCGGGTGGACGATGTCCACATTAGTGGTCCAGGAGCGCCACCTTTGGCTCAACCTGGTCGAGATGGGTGAGGCTGACAAGACACGGTTCCTTGCTGCCCCCATCTCCCAGGCTGGCCTATTCGGCGACACCGTCGAGGACTTTTTCCAGCTGTTCTCGACGGTGAAGCAGCAGACGGAGGCTATCCGGCATATCCTGCTCCGGCATGGCTCAAGATCCCACACCCCGTCTGCTCATCGCCAAGGGTGTCCCCCTGTGGTGACTGCACCGGCTCCGCCGCAGCCCGCCCCTTCAGCCCGGCCCTGGTGTGGAGTCCACCGCAGGAAGCAGACGCCACCCGTCTCGCGGCCGCCAAGAACCCAAGAAAGGTTTCAAAGCGCCCCTGAGACGGGCAAACAAGGGACGACAAAACCTGCTGCACTGGAGCTGGTAAGCAGACGGTTCCCCCGGTCAAGAGCCGGGAGGAGAATCTTTTTGTTACCTTTGCATTTAATTGCGCTGCATGCCCAAGTGGCTGCAGTACCCAAGAGTTCAGCAAGAGTGGTTTCATTGTTCCCTGGGTCACGTATCCGGTGTGCACGGCCGTCATCATGACCACCATCCACCACTCTATTTGGCAGGTTTGGTGCTCCAGCGGTGGTCTTCCCGCCCCTGAGCGCCCAGCTGTGGCACAAATCTGCCCCCGATGTGACAGTCTCCACGGGTCACGAGGACAGGCCTCTTTCTCCCCCATCCCAGGCTGTTCAGGGGGTGGTCACAAGGAGCCAGCTAAGTACTTCGATGTCCCTGAACTTAGCACGGCCACGACACGGTGTGGCACCTCGAGCTCTGCCCCACCGCAAGGCCCCACCCGCCGGTACATCCGACGAGATTGTCCCTTTGGTCCCCCTCGCACGGAGCTTGGATGCGTGGCTTGCGCATTCCAATCCGTCGCGATGGCTGGTCCGGACTGTCCGACTCGGCTACGCGATTCAGTTCGCCAGGCGTCCACCCAGGTTCAGCGGTATCCACTTCACCTTGGTGAAGGACCAAAACGCTGCTACCTTGCGCGCGGAGATCGCCACCCTCCAATGGAAGGGTGCGATAGAGCCTGTCCCTCCGGCCGAGATGTAGAAGGGGTTTTACTGCCCCTACTTCATCGTACCGAGAAAAGGCGGTGGGTTGCGGCCAATCTTGGACCTGCGAGACCTGAACTGGGCTTTACACAGACTCCTGTTCAAGATGCTGACACAAAAACGCATTCTGGTGAGTATCCGGCATTAAGATTGGTTCGCGGCGGTAGACCTGAAGGATGCGTACTTCCACATCTCAATTCTACCTCGACACAGACCCTTCCTGCGGTTTGCATTCGATGGTCAGGCATATCAGTACAAGGTCCTCCCTTTTGGCCTGTCCTTGTCTCCTCGCTTCTTCACAAAGGTCGCAGAGGCAGCCCTTGTCCCATTAAGGGAAGTGGGCATTCGCATTCTCAACTATCTTGATGATTGGCTAATCCTAGCTCACACTCGGGACATGTTGTGTGCACACAGGGACTTGGTGCTATCACACCTCAGCCGATTAGGGCTTCGGGTCAACTGGGAAAAGAGCTCCTCCCGGTTCAGAGCATCTCTTTCCTCGGTTTGGAGTTGGATGCAGTCTCTTTGACGGCGCGCCTCATGAACGAGCACGCAGATTCGGTACTGACCTGTTTGAAGGCGTTCAAACAGAAAACAGCGGTTCCACTGAAACTCTTTCAGAGGCTCCTGGGGCATATGGCATCCTCAGCGGTGGCCACCCCGCTCGGGTTGATGCATATGAGACTGCTTCAGCACTGGCTTCAGACTCGAGTCCCAAGATGGGCATGGCGCCGCGGGACACATCACGTGGTCATCACGCCGGTCTGTCACCGTCTTTTCAGCCCTTGGACCGACCTCTAGTTTCTACGGGCAGGAGTTCCCCTACAGCAGGTCTCCAGGCGTGTCATGGTCATGACAGATGCCTCCAAAATGGGCTGGGGCACTGTTTGCAATGGGCACGCAGCCGCCGGCTTATGGATAGGCCCGCGACTGCATTGGCACATCAACTGCCTCGAGTTGTTGGAAATTCTGCTCGTCCTGCGGAGGTTCCGGCCATTGACCCAGGGCAAGCACGTGTTAGTTCGGACAGACAACACGGCAACGGTTGCATATGTCAACCGCCAAGGTGGTCTGCACTCTCGTTGTATGTCACAACTCGCCCGCCATCTCCTCCTCTGGAGTCAGCAGCACTTCAAGTCGCTGCGAGCCACTCACATCCCGGGCGACCTCAACACTACAGTGGACGTGCTGTCACAGAAGGTTACCCTCAGGGGAGAGTGGAGACTCCACCCTCAGGTGGTCCAGCTGATTTGGAGTTGATTCGGACAGGCACAGGTTGACCTGTTCGCCTCCCAAGAATCCTCTCACTGCCCGCTCTGGTACGCCCTGACCGAGGCACCCCTCGGCATAGACGCGCTGGCACACAGCTGGCCTCCTGGCCTACGCAAATATGCGTTTCCCCCAGTGAGCCTATTTGCACAGACTCTGTGCAAGGTCAGGGAGGACGAGGAGCAGGTCATCCTGGTAGCACCCTACTAGCCCACCCAGACGTGGTTCTCAGACCTCACACTCCTCACGACAGCCCCCCCCCCCCCCCGGCAAATTCCCCTGAGGAAGGACCTTCGTTCTCAGGGACGGGGCACCATCTGGCACCCGCGCCCAGACCTCTGGAATCTCCATGTCTGTCCCCTGGACGGGACGTGGAAGACCTAAGCGGTCTACCACCCGCGGTGGTAGACACGATCACTCAGGCTAGGGCCCCCTCTACAAGGCACCTGTATGCCTTTAAGTGGCGTCTGTTAGCTAAGTGGTGTTCTTCCCGATGGGAAGACCCCAGAGATGCACAGTCGGATCGGTGCTTTCCTTCCTGCAGGAGAGGTTGGATGGTTGGCTGTCACCTTCCACCTTGAAGATGTACGTTGCTGCTATAGCAGCACACCATGACACAGTGGACGATAAGTCCTTAGGGAAGCATGACCTGATCATCAGGTTCCTGAGAGGCACCAGGAGGTTGAATCCCTCCAGACCACGCCTCGTTCCCTCATGGGACCTCTCTGTAATTCTTCAGGGTCTACAGAGCCTTTGAGCCTTTGCAGTCAGCTGAGTGTAAGGCACTTTCTTTGAAGACTGCCCTCCTGACTGCACTCACTTCCATCAAGAGGGTAGGAGACCTGCAAGTGTTCTCTGTCAGCAAAATGTGCCTGGAGTTCGGTCCAGGCTACTCTCACGTGATCCTGAGACCCCGACTGGGCTATGTGCCCAAGGTTCCCACGACCCCTTTTAGGGACCAGGTGGTGAACCTGCGAGCGCTGCCCCAGGAGGAGGCAGACCCAGCCCTGTCATTGCTGTGTCCGGTGCATGCTTTACGCATCTATTTGGATCGCACGCAGAGCTTTAGGATCTCTGAGCAGCTCTTTGTCTGCTTTGGTGCACAGCGGAAAGGAAGCACTGTCTCCAAGCAGAGGATCGCCCACTGGCTCATTGATGCCATAGCTATGGCATATCATGCCCAGGGCGTGCTGCCCCCGGTAGGGCTACGAGCCCATTCTACCAGGGGTATAGCAGCCTCCTGGGCCCTGGCCAGGGGTGCCTCTCTAACAGACATTTTCAGAGCAGCAGGCTGGGCAACACCCAACACCTTTGCAAGGTTCTACAACCTCCGGGTGGAACCGGTTTCATCCCAGGTAGTGGCACGCAATACAAGCGGATAAGCCCGGGATAGCTGGCCGGGTGTATCGCTTGCACATAGCGCCTTTCACCTCCTCTGAGCTGAAGACGTGTGCTATTAATTCCCAGTAGTGTTCACAAACTATGTTCCCTGGTTGACTTCCTCCGAGCCCTGTGGCAGTCGAGTTTTCGGAGAGACTTGCTGCCAGCCCAGTAAACGTGCTAACTAAGAGCCCTGTTCTGGGGTAGGTGCTCTGCATGTGGTGGTTCCCTGTAAGGTAACCCCATGCGATGTATATCTTCCGCTAATTTGTTTCCCTGTTGGTAAACTGCGTCTTTCTTGGGCAGAGCCCCCTCTGCCACAGTCTCCATGTTTGTAGTAACTCCTCCCCCGTTGGGTAGGATCTACCACGAGACTCTCCACATGGTCGGCAAGACCATGTGATGTATTTTTCCACTTAAATATCCCCCCCACTCTTTGGGCGAGATGTGGTCTCCGCGGTGTCCTCCCCTTGGGAGGGACACCCCCTGACTAGACCTGGTGGCCCAGTCAGATAATCCCCCTTGTTTTTTAGGGAGTGGAAAAAAAGAAGGGGAAAAGAGGCTACGACTGGGTTAGCCTGTCTCTATCTTTTGGGTAGTCGACTTGTCCCCAAAGGGCCGTTCGACACTCATAACTATGTTGGGGGAGGTTACGTGTCGGCCTGGTGCGCTGGCTACGAGGCACACAGTTGTCTGCCCGTCACACTCCGCCAGTTCACGTAACACAGTTCAGCCAGTTGCGGCATTTTGTATAGGGACCCTTAGTGTCACTACATCGACACAGCGTCGAGTGAGTGACAGATAGGGAACGTCATGGTTACTTGCGTAACCTCCGTTCCCTGATGGAGGGAACGAGACGTTGTGTCCCTCCTGCCACAACGCTGAACTACCTGCTGAAATGGCAGGACCTTGTCTCGGCTCCTCAGCATAAAACCTGAATGAGTGGTTGCACACCAGCTCCTTTTATACCCGTATGTCCGGGGGAGTGGCATGCAAATACCACACACCAATTTTCATTGGCCTTTTATCAAAGACCAGAGGTGTCTCGGGCTCCCAAGAGTGACCCCTAGTGTCACTACATCTACACAATGTCTCGTTCCCTCCATCAGGGAACGGAGGTTACGCAAGTAACCGTGACAATATTTATGGTCTTTAACTCAACTCTGGACTTGGGAAAACCTTAGGATGGGGGGTGTGATTAGTTGCTAAGAAACCACTCATGGACTGATGAGAAGTCTTTTCCAACATGTTGGAAGGTCTTTTCTGCCTTGTGAAGGGTGTCTGGCAGTTGTCCGAGCAGCTTATCTGATGGCTGTGCTTGACATTTGTTTCTGCCATGATCCAATCAAAATGGAGCAACTTTTCTTTGCCTTGAAAGTTAGAGAGGGGCTCTGCCATAAACTGGCTTATGGAATGTCATCTGGTCTGATGGTTCACCACATATATATAATTTTTGTGGTGTCAAAAAACAAAAAAAAACATTGAATTGTTTCTGTTGCAAAATAAAAATACTTCCATGAGCAAAAAACAAATAAATCATTTAGCCTGTTTTTAATACCGTATATCATTAATATAATATTTTAATTACCATAAAGTAGGCTCAATCAAGCTACTTAGAGTTGCCACAATCAAACTACAGTAGTCAAGATAACCATGGGCGCCTGCAGGATTTCATCTGAAGGTATGCACAGAAATCTGCTTAATACTGTCAAGTTCCTGGGTAGGGCTGCACCAGCTGTGCATTAGGTCTTACGTAAGTTGGGACGTAAAGTTCACACTAAGGGGTTAGTAACTACAGTTAGTTTGTAACTAAGTCAGTGCTTAATTTGTTTGCACCACCTGTTCTTAAGGCAAGACTTAACTAGTAGGTCGTAAGCTCTCTGTAAAGTAATGCATAGTCACATATTATGATGTTTACCTATATTTATCCAATAAGCAGCCTTGAAATTTGAACACAGAAGTGTTTAACAGCCGTGAACTTCAATTTGATCTTGTTACAGTTGATGTTCAAACCTTGTTTGCTCATGTAACTATAAACTGTAAAGTATATCCCCATTAAAATATGATGCGTAATAAAAGTAGATTTGATAAATAGTAAATACATTTGATAAATTTTCCCTGTGTAAATAACAATACATAGGAACTGTATTTAAAATAAATAAGGGGTGATAAATAAATGCTAATACAGCAGGCTGGAAAAATAGACATTTATTAATTTTAATATCCTATATATATTTTGAATGTGTTGAAACTTGACACCGGGCGACGCATCCTGAAGACTGCACCGTTAGATCGGTTTCATTCTGAAGAGCCGCTTAAAAGTAAGGTTTTTTTTCTCTCTCTCTCGTAAATGTTAACGAGTGTAAATGTCAACATCATACTGTATGTCAAAAGGATTGAAGCCTGTCACGCAAAACATGTTATAAAATTAATGTTATAAAATATCAGTCTGCTTTTTTATTCCAACCGTTACTCCTGGTCGGAGTCTTCCGTAAATATTTAGTTTATACGTAGGGTTAAGTTTAATGGTGCAATGCTCAAATATTTAGTAGTACGTAAATTGTGACTTAGAGCCCACTTATGCCACAACTAGGCTAAGTTGTAACTTACGTATAGCTGGTGCAACCGGCCCCTGGTACTTGTGTTTTTGTGTTTGTTCTGTCTTGTGTATCAAGTGTCAGGATACTGCCACTCCGGTTAGTCTTGTTTATAGTTTTTTGGCTGGATACTGACACTATTGTTGTGTAAGTGCACATGGCTTTGTGTTCTTCATTGCCATGTGCACTCATGTCAGGTCAGTCTTTAGTGATACCCCGCCCCCTCGTTTACCTAGTTACCTTTGTTATCTGTTCCACCTACCTTCCTCGTTACTCTCCTCATTTCCTTCCCTTTATATTCCCCTTGTGTGTGCTTGTCTGTGTCGGTTCGTTGTCATTTCTCCTGTCCAGACGGTTTTCTAGATTTGGGTCCTGGCTTCCTGTCTGCATTCATGGTACGTGCAGTGTGTACGGCCGTACAGCTGCAGGCGCCGCTGAAGATAACCATCAGTTAATAAAAAAAAAAAATCAACATGCTTTTTTCATCGTCTTATTATCTCGGAACAGTAAAGCTAATTGTGTACTGAAAAAAAAATATCCTGAAAATGTGCTTCTTGTGGTAACATCTAAATTAACTAGTTTTACTCAAGTCAGAAATATTATTGACATCAGTGAATCAACCTGGATGGATTAGATTACACCAACAAAACTCATTTTTAAGGGTTCATCAGATAGAAATACGCTATATTGCCAAAAGTATTCGCTCACCCATCCAAATAATTGAATTCAGGTGTTCCAATCACTTCCATGGCCACAGGTGTATAAAATGAAGTACCTAGGCATGCAGACTGCTTCTACAAACATTTGTGAAAGAATGGGCCGCTCTCAGGAGCTCAGTGAATTCCAGCGTGGTACTGTGATAGGATGCCACCTGTGCAACAAGTCCAGTCGTGAAATTTCCTCGCTACTAAATATTCCACAGTCAACTGTCAGTAGTATTATAACAAAGTGGAAGCAATTGGGAATGACAGCAACTCAGCCACGAAGTGGTAGGCCACGTAAAATGACAGAGCGTGGTCAGTGGATGCTGAGGCGCATAGTGCGCTGAGGTCGCCAACTTTCTGCAGAGTCAATCGCTACAGACCTCCAAAGTTCATGTGGCCTTCAGATTAGCTCAAGAACAGTGCGTAGAGAGCTTCATGGAATGGGTTTCCATGGCCGAGCAGCTGCATCCAAGCCATACATCACCAAGTGCAATGCAAAGCATCGGATGCAGTGGTGTAAAGCACACCGCCACTGGACTCTAGAGCAGTGGAGACGCGTTCTCTGGAGTGACGAATCACGCTTCTCCATCTGGCAATCTGATGGACGAGTCTGGGTTTGGCGGTTGCCAGGAGAACGGTACTTGTCTGACTGCATTGTGCCAACTGTGAAGTTTGGTGGAGGGGGATTATGGTGTGGGGTTGTTTTTCAGGAGCTGGGCTTGGCCCCTTAGTTCCAGTGAAAGGAACTCTGAATGCTTCAGCATACCAAGAGATTTTGGACAATTCCATGCTCGCAACTTTGTGGGAACAGTTTGGGGATGGCCCCTTCCTGTTCCAACATGACTGCGCACCAGTGCACAAAGCAAGGTCCATAAAGACATGGATGAGCGAGTTTGGTGTGGAAGAACTTGACTGGCCTGCACAGAGTCCTGACCTCAACCCGATAGAGCACCTTTGGGATGAATTAGAGCGAAGACTGCGAGCCAGGCCTTCTCGTCCAACATCAGTGTCTGACCTCACAAATGCGCTTCTGGAAGAATGGTCAAAAATTCCCATAAACACACTCCTAAACCTTGTGGAAAGCCTTCCCAGAAGAGTTGAAGCTGTTATAGCTGCAAAGGGTGGGCCGACGTCATATTAAACCCTATGGATTAAGAATGGGATGTCACTTAAGTTCATATGCGTCTAAAGGCAGATGAGCGAGTACTTTTGGCAATATAGTGTAGCTCCTTGAGGTAACAATTGCAGGTCATTTATTTCCAGAGCATTACAGAGCATACAAAAATTATTAGCATTTCCTTATTTAAAGTGGACTAAACTGTGTTGAAAGTTTTAATAGCATTGCTGGAGTTCTGAATTTTGCTGTCTGTTATGGAGAGGATAGCTGCTACAACTCTGTGGTTTTCAGGTGTTACTGTGTAAAATTCTGCCTTTTACATAGCTGAATGAGCACAGAGATGCAACACCCACTGCCCAAAGACTTTTCTCCCTGCTTTCTGCCTTTCCTCATTTTTTTTTCTTGTAATTCCAGGGAAAATTCAGAGCCAGCCTTTCCTTTCCGTTCCCCTAACATCTGATCTCTGCATGAGTCCTCTGTTGTGAAAAGCATTTTCAGTTAGATCATGTCTTTGATTTTCATGCCCTGAATAAAGTTGGCTGTACTATCTTGTGCTTTGAGAAACTGTAAAAAAGTCTCTCAAAAAAAAAAAAAAAAAAAAAAAACAAAAGAAATTAAAAACAAAATTAATAAAATAATAATAATAATAATAATAATAATAATAATTCCTTGTTGGCTTAATAAAACTTATGTAAATTAATTAGTTTGATATGGTGAAAATACTACTATTTGTATATATGAAAGTTACATGTTTAACAAGGTTTTGAAAGTGGAACTGCAATGTAATTTATATTTAGGCCTATTTTTGCATTCGGCAAAATATGTATCCAAAGCAACTTGCATTCAATATGTATATTTGATCAGTTTGTATGTTGCTTTGGAATCAAACCCATGACTTGACATTGATAGGATTATGCTCTATCAGTTAAGCTACAGGGATATTGTTGCACTACAATGCCCCCAAAGTCAGTTGCTGTCAGTCTTTAAAGGGACTTAAACACTTTAAAAGTGTTCAATGCAATAAAAGCTTTAAATACAACAAACAAATCAACTAAAAATATATATCTAGAACACCTACTATGACTTTCTCACCTTTTTCACCTCTCACGAGTTTGCATCCCTGAATCAAATTTTTCAGGTTTATTTAGCAGGATTAAATAGCATTTTTGACTTAAATAAAACCAGTTCATTTAGATGTTTTAACATGAAGCACATTTTTAGGTTGCCTGACAATATGTTTTTTTTACACTATTTTGATACAACTATTTTCATTGAAATAAAAATATTTTATTTATTTATTTATTACAGAGCAGGATAGAGCCAGTCAGTATCTTCCTCTACTGTCACAAAAATACAAATTAAAGAGATCAATGAATTGCAGGTAAACCCTTTGGTATAAATTGATGTAAGAACTCGTAAGAACTCATTATTCATTTTACAGCACCTAGACTTTGAGACCAGGAAGGCTTTCACCTTTAAAGTGGAAGCTTCAAATGCAGTTCTTGATCATCGCTTCCTACATTTGGGACCTTTTAAGGACACTGCCACAGTGAAAGTGAATGTTCTGGATGTTGAAGAACCTCCTGTCTTCAGCCAACAATCTTACAGCTTGGAGACATACGAGGACACACCAGTGGGCATTATTGTCGGAGCAGTCACAGCTGAGGACCTGGATGTAGGCAACAGTCCTGTTAGGTATGCAAGCAGCACAAATAAGTGCTTATATACATGGATCTCTGTGGGAATTCCTTTTTAAAGCCACTTTATATGAAGTCCAAGTATACATAGACAACATAAAACAATAACAAACCTGTGGTCCCATGGTTTATGTCTGTAAATCTCTCAGGCATCTGCATCTCAGTTTGGCCATCTTGTTATGAACAGTGTTCACTGCTTTGATTGAATCCACTCTGACAAACTTCTGCTGCAGTTTGCAAGTGTGAACCTTATTTAATGTGGCACATTTCCTTTTTGGTCCCATCTTCATTTAAGTGCCTTTGAAAGTGTTACAGTGTTGATATTAAAAGCATCTGAAAGCATGACGCAAAAGTATTATCTTTATAGAAGTATTTGTTTTACAGTAATATGAATATTTCATGTAGGGTACACAAATGGAAGTGGAGCCCTGTGTTAAATATTTTAACTACATTTCCCATTTGTAACCCATGGTGCTAAAATCGGTTAAAGTAGTGTTGAATTCATAAGTTAATTTTAACTGATGTGGATTCAAATTCTAAATTCTAAAAGCATTTTTATTATTATTATAAATGTTAGCTATGTCAGCTGTGGGTGGTTATTATTTAATGTATTTGATCTTTATGTTGACATACACATTAGTTTTTTAACCTTTTGTGTGATGTCCAGTGAGTGATATGAAATGAGATGGGGCAGGTGAGAGATGGAGAAAGTGCAAATTTCTAAATTTTTAGTTTTGTAACACCATCGTTTTCCGAAGTATGCGGTAATAGAGAGCATTTTCGAAAGTCTCAATTTTCAAAGTTTCAATGTGGTTGAGAGTAGTAAACGTGCATAGAAAAAGCAATGTGTTTTCAAATGAAAACAGATTTGTGTTGATGTAGCCAACGAGGCTAATGTTCAAAATGGAATAATACCAAAAAATTAAAAATAATAATAAAAAATCAATTATGTTAAATAGTGTGCATTATGCAACCATAAATGTCATAAAAATGCTACATTTTTGTCCTCATGAACTCAATAAGATGCATGTTTAATTCAATGATTGGAGTCCAGTTATCGTCTTGGAAATAAATAGTTATTTTAATCCAATTTCTTTAGTGACAATTTCTATTTTTTTGGCAGTTTGATCAAAATCACACTGAAAATGGAAGGTAAAGTCAGCGTATTGCATTGTGGGATACACTAATCCATGCTGTTTGCTTGGGTTGCATAAAATGTATGCATGTAATATGTCAAATGTAATAACTTATCCGGGTACAACATGCATGCAGAACATTTGCACACTGTGTGCAATAGTGCATGCTGCAAAAACAGCATAAATTATAGAATGCCATTTTGAACATACACAGGTTTTTTTTTAAATTTTTTAGATTTGAATTCTTATCAGTTAAAATTACCTGACCTGTGGGTAACACACTGGTTTTTGAGAGATACAGTAACACACCAAACACAGAGACCTGATGAGATTCCTTGAATCGAAAAAAAAAAAAAAAAAAAATAAAATTTGATCTGTCTTTTTTTAACTGTTATGAATATGTTTAAATTTCCTGTACATTCTAAAAAGAAAACAAATCAATATCCCTCTCGATTTTAAGGTATTCTATTGAGTGGAGAAAGGATTCTGAAAACCATTTTGACATTGACTCTGTTGAAGGAACTCTATCTGTCAGCGAAGCCCTGGACAGAGAGACGAATTCTGAACACAACGTCACTGTTGTAGCAACAAAATTTAGTAAGTATGATAGTGTTGTATGTTTCACCCAGATGTACAGATACAATATGGCATGCATAGACAACTGATCATAAAAGTGTTGCATGTAATTTATAACTGTAGATTATGTAAAATGGGGATGTATCCCAGTTGCATCCAAACATTTCTAATGATCACATCCCCATCCAGTGGAGATTACTGAGAATACAGCAATGCATCACTCATAAAGCTTAAAATAAAATGTAAAAAATATAAATCATACAGCTCACAATAAAGTTAAAAATCAAGAGATTTGTCAACTGAATAAGTCAAATGTCAACTTGTAAAGATTATGCAATACATCCACAAAAAACAACAAAAAGATTTGATTTTGAAATCCAGCCATTTTGAAATGTTTTCTCTCTCTCTCTCTCTCTCTCTCTCTCTCTCTCTCTCTCTCTCTCTCTCTCTCTCTCTCTTTTGTAGCTATAATAGATTCCATAAAAGGATTTGTTATAACATTAAATTAACTTCATCAGATCCTCAAGAGTGTCACTTAGTGTCAGTATTACATGTAGAAGACTTTCATTAGCCCTTTTCTTTCTAAGTACATGAAATGTGTCTGATATTTTTCAGTTCCTAGTGATCTATTTTCTCTCATTGAACAATATCTTGTGTGATCTTTCAGACAAGCCTCTGCTGTCCAGCAAAGTTACTGTCACAATCAAGGTGCTGGATGTCAATGAGTTCCCTCCAGAGCTTGCCTTATATGAGACGTTTGTTTGTGAAAATGCAAAAGTAGGGCAAGTAAGTGTGTGTGTGTGTGTGTGTGTGTGTGTGTGTGTGTGTGTGTGTGGGTGCGTGTGTGTGTGTGTTTGTGTGTGTGTGTGTGTGCGCGCGCGCGTGTGAGAGCTTCTGGACCTTTTGTTCAGTGCTGCCGTGAATTAATGTTAGAGAACTGTGCCTTGATCTTTTTTCATTCTAAAGTGTGCTACTCCCAGGACAACATTGCCAGTCAGTGTCTTCCTGCTGAGTTTGTTATTGTAGCTTCCTTGCTTAGAGTCAGAATTATGGAAGAGAAACACTAAGTTGTGAGAAATATGTGAACAAGATGACACAGCGGGGCCTTTTCACAATTTAGTAAATACAGTTACAGTCAACCAACCAACACAAACCTTTGCAAAATAATACTGTATATGCAATTTTCAAGGTGAAGCAACAGACCAATGTAAATACCATATTAAATTTAACGCAAAATATAACAAGCCTTTGTGTGTCCATTCTGTTCAAAAGGTTGTACTGCCTTAAATGGATAGTTCACCCAAAAATGAAGATTATATCATCATTTATTAACCCTCATATTGTTCCAAACCCATTTGACTTTCTTTTTTTTTTTTTCTCTTCTTTTTTTTCTGTGGAACACAAAAGATGTTAGACAGTATGTTAGTCTCAGTAATCATGAACTTCGATTAAATCTTTATTCCATTTAAAGGTGCTGTTAGCGATTTTAGATGTTCTACTTCCACGAGACTGAGCTGTTGGATTAGCCACGCCCCCTTTTCCCAAAACCCCACACTCCAAAGCTGATGTTGAGCTAATGAGCTTAATTGAGACCGACAGTCTCAATTAACGGTTGTTAAAAACAACAGCAGCAAAATAGCGCCCTCAACTGACAACTGTTATGAACAACATGGCTTAAAAATGGCAGTAAGTCTCAATAATTTGCTGCATTACAACACTATGAGAACATGCAAAATGATTGATAGGTCGAAAGCGTCATTGTCCGAGGTCCACGTACACATTTTTGTTTGATGTTTACAGAATCTAGAGCTGTCACAGAGACAGGTGAGATATCTTACACTTATTTCAGTAATATATCTCAGGGAGTAGGAACAATTTTTGCATACCTTTCCATGAAAAAATAGCTTACAGCACCTTTAATGAAAGTGAATGGTGACTGAGTCCGTTATTCTTCTTAACTTCTCATTTTGTGTTCCATGGTAGAAAGAAAGTTATTCAGGTTTGGAACAACATGAGGATGGCTAAATGATGAAAGAATTTTCATTATTGGGAAACATTTCCCTTTAAGGTCCTATATCACATCTCATTTTTACAGTTTTGTGTCCACTGGAAATATATTCAATGTTTTTAATAAACAATCAATACAAACGTATGGCGTCTACTAAGGTCCATACTCCAATTTATTCTAAATGACCATCATCAATCCATGATGGTACTGCAGTGGGTCTGCACTCAATATTTGAGCAATTTGAATGAACATTAATGATCTAATGATCATTATATAATGTTGTAATGTTAGTTAATGTTCTTAATTACAGTTATTGGTAACACTTTACATTAAGGTTCAATCCATTTACATTAGTTAATGCATTAGGTATCATGAACTAAAAATTAACACTATTTTTACAGAATGTATTAATCTTGGTTAAGGTTAATTTATGAAAAATTAATTTTTTCATTGTTATTTCATGCTATAATTATAAAAAGTTCATAATGTAGTAACTAATTTTAATGTATACACTTTTAATTTAATTGTATTATTATATGTTTAAATGAATATGAAAATTAATAAGTGCTGTAAAAGTATTGTTCTTTGTTAGTTCATGTTACATAATGTTGAAGAATACAGCCTTATTGTAAAATGTTACCAAGTTATTATACAGTAAAGTGATACCGAGAATATTTTGGTTTGAGAGTCTTGGTGCAGGGTCCTTGGTTCTGTTATAGTCAAAAGCTAATGAGTTTAAACTTGTTCAACTAAATGTTTTATTACATTAATAAATACTGATGATAAACACTAATGATAAATGAATAATATATGCTGAGGTATGCTTAATTTATTTGTGCAGATTTATAGTATATCTGAAAAATTGCTAAGGGAAAAAAAGATTATAGATGTTTTAAACTGACAACTATAAAGAATTTACTTTCTGCTGTGGTATATCATGTCTCTCACCCTGCATGCTTGGTCTATGGAGCTGACAGTGCTCAAGTCATAAGTTATGCCCCATTTGATTCATAAGGGCAACCTCAAAACCATTTCTCTGAGGTTTGATGACTCAAGCATGTAAGCTCTGTCGCTGGCTTTTAAACATTCTAAATTTTTTAATGAAATATGTGTGCTCTGTTTGTGGTGTTGCCCAGGAGTTTTAATCAGATAATTGTCTTCTCTGTTCCCTAGGTGATTCAGATCATAAGTGCCACAGACAGAGACATGCCCACTGTAGAACACAGATTCTACTTCAAATCCCCTTCACACATCAGAAACAGAAACTTCACAATCAGGGATTTTGGAAGTAAGTAGGAAAGTCTTAAAGATGAACAGTATATGACTCATCACTTACAGACATATATAAAGGTTATTTTCAACTTAATGATTATGGACCATTTTTTCATATTGTTGAATACCACAGACAATAATCTGGCAACACTTTACAATACGGTTGTGTTTGTTAATATTAGTAAATGCATTAGGTATCATTAACTAACAATGAACAATATTTTATTATAACGTTTATTAATCTTGGTTTATGTTAATTTATGAAAATAAAATTATTAATCATTGATAGTTTATGTTGGTTTCTAATGTATTACGAAATAACTTTTTATTTTAAGATTAATACATTTAGTAAAAGTATTGTTTATTGTTATTTCATGTTAACTAATGTTGTTAACTAATGTTAACGAATACAACCTTATTGTAAAGTGTTACCAATAATTTTGACTCATCCCTCAGTTATGTACAAACAGAAAAAATTACAGTAAATACACATATATTGTATAAAATAAGACATTACTTTAAAGGTGAATTATGTTTATATATATATATATATATATATATATATATATATATATATATATATATATATATATATATATACACACTATATTGCCAAAAGTATTCGCTCACCCATCCAAATAATTGAATTCAGGTGTTCCAATCACTTCCATGGCCACAGGTGTATAAAATGAAGCACCTAGGCATGCAGACTGCTTCTACAAACATTTGTGAAAGAATGGGCCACTCTCAGGAGCTCAGTGAATTCCAGCGTGGTACTGTGATAGGATGCCACCAGTGCAACAAGTCCAGTCGTGAAATTTCCTCGCTACTAAATATTCCACAGTCAACTGTCAGTGGTATTATAACAAAGTGGAAGCGATTGGGAATGACAGCAACTCAGCCACGAAGTGGTAGGCCACGTAAAATGACAGAGCAGGGTCAGCGGATGCTGAGGCGCATGGTGCGCAGAGGTCGCCAACTTTCTGCAGAGTCAATCGCTACAGACCTCCAAAGTTCATGTGGCCTTCAGATTAGCTCACGAACAGTGCATAGAGAGCTTCATGGAATGGGTTTCCATGGCCGAGCAGCTGCATCCAAGCCATACATCACCAAGTGCAATGCAAAGCGTCAGATGCAGTGGTGTAAAGCACGCCGCCACTGGACTCTAGAGCAGTGGAGACGCGTTCCCTGGAGTGACAAATCACGCTTCTCCATCTGGCAATCTGATGGACGAGTCTGGGTTTGGCGGTTGCCAGGAGAACAGTACTTGTCTGACTGCATTGTGCCAACTGTGAAGTTTGGTGGAGGGGGGATTATGGTGTGGGGTTGTTTTTGAGGAGCTGGGCTTGGCCCCTTAGTTCCAGTGAAAGGAACTCTGAATGCTTCAGCATACCAAGAGATTTTGGACAATTCCATGCTCCCAACTTTGTGGGAACAGTTTGGGGATGGCCTCTTCCTGTTCCAACATGACTGCGCACCAGTGCACAAAGCAAGGTCCATAAAGACATGGATGAGCAAGTTTGGTGTGGAAGAACTTGACTGGCCTGCACAGAGTCCTGACCTCAACCCGATAGAGCACTTTTGAGATGAATTAGAGTGAAGACTGCGAGCCAGGCCTTTTCGTCCAACATCAGTGTCTGACCTCACAAATGCGCTTCTGGAAGAATGGTCAAAAATTCCCATAAACACACTCCTAAACCTTGTGGAAAGCCTTCCCAGAATAGTTGAAGCTGTTATAGCTGCAAAGGATGGGCCGACGTCATATTAAACCCTATGGATTAAGAATGGGATGTCACTTAAGTTCATATGCGTCTAAAGGCAGATGAGCGAATACTTTTGGCAATATAGTGTATATATATATATATATATATATATATATATATATATATATATATATATATATATATATATATATACAGGTGCATCTCAATAAATTAGAATGTCGTGGAAAAGTTCATTTATTTCAGTAATTCAACTCAAATTGTGAAACTCGTTTATTAAATAAATTCAATGCACACAGACTGAAGTAGTTTAAGTCTTTGGTTCTTTTAATTGTGATGATTTTGGCTCACATTTAACAAAAACCCACCAATTCACTATCTCAAAAAATTAGAATACATCATAAGACCAATAAAAAAAAAAACATTTTTAGTGAATTGTTGGCCTTCTGGAAAGTATGTTCATTTACTGTATATGTACTCAATACTTGGTAGGGGCTCCTTTTGCTTTAATTACTGCCTCAATTCGGCGTGGCATGGAGGTGATCAGTTTGTGGCACTGCTGAGGTGGTATGGAAGCCCAGGTTTCTTTGACAGTGGCCTTCAGCTCATCTGCATTTTTTGGTCTCTTGTTTCTCATTTTCCTCTTGACAATACCCCATAGATTCTCTATGGGGTTCAGGTCTGGTGAGTTTGCTGGCCAGACAAGCACACCAACACCATGGTCATTTAACCAACTTTTGGTGCTTTTGGCAGTGTGGGCAGGTGCCAAATCCTGCTGGAAAATGAAATCAGCATCTTTAAAAAGCTGGTCAGCAGCAGGAAGCATGAAGTGCTCCAAAATTTCTTGGTAAACGGGTGCAGTGACTTTGGTTTTCAAAAAACACAATGGACCAACACCAGCAGATGACATTGCACCCCAAATCATCACAGACTGTGGAAACTTAACACTGGACTTCAAGCAACTTGGGCTATGAGCTTCTCCACCCTTCCTCCAGACTCTAGGACCTTGGTTTCCAAATGAAATACAAAA
Organism: Myxocyprinus asiaticus; assembly: GCF_019703515.2. NCBI lineage: Eukaryota > Metazoa > Chordata > Actinopteri > Cypriniformes > Catostomidae > Myxocyprinus > Myxocyprinus asiaticus. Next base: position 30,628,246 of record NC_059349.1, read on the forward strand.
CTTGCTCTCATCTGAAAAGAGGACTTTGGAACACTGGGCAACAGTCCAGTTCTTCTTCTCCTTAGCCCAGGTAAGATGCCTCTGACGTTGTCTGTGGTTCAGGAGTGGCTTAACAAGAGGAATACGACAACTGTAGCCAAATTCCTTGACATGTCTGTGTGTGTTTGATGCCTTGACCCCAGCCTCAGTCCATTCCTTGTGAAGTTCACCCAAATTCTTGAATCGATTTTGCTTGACAATCATAAGGCTGCGGTTCTCTCGGTTGGTTGTGCATCTTTTTCTTCCACACTTTTTCCTTCCACTCAACTTTCTGTTAACATGCTTGGATACAGCACTCTGTGAACAGTGTTTGTGGCTTATCCTCCTTGTGAAGGGTGTCAATGATTGTCTTCTGGACAACTGTCAGATCAGCAGTCTTCCCCATGATTGTGTAGCCTAGTGAACCAAACTGAGAGACCATTTTGAAGGCTCAGGAAACCTTTGCAGGTGTTTTGAGTTGATTAGCTGATTGGCATGTCACCATATTCTAATTTATTGAGATAGTGAATTGGTGGGTTTTTGTTAAATGTGAGCCAAAATCATCACAATTAAAAGAACCAAAGACTTAAACTACTTCAGTCTGTGTGCACTGAATTTATTTAATACACGAGTTTCACAATTTGAGTTGAATTACTGAAATAAATGAACTTTTCCATGACCTTCTAATTTATTGAGATGCACCTGTATATATAAATAATCAAATATTTTTTTTCATATCCCAGTTTAATGGACAAGTAAGCCATTTATAGGTTAGAATGTATAAACACTGTTTGAAAAAAAATTATAATAATATTTCAAAACATACCTCTTTATTTGAGTGGTCCAACATGCTGACTTATTTTTCAACCAATGGGGGAAGTTTGGGGTGTGACTACCTACTATAAGCTGTTCAGCAGGGACTAGTTTGTCCTAATGGTAGATGGGGGCCGGTAGATCTTTGAGAAACCTTTTTGGAAATTTTGCTTAATGGCGCATAATGTGAGTAATAGATTTGTTGCAATCTAAAATAAAACACATACATGAAAACAGTCCTTGTCTAGCTCAAGTCTCAGGTCAGCAAAACGGAATTGGTGAAACAGACATCAGTTGGCAATGGCGTCACACAAATGTAAAATTCAAGATATTATTTTAAAGCATTTTTTCCAATACTATTATAAGATAGTTTTAAGTAATTTGCATAGAACACACAAACAGATAAACAATAGATCTAAAAAAAATTATTTCAATTGGCTTTTACAAGAATTCACCCAACAGATCAAAATAAAAATAATCTTTAAGTTTGCTGGAATGGTCCACGACATGGCCAGAGCCAGAGTTCCACGAAATGGCCGCCCAGCCAGAGTTCCACGACATGGCCGCCAAGCCAGAGTTCCTTGTCATGGTAGCTGAGCTAGCGCCATCTTTTGCCCCGGATCCTCAGCCTGCTTCATGCCATGTCACAGCAACGCTTCAGCCTGCTCCATGCCATGTCACAGCAACGCCTCAGCCTGCTCCATGCCTTGTCACAGCCACACCTTAGCCTGCTCCATGTCACGTCACAGCCACGCCTGTGCCTGCTCCATGCCACGTCACAGCCACGCCTGAGTCTGTTACATGCCATGTCATAGCCACATCTGAGCTACTGGACCTGGAGATGGTTCCCGCCCTTGTACCCACCCTATGGATGTTTCCTCAGGATCAGACAAGGGGAACTTCCGACCCTCCAAATTTGCCTAGACCCTCCGAGCCCTCAGTCTCACCTTGGCTCTATGTCCCTTCGGATTCACCATGGTCCTTCAGCCAATCGGCTTCAGTGGGGTCCCTCGCCCCTCCAGCTCCACCTTGGTCAGTCGGTCACCTGGCTCTGCCTGAGCTCTCCAATCCCACAGCTACGCTTCATCAATCTGACCCTGCGACTCCACCAGGGACCTCCTTCCCTACGGCTCTGCCATGTTCCTCAGTCCCACCGGCTACGCCTCTGTCCTCCGATCCCCCAGCTCCTCTGAGCCTTGGGCGCTACCTCGGTTCTCTGAACCTCCGGCTTCACCATGGTCCTTCGAGTCGTCGGCTACTCTCCAAGTTCCATGGTGTCGCCCTTCAAGTCTCTCATGGCTCCACCTTCCATGGCTCCACCCCTCAAGTCTCTCAAGGCTCTGCCCCTCGAGTCTCTCATGGCTCCACGTTCCACAGACGTTGCCCTGATCCCGTGCTTCACACCTTGTCTTGCCAAGCCATGCTTCAAGACCCCCCCCCTCCCATCTCCCTACAGAACTTTGAGTTTATGCCATGTTTTATGTGTTGGTTCATGTTTTGGGGTGTCGGGAGCCGCCCCTTAGTGGGGGGGATATGTTATGTGTATTTTGTTGGTTCAGGTTTTTCATGTCTTTTATTTTGAAATTTCTAGTTCCTGTTTCATGTCATGTGGTTCTCTTGTCATGTGATTTCATGTTTCTTTCCATGTTCATGTGTCTTTTTTTTCATTGGTTGATTGTCTTGTTATCTTGTTTAGAGTTCTTTGTGTTTATTGGTTATCTTTGTCATATGTTCTCCCATGTCATGTATTTAACCCTCATGTTTTCCATTGTCCATTGTCAGGTATTGTTTATATGTAACTTTGGTTGAGAGTTCAAGTCTATGTCAAGTCTAGTTTATGTTAAGTCAAGTTTATGTCAAGTCAAGCTCATGTTTATGTTTTAATTACGTTTGTAATTAGGGTTTATGGATTCAGATCTTACTCTCCACCCTCTCTTCACTGGGCATCACAGGAACTGTGCTTGACTGGTTTAATTCCTATCTCTCAGGTAGGTCCTTCAATGTAGCCTGGAGAGGTGAGGTATCCAAGCCACATCAGCTACTTACTGGGGTACCTCAGGGATCAGTGCTTGGGCCACTTCTCTTCTCTATATACACAACATCACTGGGACCCATCATTCAGGCACACGGTTTCTCTTTCCACTGCTACGCTGATGACACACAGCTCTGCTTGTCTTTCCAGCCCAATGACTGCTTGAATCTCTGCCTGCCTGGCAGACATCTCGGCCTAGATGAAGGAACTCCACCTGCAACTCAACCCAGCCAAGACCGAACTCCTTGTCTTTCCAGCCAACCCTGCTGTTGAACACAACATCACAGTGCAGCTGGGTACAGTAACGCCTTCCAAAACGGTTAGAAATCTAGGGGTAACCATCGATAAACTAAATTTCACAGACCACATCTCAAAGACCGCAAGATCATGTAGATTTACTCTCTACAATATCAGGAAGATAAGACCCTTCCTCTCTGAACATGCCACACAACTTCTTGTTCAGTCACTTGTCATAACTAGACTGGACTACTGTAACGCTCTCACTGCAGGCCTCCCTGCATGTGCAATTAGACCCCTGCAAATGATCCAGAATGCAGCAGCATGTCTGGTCTTTAATCAACCAAAGAGAGCGCATGTTACACTACTCCTTGTCTCTCTCCACTGACTGCCAGTTAATGCACGTATCAAATTCAAGGCTCTGATGCTGGCATACAGAACAGTCACTGGGTCTGCTCCAGCATACCTAAAATCATTTCTGCAGAGCTATGCGCCCACTAGAAGCCTGCAGTTGGCTAAGGAACGTCGCCTTGTTGTTCCAACACAAAGAGGCACCAAAACACTTTCCCGGACTTTCGGCTTCATCATACCACGTTGGTGGAATGACCTTCCCAACTCCATCCGTGAAGCTGACTCACTTTCTGTCTTCAAAATACGACTAAAAACACATCTTTTCCATGAGCACTTAACCAGTCACTAATAAAAAATCAAAAAAATAAAAATCTTTTTGCACTTTAATCTGTTTTGAAAACTATTCTGATGCTAGTGAAACTTTGTAATATGGCACTTTTTCGTACCACTGTCTCCTTAAGATGATTTGCTTATGTTTTCCTCTTTTGTAAGTCGCTTTGGATAAAAGTGTTTTCCAAATGAATAAATGTAAATGTAAATGTCACGATTTGAATAAATTTGCACTTGGGTTCTTTACTTCTTCATCATCATCTTTGTCATTACCAGCACCATCATTACAGATGTTACAGCAACAACGCTACAAAAAGACACAAAAGCAAATGAAAATTATTCAAACAGAACCTATAGCACACTACAACTTATATGTCTGCATGTAAGTAAACTCAATAATATAACTTAATAAAGGAAAGAATTAATAAACTGCCAGACCTTTTGCCATTCTGTGTAAATAGGTACAGTATAGACACAACATTAACCAATCATAACCAAATATGCTGATAAAGATGAAGTGTACGTGACTTCTCACTGTTGTCCTTGAAGCAGCAATAACCTCATCTTATTATGACCTTATTAAAGAAAAATTTGGCGTAGGACCATATAGATAACTTTATTTTCTGCACAGAGACGCTGCTGTTTCTCACGGAAGAGACGCGGCCTATGTGAACATCCAACGTAACCACCCAGCTCACGCGCCACTCGTGCCTCGCTCACGCCACGCTCACGGAGGATGTGTGAACCTGGCATAACACTACATATAGCAGTTGCTACTGGGAAGTCATAATCTGTCTAAGCTAACTGAATTAGTACTGTGAATTGAATAGTGGCCGGGTCCCAGCGCTGCACATCTCTGCATGATCCATTTGTACAGACACCTACAGCCTTGCTGCCTGCTCCTCAGCTCAGTCCCTAGTGTTCTCAGCACATGAACATCATCAATTGTGATTTACAGAGACAGGGTTACTCAGGGTTACGCAGCCAAACAGGCACAAGGTGTGCTTTAATGGCCCTTACCTTGTCAAGTGAAATCCCCCAGCTTCCTAGGCATAACAAACCCCTGATGATGGGGTCAGCTGACCTTCCAGGCATGGACAAGCACATCTAAACATGTTGACTCATCAAGTAAGGAGGGGGGGGAGGTCACAAGGAACACTTTGCTAGACAAGTGTTTTTATGGTTGGGGAATCAAAGAAGGTCCAAACTGCCTAGACATTTCACATTTGAATCTGTGAAATGAAGACTTTTGTAGATATGTGGGTAATTCTTCAATTAGGGGAGTTTTGCTGTCCCTAGGGTGAATAATTACCATACCAAATAACAAACATTCTTAAAAAAAAAAACAAATGCACACAACATCTACCAGTGTTGTGAAGTCACTACATCTCGAGTCCGAGTGAAGTCCAAGTCCTCACTGCTCAAGTCCGAGTCCAAGTCGAGTCGCCAATAACTGCATACAAGTCTGAGTTACGAGTCCTTGACTATGTCATAAAATAAGCAAAGAAATCACAATTCTATTGCCATTTTAAGTTAATTGGCACACACACACACACACATGTTGGTGTGGCTATCCTTATGAGGACTCTCCATAGACCTAATGATTTTTATACTGTACGAACTATTGATTCTATCCCCTAAACCTAACCCTCACAAAAAACTTTCTGCATTTTTACATAAAAAACAAAACAAAACATAGTTTAGTATGTTTTGTTAAGTGATTTGAATTATGGGTACACTAGAAATTTCCTCATATACCACATTTTTAGCATAATACCCTTGCAATTACCAGTTTGTAACCTAATTTGTTTTCCTGGTAAACCACCTAAACCCACCCACACACACACACACACACACACACACACACACACACACACACACACACACACACACACACTCAGCCTTTCAAAGTGCACTGTACAAGAAACCATACACACAATAACAATACCATCTCTGTAGGTTTTTTATTTTCTTAATGTTACTTGGATGTTTGATATGCTTTTTGATATCTATCTATCTATCTATCGATCTATCTATCTATCTATCTATCTATCTATCTATCTATCTATCTATCTATCTATTTATCTATCTATCTATCTATCTATCTATCTATCTATCTCACAGTGTTGTATATAGGCCTATACAATAATCAAGGAAATAAAAAATTAGATGTCAGAAAAATATCTTTCCTTTGTAAACAACAATGCATTCTTGCCATTTATTTGAAGTTTATTTATTTATTTGTTTTTTCTAAGGTATTGTCCTCTAGTGTTATATTATCACAATTTATTATAATTCAGGCGTTGGAGCAATTCACATGATTTTTCTTGGATGGATGGATGGATGGATGTCATTTTAACAATGGGATTACTTAGCTGTTTTCGCCTACATTTGTGATAAACTCGCATCACACGAGCCAGTCTCCGTCTCTATGTAAAACTGCATAAACGCATGAACATTCATTCTTATGTTCCCGTTATAATTAAATATTCTTCTGTTCCCGTTATAATTATAACTCCTAATAATGATTTATGATTTTTTTCCCACATATTTTCAAATTTTTACGTATGTGCCGCCACATAGATTCTGAACAATCCTTTATGCGTTCTAGACAATCTTGCACAGGTACTGTAAGTTTTCTACTGAGGTGAAAGTTTTGAGAGGACTTGAGTCGCAACATGTTCTTTGTTAAGGGTTTCTGGCATTTGATTTGCTCATGTCTCTTACATTGCCAGCAAGCATCAGAATATCATTCTTACAGTACGACTTTAACCATGTATTATTCACCACTGACCAAATGGCAAGTTGATTCCTCAAACGCTATACCACGTCTGCAGAGGCAGAATATTTGTATGAAAAAAACATATTTATTTTGTTAAGTTATTTTGCATTATAAATGATTTGCGAGTACACATGACATGTTTTGAGTGGCACACGCACTCTCTGAACGAGAGCAAGGAGATTTGAGAGTGCGCGTCCAGTTTTGAGTGAAAGCAAAGGAAATCTGTGTGAGAGCGCAGAGATTTGCATGAATCAAAAATGAACAATAAATCAACAGTAATACACAAATCATACCAACTCTATTTAGTGAACACATGACTGTTTTTCTTTCAGCCATTTTTTACACCTAATTTAACACTTTTAAAGTGCTACACTCTCTAAAATTCCTTGGAAGAGAATTCCATTATTCTACTGCTTTAACTGAAAACACAGATCTACCAAATTTTGTTGATCTATTTTTAATGTAACAGCTGGCAACCTGCTGCCTGAATGTTACTGTAGATCTAACTGGAAAAACTAAGTATTTTACAGTGTATCTAACTTGTTTTGTTAGCAAGTTCAAGGCCTTCCCAACTAACTCTATATCCTAACCCTAACCTAACATTTTATTGTATCCCCTTTTCTCCCAATTTGGAATGCCCAATTCACACTACTTAGTAGGTCCTCGTGGTGGTGCAATTACTCACCTCAATCCGGGTGGTGGAGGACAAGTCTTAGTTGCCTCCGCTTCTGAGACCAATCCACGCATCTTATCTCGTGGCTCGTCGTGCATGACACCGCGGAGACTCCGCATGTGGAGGCTCATGCTACTCTCCACGATCCACGCACAACTTACCACGTGCCCCATTGAGAGCGAGAACCATTAATTGTGACCACTAAGAGGTTACCCCATGTGACTCTACCCTCCCTAGCAACCGGGCCAATTTGTTTGCTTAGGAGACCTGGCTGGAGTCACTCAGCATGCCCTGGGTTCCAGCTCACAACTCCAGGGGTGGTAGTCAGCTTCAGTACTCGCTGAGCTACCCAGTTCCCTAACCTAACTTAACCTAACCTAACCTAATCCTAAACCTAAATCTAAGTAAAAATCATCATATCACACAACATAAAAAATTACACATTATACCAAAATCTACTTGAAAGTTAATCAAGGTCATGATCAGATTTTTGACACAGATAAAAAAGTTTGAAGAAGTTTTCAAGTATTTAATAGTGCACCTAATTTAAAAATCACCCATATATGATATTAAATTAACCAAATTCTGGCAGACCTACAGTAAGCAACTAGTCATTTAGCAGAAGCTTTGACCCAAAGCAATTTACAATACACATACTGCAGGGAAAATCCCCCTGGAACAACCTGTGGTTAATTGTCTTGCTAAAGGGCAGGAAACATCAACATTTTAGTTACCAGCCTTAAACTGTATCTACTAGGCCACACCACCATCTAACTTAATACTTCATTTAGGACGATTTTATATGTACAGTTAATACTGCGAAGTATAGTCATTTAGAAATCCTACTGTGATTAAAGCACACTTCAGCAGCCTCCTGTATATCCTACCTTTGTTTTGAATTTAGCTGTTTTAGAGTCTTCTGTAGGAAGGTATAGCATGCTTTTCCAAAGAGTAGCTCATGTAAGACGTTATCCCCTTAACCAAAACCAATTTATTTCTGCACTTATTTCCACTTCAAAGGCAATGACTTTTCTTATTAATTCTGGAATAATGCCAGTTTCTGTGCTGCATATATAGCTTTTGAATACATTCTATTTCATCACAGAGGAATTTAGGTATGCCAGTTTATGATCCTCGACAGCATGACTATGATTATCACAGATTATCTATAGATGCAAATGCATTATGTAAAATAAATTATGCTCTCCACTATATCCGTAAGTATTAAAGTTTTATGGTCTAATGGGCTCAATTTCAGACAACACAGCTGGAGTGGTGACCAAGCGAGGAGGGTTTCAGAGACTAGAGAAGAACATGTATCATGTGCCAGTAGTGGTGGAGGACGGTGGGTACCCGATCCGTAGCAGCACGGGGACAATGTCAATGCGTGTGTGTACCTGCGACACAGACGGCTCCCTTCTTTCCTGCAATATGGAAGCAGTCTTCTTTCCCATGGGACTCAGCCCTGGAGCTATAATGGCCATATTTCTGTGCATTTTCATTCTGCTGGGTGAGTTACAGTACTGTAGGTACAATGTGCAGCATACAGTATGTTGTGTCCTATTGCATGACACATGTTCATGTATCTGTGATTAAAACAAAGACATATGCAATTAATGTGCTAAATAGTCTTTAAAAAGATGCTGGTAAATAAAGGAGGGGTTACCTCCTGTTTGGAGGTACAGGGTACAGGCATTACAAATGTATTTAGCATTTAAATATGAGGAAGCACTGACGTGCACAGAACGGGGGTTAGCAGGGGTGCATGCCCTTACTCGCATGTTATATGTTATTCAAGGACCCTGTAACATTCACGGAACACAGTCGATCACCTCGTGCTCACATTTTCTCATCGCGCCTTTGCAACGTGCACCACGTTACCAGGGTAATGAATGGTACTGAATGATTGATCATGTCCATATTTCATGATACTGTCATGGTACTCCAAGTACTTTAAAAAATACCATGGTTTTACTATGACATGTGTCATAAACATGGGTTATCACAGACCATGTCTGAAAATAAACAAATAAATAAACAAGTGTATTACCATGGTGCTTTTTGTGAGAAATATAACAGAATCGGCTATTATTTGTGATAAAGGAAAAATGGAAAAAAATGATGTACAGTATATTCTGTATATACAAGAAAATGGTTAAATACTCAAAAAGCAAATGAATTAAGTATTTATAATTACTTTTTTCTAACATATTGTAATGTAATGCAAATGATTCAATTGAATAAATTAGTTGAAACAGTAACTACTATATAGTGTTTAAACAAAAAACTAGATAGTAGTGGAATGTTATCAAATAGTTGATAACATATATTAGATAACAAACAAACAATAAATAAATAACAGATAATTTTACTTTAGGGGCATTTATTTCCCCCAAATTTGAAATATTTTAGGTATTTTTGTCACTTAAGGTGGCGCTTTTGCTTATACTTGATGACTTTGCCTGATCTTCTGAGAACTGATTATGAACAATATTTCAAACTTAAAAATAACATGCAATACCATGCGTAAAAAGTCTTCCATGAAAAATGTTACATTTCTTGTGTTTGGAGTCTTAGAGACCAGAGATATAAAACTGTAGAGATACAGTTTTGCTAGTTGTTTTGATTTATTTTAATATATTTTTCTACAATGTCTTTTTGTTCAAATTAACCCCAAACAAAAACAGTGTAATTAGAATGGATACCAGTCAAAAATCTGCTCTGTGGTAAAACTGAGGAATGCAGCCTAAATAATACCTACCTACTAGGTTTTGATTTGGTCAGAGGAACATACAGTATTACAAGAATTTGATTGGAAAATAAGAAGCTTATATCAAAATTAACATTATTATTTTTATACCTACATCATCGGGGTCCCAGGGACCCCAAACATAAAATTAGTCTCAATGGAAAATTTCATTGGTCAGTGGTACAGAAAGAGATTTTTATTTTTATTTATTGTTTTACATTTTTTTATGTACTTCAGCCACTTGGGGGAGCTGAAGTCAAAATAATGATAAGAATCTGATACTAAATATTATATTCCAAAGGACTGGAATCAACGTGAGAATACCTTATCCTAATAACAAATAAACTGGCCAAAATTTATTTGGCCAATTTTGCCCTCTGCCTCTTTTTAAAGCATGTTTTTTAAGGTTTAATCTTTAGTTCTTGTTTAAGCAGTGTCTGGTGGCTCCCTGTCTATCTCTCTTTCTCTCTCTCTTCCCTACTTTCTTTGAGTGGAGTGGGGCGAGTAAGCACTGCCTGCCTCTGAGGAGGGAGATAAAAGCTCAGAAAAACTGCCTCCTCTCGCACAACTGAGGCACCACAATGGAGACAGACAGTATGTCACAAATGCATTATGGCAACCCTCAGGCTGCCGTTCTCTTTGTTCCATTTTGAAAACCCACATCAGAAGGAAAAAAAAAAATTTATCAGCTAATTCATGTGACCTCCCTTTTTTCTCCCCAGTCTCCTATCATTTAGGTGTCCTGTATTTACACTACTTTATTCTTTATTATCTTTTTTTTTTTTTTTTTTTTTTTTTTTTCACATTTTAGAATAATAGTAAAGTCATCAAAACTATGGAATAACATAAATGGAACTATGGGAATTATGTTGTGACTAAACAAAATCCAAAATAAATCAAAACTGTGTCATATTTTAGCATCTTCAGAGTAGTCACCCTTTGCCTAGAATTTGCAGACATGTACTCTTGACATTTTCTCAACCAACTTCTTGAGGTATCATCCTGGGATGCTTTTTAAACAGTATTGAAGGAGTTCCCATCTATGTTGGGCAATTATTGGCTGCTTTTCTTTATTATTTGGTCCAAGTCATCAATTTCAATATATATATATATATATATATATATATATATATATATATATATATATATATATATATTATTTTAGTTTTATAATTAAATAAATTTAGATGGTGGCACAATTATATTTTTGTCTACAAAACTAATTTCAAACATTTAAGCATCAAAAGATTTTTAAGATCATGAGAAACATTTCAGTCAAGTGTTTCAAAACTTTTGACCGGTAGTGTATGTCAGTGCACATTATGTCACAGAGCAAGTTACTTGTTCAGAAAATAAAATAAAAATCACAATTGCCTCTGGTGTTTTGCAGTGATTGTGGTGCTCTATATGGGACTGAGAAGACACAAGAAGAAGGACACTCTGATGTCATCCAAAGAGGACATTAGGGACAATGTGATCTACTACGATGATGAGGGGGGTGGGGAGGAGGACACCCAGGCCTTTGACATAGGTACATTATGCAATCCCAAAGGTGTCAAAGAGACTGCACAGCTACCAAAAATAAGATCAGAGGATCAGACTGATGCACACATGGAGGACAGTGAGGACATCCAAGCTTACATCCATCATTGTCTTCTGGAGAACCACATCAGTAACTCAGCTTCTCCATATGATTCCCTAGTCACATATGCATATGAGGGAGAGGGCTCGGTGGCAGATTCCCTCAGTTCCATTGAGTCCTGGGTGCTTGATCCCAAGGAGGATTACAGAAACATCTTTGACTGGGGCTCTCGTTTCAAAACACTGGCTGGAATATTTAAAGAGCATGAGTCTAAGGCCACAGAGAACTCAGAGACTAGACCACAGACTGAGTCGATAAAGGAAACACTGGAATGATGTCTTTTTCAGGAGCTCTGTGAGAAACACAGTGCATATTCATTTCAGGCATGCCTCTTAAATCAAGAAGAATTCTGTGGCTAGGGAAAGACACTAATTAAGTTGGCTATGTGCCTTTCCTATTCCTCATGCATATTTTACACTCTTCTGTTCATTATTTGAATAAAAGTGGAACTGCAAGGGCAAATCTTTCCAATTGCATTTTAAGGTCGGTTTTATATTTCTCAAAGTCAAAGAACCAAAAAATCTCTTTTGGGGATTCTGTGATACCCCTTTGAAACAAAAAAGTGCCTCATAAACTGCTTTTATTTGTCTTTCAACTGTTTGCATTGATCCAAGAGAAGTCTGTAGCTAAACTGTAAGGCTCAATGTGTAAAGTGGGCCACGTGGAGCAAAAAATATGATAAACATCACAATAAAAAAAGTAATCTGCTAACTCCCTTTCCAAACATATTTACCAACACTTAGCAGGAATTCTGTGAGGGCAATTCCTAATACAGTGTCACAGTCAGTACTCTTCACTGATGCCCCATGAACACATCTGTTTGGATAGTCCTCACTGACTGTCCCAGACTGTCCCTTGTTTTATGGTGATACACTATCCTCCAGTCCTCTGCCATCAGTTTGATAGCCACAGGCTCTCTGGTCCAGCTGTCTTAATGTCTAACAGTTTGGTAACACTCTGACACCAACCTACATGCAATTTTGGGCAATTTTTTTATTCCAGTAATTCTGTACTGGCCAGCCGATTCAGGATGATGTTAATTTGATCCACACTATCTATCAAAGTCTCCCTGATGAAGGATCTAATGATATCTGTCAAAACCTTGTTACAAGAAAATTTGAAAAAATCACTTCCACTGCTGAGTATATTGTATAAACATGTGTCTATAATGAATGAACATCATGATGTGATCATATGTGATCATATGTGATCATTCACATATAGTGAATGATCATCATGATGGCGCCACGGATGGCTGCCTCGGTGTGGAGCTCCTCAGTTCTTTTGTTGTTTTTGTTTGTTTGTCCTGTGTTTAGTAATCATTTTCCAGTCAGTTTTAACAGAGACAAACTGCTGAACATTCAACAGCATGTACCAGACAATCTTTTCCCGGTTTTTGAATATTCAGACGTTTTTGCTAGACATTTTAGTTGGAGGCGCGGCTTTGTTGTTCAGGAGACGCAGGTGAGGGAGATGAGCCAGTGTGCTGGTCAAACTCCGTCGGCACGGATTTCGAACAGCGCTGCCGAGTATTCACTTAGCGAATCTCCGCTCTCTTCCTAACAAAATGGACGAACTACATCTCCTCACCCACACAAACAAGGACTTTTCAACCTCTGCTGCCTTGTGCTTCACAGAATCCTGGCTGAGTGAAGCCATTCCAGACAGTGTGTTACATCTGCCGGGCTTCCAGCTTTTCAGAGCAGATCGCATCACGGAGTTAACGGGGAAAACGAGAGGCGGTGGAACATGCTTTTATATCAGTGAAAGTTGGTGTACAGATGTAACAACGTTAAAGAGGATGTGCTGTCCTAATTTGGAAGCACTCTTTATTAACTGTAAGCCTTTCTACTCTCCACGGGAGTTTTCCTCGTTTATTCTGGTGAGTGTATATATATCGCACCAAACGCATGTTTGAACACAGTGCTGCAACAGCTGGCTGATCAGATCACAGACATGGAACAACAATACCTGGACTCAGTTATTATTATTCTTGGGGATTTTAACAAAGCAAATCTCACACGTGAACTGCCCAAAAACAAACAGCACATCACATGCTCCACCAGAGTCAGGAACATACTTGATCATTGTTACACAACAATAAAGGATGTATATCGCTCTGTCCCTAGAGCAGCTTTGGGACTCTCTGATCACTGTCTGGTTCATCTTCTTACAACCTACAGGCAGAAATTAAAATCAACCAAGCCAGTAGTAAGGACTGTAAACATATGGACCAATGAAGCAGAGCGGGAACTACAAGCCTGCTTCGATTGCACGGATTGGAGTGTTATTGAGGCTGCAGCCACAGACCTGGACGAGCTCACAGATACTGTTACATCATATATCAGTTTCTGTGAGGATATACGCATTTCTACTAGGACTTATTTAAAGTTCAACAACGACAAACCGTGGTTTACAACAGAGCTCAGGCAGCTTCATCAGGCCAAAGAGGATGCTTACAGGGATGGGGATAAAGTCTTGTACAATCAGGCCAGGAACACACTGAACAGGGAAATCAGAGTGGCTAAAAGAAGATACTCTGAGAAGCTGAAAAACAAGTTTTCAGCTAACGACCCTGCATCAGTGTGGAGTGGCATGAAACAACTCACAAATTAGAGGACTCCTACCCCCAACCCTGTAGGGAACCAACAACTGGCTGACGACCTGAATGTGTTCTACTGCAGATTTGAAAGGCACAACCTCACACCCCACACCCCCTCTGACCTTCACTACACACAAACACCAACACCTCCTGCAACCCCCCTCCTCCCCCCTCCTGCTACTCAACCTGCACTTAAGATCTGTGAAGATGATGTGAGCCGCGTCTTTCAGAAACAAAAGATGAGGAAGGCTTCAGGCCCAGATGGCTTCTCACCAGCATGTCTTAGATCATGTGCTAACCAGCTGGCCCCCATCTTCACACAGATCTTCAATAGATCACTGGAGCAGTGTGAAGTCCCATGCCGCTTCAAACGCTCAATCATTATTCCTGTCCCAAAGAAACCAAAAATCACAGGACTTAATGACTACAGACCTGTCGCCCTGACGTCTGTGGTCATGAAATCATTTGAGAGACTGGTATTGGCCCACCTGAAGAACATCACTGGACCCTTTCTAGATCCCCTTCAATTTGCTTATCGAGCAAACGGGTCTGTAGATGATGCAATCAACATGGGATTGCATCATATCCTGCAACATATGGACAGACCAAGGACATATGCAAGGATCCTTTTTGTGGACTTCAGTTCAGCTTTCAACACCATCATCCCAGCTATACTCCAGAATAAATTACACCAACTCTCTGTTCCCATGTCTATCTGTCAGTGGATTACCAGCATTCTGACGGACAGACAGCAGCTTGTGAGACGGGGAAACTCACTTCTAGCACCTGTACCATCAGCACTGGTGCCCCCCAGGGATGTGTGCTCTCCCCACTACTCTTCTCCCTCTACACCAATGACTGCATCGCCAAGGACCCCTCTGTCAAGCTCCTGAAGTTTGCAGATGACACCACTGTCATCGGCCTCATCCGAGATGACGATGAGTCTGCATACAGAAGGGAGGTTGAACAGCTGGCTGTCTGGTGCAGTCAAAACAACCTTGAGCTGAACACGCTCAAAACGGTGGAGATCATTGTGGACTTTAGGAGAAACACCCCAACACTGACCCCCCTCACCATTCTAAACAGCACTGTGGTAGCAGTGGAGTCATTCAGGTTCCTGGGCACTACCATCTCACAGGACCTGAAGTGGGAGACCCACATTGACTCCATTGTGAAAAAGGCCCAGCAGAGGTTGTACTTCTTTCGCCAGCTGAGGAAATTCAACCTGCCACAGGCGCTGCTGATACAGTTTTACTCAGCGGTCATTGAGTCTGTCCTCTGCACTCATTAACTGTCTAGTTTGGTTAAGCTATGAAACCAGACATCAGAAGACTACAAAGGACAGTTTGGACTTCTGAGAGGATTATTGGTTGCCCCCTGCCCACCCTTCAAGAACTACACACTTCCAGAGTGAGGAAAAAGGCTGGAAAAATCACTCTGGACCCCACTTACCCTTCCCACTATCTTTTTGAACTGTTGCCTTCTGGCCGACGCTTCAGAGCTCTGAGCACCAGAAACGTCAGGCACAGGAACAGTTTTTTCCCTCAGGCTATCCATCTTATGAACAGTTAAATTGCCCCATTGAGCAATAACTATGTGCAATACACAGTTTAGTCTTTTTTATATTTATCCAACACATCCAACCTCTTCTGCCATTTCATTCCTCTGGAAAAAAAAAAAAACAAAAAAAAAAAACATTTGCACTGTACATAAAAGATTTGTATTTGCACTGTACATAACAGATTGTATTAGATTTGCACTACCCATGTGTATGTGTGTATGTATGTATGTGTGTGTCTGTAAGTATGTGTATAATTAGTTTAATTTTTTATTTTTTACTATTGTCTATGTCTTGCTGCTGTTTTTGTATTGTTTTTGTATTGTTGTACACTGGAAGCTCCTGTCACCAAGACAAATTCTTTGTATGTGTAAGCATACTTGGCAATAAAGCTGATTCTGATTCCATAACTAAAATGGAGACTTTGGACAATTAAGTTATTATGTTTGTCTTAAATGCCCTTTTTTTTTTTTCTCTAGGTTTGGATTTTATTGCCCAGTTACAGTATTTTATACCCAGAATTACAAATAGATATATATACAGTTTATGTTGTGGCAGGGTGAGCAAGAGACAGACACAGAGGGTGTGGCGTCAGGCCTCGGAGAGGTGTTTATTTGAAATAATAATAAACATAAAATGTCCAAAAGGGGAAATGATGTTTCATTGGGGAAAGTGTCCAAAATAAAGGGGAATCTGGCATCATTGTGGTGAGATGTGGGCTTTGTATAGGTTGGGGAGTGCTCATGGGATGGTCCAGGACATGGCCGGAGTCCGGCAGTTGCATGCACTCACCTCATTAGTTCCAGGGTGCAAGTGGTGGCCTGTTTTTTTTGTAAGGGGAAGGGCAGCCTGGCATCCTAGCCTGTCGGCTGTGACACATGCTGTAATCCCCGGTGTCACTTCTAATTCACGTGGGGGGTCTGGTGGAATGGGTCTGACATGCATCTAACTCGGCCAGTACACTGTACCTGCTCTGCTCCTGGATCTGCGAGGACACCTGTGTGTGCAAACAAGAAGATAGAAGCTGAGGAGAGGTGCACTCTACGTTTTAAAGGCAGCGGTGATGAGGCTCTACTGACATCAGGTGCGTCTCATCAACCACTGGTTTATTAAATTGCCCCTCCTCTCTCCTGCCCACTACCATTGTGAGCCTGGCTGAAGGATGGCTCTCAGAGGCAGGCAACGATGACAAGAGGGAGGGTTAGGTCATACATCTCCGGGCCAGCTCACCCTCTCGCTCGCACACCTACTGTATAGTGTTTAAACCCAAAAACTAGATAAGACTAGAGTGGAATGTTATCAAATAGTAGATAACATTTATTAGATAACAAAAAATAAATAAATAAATAACAGAAAAATTAACTTTAGGGGCATTTATTTCCCCTAAATTGTAAATATTTTAGGTATTTTTGTCACTTAAGGTTTTGTTTGTACTTGATGACTTTGCCTAAACTTCTGAGAACTGATTATGAACAATATTTTTAAAGTGTCTAAAATAAAGGGGAATCTGGTGTCCTCGCAGTGAGATCGTGGCTTTGTGTTGGTCAGGGAGTGCCCATGGGATGGTTCAGGATGTGGGCGGGGTTTGGCAGTCGCATGCGCTCCCCTCATAGGTTCCGGGATGTGAGGGGCGGCGGCATCTGTGGCAGCCTTCCCTGGGCTGTGGCATGTGATGGGAAGGGTGATCCCCAGGTCCATTGCACATCTAGATCACCCGGTACCCTCCCCGCTCTGCTCCTGGGTAGGGTTGCACCAGCTGTGCATAAGGTCTCATGTAAGTTGAGACGTAATGTTCACACTAAGGGCTTAGTAACTACTAGTTAGTTTGTAACTAAGTCAGTGCTTAATCTGGTTGCACCACCTGTTCTTAAGGCAAGACTTAACTAGTAGGTTGTAAGCTCTCTGTAAAGTGATGCGTAGTCGCATAATATGACGTTTACCTGTATTGATCCAATAAGAGGCCTTCAAATTAGTACACAGAAGTGTTAGACAGCCGTGAATTTCAGTTTGATCTTGTTCAAACCTTGTTTGCTCGTAACTGTCAGCTGTAATAAATGATATCCCCATTGAAATATGATACGTAATAAACAAGATTTCATTAATTATATATTTAGCTTAAATAAATTACAATATTCAATAACTATCTAAAATGAATAAGAGACCATAAATAAATAAATACTAATACAACAGGCTGGAAAAATAGACATTTATTCATTTTAATATCTATTTCGTATATGTTGAAACTTGACACCGGGCGGCGTACACAGGAAAGTGCACCGTTAGATCATAAGAGATACATTTTTTACATCATATTTTCTTACGTAAATGTAAACGACTGTAAATTTCAAAACCATCATGTATGTCGAAAGGACTGAAGCCTGTCAACCAAAACTTGAGCTCATTGATGTCAATAAGTGAGTCTTCCGTAAATATTTTGTTTATACGTAGGGTTACGTTCTACCTAAGTTTAATGGAGCAATGCTCAAATATTTAGTAGTGCATAAATTGTGACTTAGTGCCCAATTTACGCCAAAACTAGGCTAAGTTGTAATGTACATATAGCTGATGCAACTGGCCCCTGGACCTGCAAGGATGCCAGTGTGTAACACAATGGAGAAGCCGGCTCCCTGTGGAACGGAGCGCTCTGCATTTTAAAGGTAGAGCGGATGAGGCTCTATTCAAATCAGGTGTGCCTCATCATCCGCTGCCAAATGAGACTTATTAAATTGTGCCCCTGCTCTCTCCTCCCCACTCCATTGTGAGCCTGACTGAATAACGGCCCTCAGAGGCGGGGCGACGATAACAAGAGGGAGGGATGGGTCATTCCACCACAACATATTGTCAAAATGTAAACCAGCTTGTGCACCTTACTCTTTCGTTATTAAAAATGTTGGACCCAACAATGTGTTGTCATTTCTAACATGTGTGAACAGAATGAATATATGGCCTTTTTCAATGCCTGCATGAAGAAAGACTGAAAAAGGGCAAAGGAAATTACTTCTACACTTCCGGCTCCAAATGCATTTTTGGCTCTCACAATTGCTGGCACTCCTCTTGTGTAATCAACTGGTTGATCACATAAGGCATGTTCCACTTTCCAATTCTGTCCTTTTTCATCATCAGGAGCTATTTTTTTATTTTTTTTTATCTCACAATCCAAAGAGGACATCTTACCCTACCTGTGTTGAGAAAGATGACTTGCCTTCAGTTTTTCGAACACGTTAATGCACTTAGAAATGTCAAGTGGATTCTAAATGTCAAGATCCAAGTTTTATTGTAATGAACCAGATAACTTAGAACTTTAATTGTCATACCAGTCATGCTCTTAATACAATGAAACAAGGATGATTTTAACTTTAGACAGGTCTTGCTCCAGGAAAGTTCTGAGTTCTTTTCTTGTATCAACATCTTTTTGAAATGTTCCTCTGCTAATGTATCAATAGTTGTCTAACTGCTTTCACAGTGTTCAATTGGGAGTAGTTTTCTAGCTCCAATTTATAAAAATAAAGTTAACAAATCTATATTTACAAAGACACAATGGAAATTGTACTATGTGTCGGGTACCCATTAAATCATAAAAGCCTCTTTTATGATTTGAGAATGTAGGGGAGACCATGGCTAGTCACATTTTTGTACTCCAGTAAATATTTCTCAAAAAGTTATTTATTTTACTTATTATTTTTACAAAAATGTTCAGTCTTGAAAGCTTTTGGACATTTTTTAGTATTGCCCATGTAAAAACATACAATTTATAATTTCATTTAACACACAATGACCATTGTACTTACAATATACCCCAATAACATGTGTAAAGTTGTCACAATATTGAAGCTGTCACAGTGGGAACATGCCATTAAATAGCCTAGGCTTTTCAGCAAAACTTATTGATGTATACTTTTATTTATCTAATTGATAAAATTGTATTATTACACTATGTGGCCAAAAGTTTGTGGACACCATATGTGCTTGATGAACCTTAAATTTAAAAACCAAAGGCATCAATTTCCCCCTTTGGTGCAATAACAACTTCCACTCTTCTAGGAAGGCTTTCCACTATACTGTATGTAGTGACATGGCTGCAGGGATTTGTTCCCATTCAGACAAAAGTGCATCACTGAGATCCAGCACTGATGTTGGGCGATGGGGCTTGGCTTTCAGTTGGCATTCCAATTCACCACAAAGGTGTTTAGTGGGGTTCAGGTCTGGGCTTTGTGCAGGCCTGTCAATTTCTTCCACATCAGACACAGTAAACCATTTCTTTATGGACTTTGCTTTGTGTACAGGGGCATTTTCATGCTGAAATAGGAAAGGGCTCTCCCCAAACTGTTGCCATAAAGTTGGAAGCACCGAATGCCCTAGAATGCCATTGTTTGGAGTAGAATTATGATTTATCTTCACTGGCATTGATGGGGTAACCAAACTCTTTAATTAGAAGGGGGTGTCCACATATTTTTGGCCATATAGTGTACTATAACGTTATAATTTGGAATCATTTTGGGACACCAACCTGACATTTATGAAAAATACTTACCTTTGTCCTGAGAACACATTTAAACTTTTCAGTTATACTCTACCTTAAATATACAGTTAGCCCTTGCCTGAGTGTACAGTATGCTATAGTGTGCTTTTACTGTGTTCACTTGTTTACCCAACAGCTGTTACAAAAAATTATTATATAAAACCCAGATATACCCCTTGTGACAACTTCCTCATGTGACAATTAGGCCCGGACCAGTCTCTCCTATATACAGTAGTTTCATATATGGCCATCATGCAAGCCCATAAATGAACAAGGTCTTGTAGAGATTCTCTTTTGTTACCTAATGAGTCATTTCCGAGCATCAGCAATAGTGAAAATCTCCACCTAGATGCTTGACAGTGTCCTTGATAAAATTCATAGATGTAGTCTTCAAGACTTCAAAGAGTTGGACTTTTTTTTCTACATGTAGTCTATGACCATTGCGCAGACAGATAAAGAAATCCCTCCACATAACACCAAATCCACATTAAACATGTAAACACCAGCTGAGTCAGACACTACATCAAAAGAGAATGCAAAATCAAGCGCAACAGTCCTGTCTGTTCAGAATGAGATGCAATACTTTCTGCAGAGGAAGCACAGGCTGTGAGCAGACTCTAGAGGTCTTTGCTGACCTATACCAGAATACTGGAACAGCTATTTCATGCCCCTCTGATTAGTGGATTCATCTCTCACAGGTTACCCAACAATGTCAACCCTTGTATCAGCTTAAAAATAATTTTTTAAGCAATATATAGTTCATTTGTTTTATAGGGGTTAATAACTATCTCAGGTATAGTTACAGATAAATAGTTTTGTTTTAGTGACATAAGTAAGGGTGATCCGGGAGTGTTCAAACAATTTTTTCAAAATCTGTTATTTTTTTTTTCTCTTTTTTTCTTCTGTTTTTATTATTATTATTAGTAGTAGTAGTAGTAGTAGTAGTAGTAGTAGTAGTATTGATATAGTATTCCCTTATTTATCGGCTACAAAATAAACTAGGCCTAGTAGACTCAGTCTCTAAACTGAGTAAATTTGTGTCAAGTACAAAGAGTGCTGTAGTTACAACCTACCCCACTATAGTATTTGTTGCATATGTTGATTACCACAATTTTTATGTAATTTTTATTTTTTTTATGCAAAAATTAGGGTTAGACTTTAAATGGAAGTGAATGTACCAGCGTAAAGAAGGTTTAAAGGCCGAAATATCTTTGCTCAATGTTTTTATATTGCACTTACACATAAATACTTCCGCAAAAACATGTATTATTTGAGCTGTAAAGTTGTCTAACTCAGCATTTTATGCACTGGGACAGTCTGATCTCACAGTAAAATCGTAAACAGTAGGTTAACATTTCTTTAGCTAAAATCGATCTGTGCTTACCAAAATTTGAAAGACTACCCCCATTGGCCAAAGCGGTAAGTGTTGTTGGTTGTATAGACACATGTGAGCTCCATTTTATGGGTGTAATGTTCATGGAGGGGTGCCAAAAGTGAGTTGTTTTCAGCTGTCCATATTCTACAAAGTGTACCCAAACACTAAACCTTAACCAAACCAAAAAGTGAACCAGTAAAAATTTAATGTTAGAGGTAAAATTGCAGCCTCCGAATCAAACTTGTCACTGATTATGTAAACAAGATTACTTCTTGGTTTTAATGCAGGATCCGTACCTAGGTCTCCCACGCTGCTGACCCAACGCTGTAATCAACATTATGCGGAAAATGCTGTCAGTTGAGCTTAAAGGTGCATTCAGTCTTTTTTTTTTTTTTTTTTTTTAAGTATTTCAAAGTGGCTTACATCTATCTATCTGTCTATCTATCTATCTATCTAGCCAGCCATCCATCCATCCATCCATTCTTCTATCCATCGCATGCGACTTTTTATGTGCTTTATTAATTGAGAGACTGCATGGTATATCTGTACTTTTAAACATTTATTTATCACACCGCACACTTATCACATTGCTTGATTTCATCAAGTCTTGATGCTGGTTAAAGTCCATTTTCACATTGTCCATCAACAACTGCTACAGCTACTACTACTTTTTGGTTTAACGAGAAACTTTCAAAATTAATGACAAGCACTGCTTCTACAGTAAATACCACACCAGAAGTTAATTAATTTCAATAGCACTGCAGACAGAATTTGCAGGAGCTGTAAGAAACTTTGATGAATTATGAATGTTTTGAGATTGCACAATCCTATGTGTGATTGCACATGTTGCAGATTATAACACTTCAGTGTATTTTGACAACTGTGGGCTTGGTGGAAAGAGTTTTGATTGAGCACAATTCACATCATTGACACCTTCATCCAAATATCCATAGGGGAATACCTGTTAATATCACCCCCAACATTAACAAGTGAGCAAAAGTATTCACTTTCAAAATTTCCAGTTAAAATTTAGCCTTTTGTTACCTTAGCTACAGTACCATTGCCTGACATCAAAACTACTATTATATTACATCAGTGTATTCAGTAATTGTTACAAAATCATTTGACTCAGTACCAGCACACAATGCTGGAGCCCTACTACATTACATCAGAAAAAAAAAATCTTTCTTAACATGAAAATCTGATCTGCTTGTTAGTTTGGAGAAGCACACCATATTTTTTTGTCTTTCTGCCTTTATACAGCAATGCCTTTTTGTTAGGTCATGAAAATCTTTTCTCTCCCCTGCCGAGTGAGTGTTTTTTGCCTGATAAAAGGAACCAATCAGAGAGAGCAGATCGGTGGCTTTATTTTGAAGGCACTGTTCTTTACTGAAATTAATATTGATTCTTGTATCATAGTGCAACAGTTTCATTAAAGTGATGGAAGGGTAAAACTCCATCTCCACCTAGTTGCTGCCAACACTGTGTGATTCATACTCTCTTAGCATCAGTTAGGATATTAACTATAAAAATTTATTTCTCAGTAATTTAATGGCCAGTCTTGCCTTCATGAGCTCATTGTGTTTACCAGAGAAGTACACAATTGCACCAGACTTCAATTATTTCAGACTCATTGTAAAATAAAAGATTTGTGCTTAGTGATTTAAAATTATATTCTTGGCAAATGCTGTCCTGGAAAAGCAACAGTAGGTAGTATAGGCCTTTATACTATGTTTGTAACGATCACATATGGGATACAGGTCAAGTACTTACTAAATAAAACGCAAACTTTATTAAATGTATCTGAAGCCTTAGTATACGACAGAGCCTTCCGTTTAAAACAATGTGTTGTGTTTACCCCCAGAGGGCATCACCACACCTAAAAAAAAACAAACAAAAAAAAACAAAAAAAAAAACATCCAAAACACTCCATAATAAATTATTCCATGCAATTGACTCTGCTCTATATAAAGAGGGCAGCATATTTAGAGTGATGCCTGTAAATGCTTAAACAATTTGCTGAGAAAAGGGAAAAGAAGGAAATGTTTCTTCTACAAACATAAATAGAACTATATGGAGTACAAATATCTTTTTTTTACATAACTACTATTTTACATAGCTATTGTGCCTCAAACTCTCAACATCAGAAATGTAACGTATGCACACAACCTCACATTATACTGTATAGAGAGTCCAGTAGGGGTTACTGATTAGACAAGTCATGCAAGAGTAATAACAAGGCATACCCTTAAAGGGCAGAGTATTCTGTGCTATCCTGTGAGCAATATTTTTTACATTCAGAATATGTCAGCACGTATGCTTCACACATGCAAACACAGGGAATAATGAAAACAATATTTCTGCTGAAAAAAACAAACTCATATTTTGCATTTCATTATGAGAATGCATTAGCATTTTGAGTAGGCCAGCACATTCCTGCTAGCATATGAGAAGACAAATATATTGCTTAATAATATGGTTCTGAGTCTTCTGTCCACTTCCCCTGGGAGTCCCTTTCATTTTTCTGCAAGCATTTTAACCACCCCTTGTCCCCTAATCAACTTGTTTTCCATCAATCTCAGTGATGCTATTATTCATCTCTGCTTGAGCCCACCGAACCAGCACCCCCCCCTCACTCACTAGAACTACGGACCATTCAGAGACAGAACCAAACCCCCCGAAGCCATGGTAGCCATTACAACAGTACCTGGAGATGACAGAGTGTTCCTTGTCTGAAAGGTTAAGGTCAAGGCTCCAGTGGAAGAAAGTCTGTGATTGTCATGGTCAATATTCCCTAGGTCTTGTTAAAACAGATAATGACAGTTGTAAATAGAGTTGTCATTATACATCAATCTCAGTGACTTACAGTCCCTTGTCAATCATTCTGTCTCAGGCAACCCCATCCAAACATTCACTTCAGTTGAGAAAAACTAATTTGTATCACTTTGAATAATTTTTTGTACTCCCTTAATATCAGTATTCCCTTGATTTTTAGTTCCAGTCATAGGACTCACTTAGACGTCTAGGTAATTCTAGAATGCATAACAAGACAATCTGTCACTGCTAAGGGTCTACCTTTGAGGGAGACTTAGTTGAGTCAACAAACCAATTAAAATCTTTTTGGCACTGTAGCATTACAATTCTTATCTGCCACTCTGCCTCTTCACACAATAGTGTCCTTGGAAAGACTGTCTTATACTGCTAACTTACACCAATGCTTGCCAATCTTTCTTGTGTCTTGACATGTGTGAGCTGTAAACTGGATGTCTCCTCCACTTCCCCTCTGTGAGTATGGCCCATTTCTTACTGTCATCATTAGTGTTTTTCCTCACAAAATGCTGTCACTCACCTTGCTCTTGACCTGTAGCCCCTGTTTTAGATTACCATTAACATAGGAGAAATGCACATTCATCTTCATTTCACACCTGTAAAAGCAAACTAATCACATTGCTGCAATTAAGTGCACCTCTCACATATATTCTGCCATTTATAGTAAGAGCTTTAAATAAACTAAGGTATAAATGCCTCACCCACATATACAGTTTAAACTGAAAGTATGTCATTATATGGACAGCATATCTATCCATCCATCCATCCATCCATATAGGGCAGGACAGGGACATACAATAGAGCTACATTGGATAGTATCTCTCTCAAACAGATATTATCCACACTTTCTGCAAAAAAAAAAAAAAAAAAAAACAGGTCTCCCTCCACTACTATTCTAGAGCCTGAAATCGCTCGTTCCTTCAGGCAGCTCATGTAGACCAGCTCGTGCTGACTGCTATTGAATAGTACACGTTACAGTTTTATTTACAATTTTTATCATACATCATGACACATTATGATTCCCCCACAAGGTAAAGCCTAATGCAAGGAGGACCACATCGATCCACCATTGACTGCTTTATAATTAAAGAGATCTATTTCCCCATTGCTCTTCTCTAACATTTTGGGGTCACTGGGGTTCAGTCTGCAGTCCCTTTTTTTTTTTTTTTTTTTTTTGATTGCCATTGTTTTATATTGTTTCCCGGATGCCTTAAAAATTGCTTGTTACCAGCCTTACACTTCCAACATTTCTGAAAAGCAGGTTGTGTTGATTCTGTCTGCACAACTTTCATTGAGAACATGATCTGGACTTTCTGACAGCCTTTTCAGCCATTCTGCAAGACTTCAGAATCACTAGTGCTAATTTACTTTGGCCCCAAAGCTCTCAGACTGGGGTTTCATGGTACTGATTTAAAAAAAAAAAAAAAAACGTGCACTGATGATGAGAGTTGCACTGCTCTTGTACACAGAATAATACAACATTCAGCTCATTTAACCTCATTACAGGTGTGTGCCATGACCTTTGCCTGTATATGCCCAAATCAGTTCAAAGGTTTATGTGAAAGCAAACAGGTTTACAGAATAGCAACATTTCTCACAGAATGATATCTTTGAATCAGGATGGCTGCATATCACAGTTCCATTACAATTAGTATTTGATTGGAGGGGATTTATGGCTAGTACTGCTCTAAATAGCAAGCATGTTAGGTTTTTTTATATTATTTTTATTTTTTTATTCCTCTGTAATAATGATAATAAATTAAAAAAAGAGCAAATCTTAAGCTAGGAGTATATTTTTTATAGTTATAATTAGCCTAATTATAATTTATAATCTTCCAGTGTTTGACAGGCTACATTGATTAGTGTTTTGTAATTCATGGCAGTGCCTATGGGAATTCCCCTATTAAATAAATAAATAAATAAAAGCAAAGCCTTCTCCTGCTGAGCATGTTTGGCACTTTGAAAGTAATTTTCTGCAATCTGCCTTCATTAAAGTCTCCCCAGAAAATGACAAGACACAAAGGAACTAAATGGTCAAATAAAGAATTATTTGATATAACAATTTTTAACATTTGTGTCTCTGAAAAAGGATGCATCATAAATTAAACTTTGAAATCTTTCTTTACTGAAGAAAGAGATTCTGTTCTGTCAGATAAAGAGCTATTATTAATGATCATTGCTTTCATTACAAAACACTTAAGTATTGTAACATTACAGTAGCACTCCATAAAGAGTGATTCACAACAGGCTGAAAACCATAGACACAAAAGCAATACTCTGCATTGGCAGTCATAACATGAGGATTGTTCCCCTCCAGGCCATCAACATAAATATTTCTTATGGTTTATACTTAAAGGTGCTGTAAGCGATTTTAGCCATTCTAGAATTTCCACAAGCTGTCAAGCTGAGCCGTTGGATTAGCCATGCATCTTTTTTCCAAAACTCTGTGCTCCAAAGATACCAAATGAGCTTTTTTGAGACCGACAGATATGGTCGGAACGTTGTTATGGACCATGCAAGACACGAACGGGTTAAGCCATTGCTCACCGTCTCCAGGACGTGATCGGGGTCCAGGTTGGGGTGGAAAGTGGGGTTGCAAAGATCATTTTTAGGTTGGCAGCTGCCACCCTGTGCCACCCTTCTGGCACCACCCCTGAGAAAGCGTCAGAGACCGGACACATTTTTGTTTGCTGTTTATAGAGTCTAGAGCTGTCACAGAGATATCTCAGGACACTTATTTAATTAATATTTTTCAGGGAGTAGTAAACATTTTTGCATACCTTTCCATGAAAAAAAAATCGCTTACAGCACCTTTAATAATAATAATAATAATAATAATAATAATAACAATAATAATAATAATAATAATAGTATAGCTTTGCCATCTAGTCATTAACAGTTGGGTGAGGACCACTCATTATTATTATAATTTTTGTCTGGCCGATATGGCAGTCAACTTGAAATTTTTTACTGACACCTAGTGGTGTGGATGCAGCATCATGAAAAAGCAATAGTTGCCATTTGTCAATGCCACTGTTTGCCAATGCCACTGTTGAAATGTGCTGTTGCAGTCTGACATCACTTTTTATTTATTTTACAGTCAGGGATAACTGATTTAAAAGTGTCAGATAATGGCATCTTAAAATGGCAGCCACATGAGTCAACTCAGGTCAATCTAGGCTACTGATATGACTAGATCCATCATCTCAGGTGAGTGTACATATTTTTAAACATATTTTTCAAAATACTCTTCATTTCTTTAGGGGTAAACCTTTTTAATGAGGAAAAAAATACTGAATGCATCATCAAGGTGTCTTAAACTAAAACTTCAAAAACATTAAGCTAGCTTAACAAGCATCCCAAAGGAAGTTAAATGCTGAATTATTGCACAGTTAGCTGTCTGACCAATTTCTAAAGCAGTCATTTCATGTGTAAAAACCGCACGTTTGAGATCTCTCCAGAGTGGCTCGATGATATTAAGGTCAGGAGACTGTGATGGCCACTCCAGAACCTTCACCTTTTTCCTGCTGTAACCAGTGGAGGGACAACTTGGCCTTGTGCTTAGGGTCATTGTCATGCTGGAAAGTCCAAGAGCGTCCCATGCGCAGCTTTCGTGCAGAAGAATGCAAATTGTCTGCCAGTATTTTCTGATAACATGCTGCATTCATTTTGCCATCAATTTTCAAAAGATTCCCTGTGCCTTTAGAGCTCACACACCCCCAAAACATCAGTGAGCCACCACCATGCTTCACAGTGGGGATGGTATTCTTTTCACTATAGGCCTTGTTGACCCCTCTCCAAACATAGCGCTTATGGTTGTGACAATAAAGCTTTATTTTGGTCTTGTCACTCCAAATTACAGTGCGCCAGAAGCTTTGAGGCATGTCAAGGTGTTATCGGGCATATTGTAACTGGGCTTTTTTGTGGCATTGGTGCAGTAAAGGCTTCTTTCTGGCAGCTCGACCATGCAGCTCATTTTTGTTCAAGTATCATCGTACTGTGCTCCTTGAAACAACCACACCGTCTTTTTCCAGAGCAGCCTGTATTTCTCATGACGTTACCTGTGGGTTTTTCTTTGTATCCCGAACAATTCTTCTGGCAGTTGTGGCTGAAATCTTTCTTGGTCTACCTGACCTTGGCTTGGTATCAAGAGATCCCTGAATTTTCCACTTCTTAATAAGTGATTGAACAGTACTGACTGGCATTTTCAAGGCTTTGGATATCTTTTTATATCCTTTTCCATCTTTATAAAGATTTATTATTACCTTGTTACGCAGGTCTTTTGACAGTTATTTTCTGCTCCCCATGGCTCAGTATCTAGCCTGATCAGTGCAACAAACTCACTTATACACAGACGCTAATTGCAATTTAAAAAGCCACAGGTGTGGGGAATTAACATTTAATTGCCATTTAAACCTGTGTGTGTCACCTTGTGTGTCTGTAACAAGGCCAAACATTCAAGGGTATGTAAACTTTTGATCAGGGCCATTTGGGTGATTTCTGTTATCAATGTGATTTAAAAAGGAGCCAAACAACTATGTGATGATAAATGGCTTCATATGATCACTATTCTTAAATAAATGATCAGTCAAATTTTCAAAATCAATGCCAAAATGTCACAAATTCTGCCAAGGTATGCAAACTTTTGAGCACAACTGTATATACAAGGTTGGGAGGGTTACTTTTGAAATGTATTCCACTACAGATTACAGAATACATGCTATTTAGATTACTCAAGGTCAGTAACATATTCTAAATACTTTGGATTACTTCTTCAGCACTGGTAGATTTTTTTTCACTTGTTTTGACTATAAAAAACTCTGCCAGTACAGAAAGACAAAATACACAAGTTAAAAATACATTCTCTGAAAAACCTAAATATTTTATGCAGTGATAAATCAAGATAATCAAGATTTTTAAAACAAGATATATCAAATTGAACTTGTTTTAAGGATTTTTAGACATTTTTACTGGAAATTAATACAGAAATTATTATCAAGAATACGATTTTTGCCCTAATATCAAAGGTCTTACTATAAAAAACACACACACACACACACACACATATATATATATATATATATATATATATATATATATATATATATATATATATATATATACATATATGATCCAACATGAATTTTCTTGATAAAAAAAAATATGATCGTGCCTGGTAACATGTGCATGTAAAATGGCTAGAAATAGTTTTTTAGCTTAGCATAAAGCTGATAATTAACACAAGGTTTATTTGTATTTCTTCTGCTCCAAACTTACTTTAAACGTACTTCTTTGTCTGCTCGTATGAATGTAACACATCATAAGAAATTGTTTCACAGCCGTTCAAATGCACTTTGGATCACATAATTTATATGTATAAATGTTTTCCATCTGAAAGGACTAAATATTAAATGAAACAAATGACAATAAAATGCAAAGTAATCTCTTCAGTAATCAAAATACTTTTTGAATGTAACTGTATTCTAATTACTAATGATTGAAATTGTAACTGTAGTGGAAGTTACAGTTACTTATATTTGTATTTTAAATACGTAATCCCGTTACATGTATTCCGTTACTCCCCAACCCTGTATATATATATATATATATATATATATATATATATATATATATGATATATATATATATAATCCAAAAGAGAAACCATGGCTAGGATTTTTTTTATTTTTATTTTTTTTGGCTGAAACAGTGATTAGCTGTGATGAATTTAGTGCAGTGTACCCTACTCCAAATTTAGTAAATGATGGGGATTGTGGCTGTGACTCTTAAGTTAAATTACTTTATAATTAGCAGTTCAGACTCAGATAAATAAGAGTTAGGAAGGAATGCAAATTTACCTCATCTGCTGTCAACTGTTGTTTCATAGAATTACACTGATGGCTAAATAGAGCTGCACATATAGATGGGGATGGAGGGAGAGAGAGAGAGAGAGAGATAAAGAAAGAGTCATAACACTGAGTGGATCATAGCACTAAAGAGGAACTGGAGCATGGCAGAGTGCATAAGGCTGTGCTACCTTACTGACACTTTATTCCTTATCAGCCTCCTCATCATTTCCTGCCATGGGTAGACACAGTTCTCAAGTGAGCTGTGAGCTTGATATACACATGAGGACACAACCTTATGTGGAAAAGAGCAACAGCAAAAAAAGAAAACAAATTCCTCCAGCATCTGGGCCTCTGGAGCACCTGCTTTTATGCTGTCATTCCCCTCCTCACAGCTGGAGGCACTGAACTCAACATCAGCAGGTAGGATAAGCTTTGGGACTCCTAACCAGTGTTCAAATTAAGGGGGGCTGGAGTTAATGGAGTCCCAATAAGACTATAGTAATTGAACTTGTGGGGTCCCCTGGTGTCTTATTGAAACTAGAATACTAATGGTAATATATAATTATTATTTGATTTATGATTGTTGGTACAACTAATTAACTAACATTAAATAATTGTTTATCTTAGAACTGAACAGTCACTAGGTTAATATGCATGCAGTTAAAATACACGTAGTATTGCCGGTATTCAAGGGTGTAGATTTGGCTTGAACATTGCAGCGTGAAGCATTTACTTGTTTCCATTGATCATGGTATAAATATTGGGGAGGTTGTACTTGCTTGTTTTGATTATTGGGGGTAGTACCTCCCCCCTGGAATCTGTGCCCTTACCAGTATTGATCTAACGCAACATGTTAGCTCACCATCAAACTGCTGTAAGATATCTGAGAGATATCTTTGTTCATCTGTTATGGTGTACCTGTGACAAGTGGGCCCTCCCTCAATATCTTGAAATATGGAAGCCATAAATAATAGTGATAACAATGAAAACAGCACTTTCTACAATCTTATAATTAAAAAAATTTAACCATATTACTACCATGTACTATGCATCTTATCCACGGTGTCCACTGTAAAAAAAAAAAAAAAAAAAAATATATATATATATATATATATATATATATATATATATATATATATATATATATATTTATTTATTATAAAGCCTATCATCTTATGTGGAGAGCATGGATCTCTTTCCAACGAGAGACGAGGGACTGCTGCATTATCTGCCTTACAGAAACTTGGATGTCTGCGGAGATTCCAGACTCAGCCATCGAACCTGTGGGGTTCTCAGTGCACCGAGCAGACAGAGTGAAAGACCTTGTGAAAGAGGTGGTTGTGTATGTTTTATGATCAACAAATCCTGGTGTGATCAGAGGAACGTACATTCTATCAAGTCTTTCTGCTCTCCTGATCTGGAATTTCTCATGCTTCTGTGCCGGCCATTCTGGCTACCAAGAGAATTCACAGTGGTCATTATCACAGTTGTGTACATTCCCCCACAAGCCGACACAGACTGGGCACTCAAGGAACTGTATGAGAGTATAAGTGAGCAGGAAACCACGCACCCTGAGGCCGCGTTCATTGTGACCGGGGACTTTAACAAAGCCAACTTCAAGTCAATAGCACCGAAATACTACTAACACATCAGCAACACACTGAGGGACCGGGTTTTGGACCATTGCTACTCTCCATTCCGGGATGGCTACAAATCTCTCTCCCGCCCACCATTTGGTAAATTGGACCACTCTTCCATTCTCCTTTTTCCCGCTTACAGGCAGAAACTGAAACAGGAAGCACCCACCCTCAGAATGATCCAGTGTTGGTTGGACCAGTTGGATTCCATGCTACAGGACTGTTTTGATCACTTGGACAGGGAGATGTTTCGGTCCGCCTCTGATGACGACACAGAGTTCTATGCTGATACTGTAACGTGTTTCATCTGGAAGTGCATAGATGATGTAGTGCTGACCAAGTACGGATCTACCCTAACCAGAAACCATGGATTAATAGCGATGTTCGTGTGGCACTTAATGCGTGGACCTCCTCTTTTAATTCCGGGAATGCGGAGGAGCATAAACAAGCCAGTTATGCCCTCCGCAAAACTATCAGAGCAGCCAAACGCCAGTACAGGGACAAGATTGAAGGACATTTCAACACCACCAACTCCAGAAGCATGTGGCAGGGAATTAATATCATCACAGACTTCAAAGGGAATAAAAACTCCACAGTGAACACTGCTGTCTCTTTCAAAGATGAGCTTAAAACTTTTTATGCTCATTTCGAGGGAAACGACACGGCCCTCGCGGAGAGAGCTCCCGCGGCCGAAGCTACAGAAGTTAGTTCACTCTCCATCTCTGTAGCGGATGTAACCCAATCCTTCCGACGGGTGAATATCCGTAAAGCCGTGGGTCCAGACGGCATTCAGCCACGTCATCAGAGCATGCGTGAACCAACTGGCTGGTGTTTTTATGGACATTTTCAACCTTTCCCTCTCCTGGTCTGCGGTCCCCACATGCTTTAAAATGTCACCATTGTGACTGTACCAAAGCAATCCAAAATCACTTGCTTAAATGACTGGCGTCCGGTTGCTCTGAACATCAGCAATGCTTTGAGAGGCTAATCAGTGATTACATCTGCTCTGTGCTGCCTGCCTCACTGGACTCAATGCAGTTTACTTACCACAGCAACCGCTCCACTGATGATGCCATTGCATCTACACACTGCGCTCTCACACCTGGAAAAAAGGAACACATGTAAGAATGCTGTTTGTGGACAACAGCTCAGCATTCAACACCATAGTGCCCTCCAAGCTTGATGTGAAACTCTGGGCTTAAACAGCTCGTTGTGCAACAGGATCCTGGACTTCCTGTCAAGCAGACGCCAGGTGGTTAGAATGGGCAGCAACATCTCCTCATCACTGACCCTCAACACTGGAGCCCTGCAGGGCTGTGTTCTCAGCCCACTCCTGTATTCCCTGTACACACATGACTGTGTGGCAACACATAGCTCACAACCTCTCCCTCAACATCAGTAAGTCCAAGGAGCTTGTGGTGGACTTCAGGAGAAAAGACAGAGAACACAGCCCCATCACCATCAATGGAGCACCGGTGAAGAGAGTCAGCAGCTTCAAGTGCCTCGGTGCCCAAATCACTGTGGAACTCACATGGTCCATCCACACTGAGGCCATTGTGAAGAAGGCTCACCAGTGCCTCTTCTTCCTGAGATGGCTGAGGAAGTTTGGAATGAACCACCACATCCTCACACGGTTCTACACCAGCACTGTAGAGAGCATCCTGACTGGCTGCATCACTGCCTGGTATGGCAACATCACCGCCCTCAACCGCAAAGCCCTGCAAGGGGTGGTGCGAACAGCCAGACACATCATCGGAGGTGAGCTTCTCTCCCTCAAGGACATCTATACTAGGTGGTGTGTGAAAAAAGATCGGAGGATCATCAGAGACTCCAGCCACCCAAGCCATGGGCTGCTCTCACTGCTACCATCAGGCAGGCAGTATCGCAGCATCAGGACCTGCACCAGCCGACTTCATGACAGCTTCTTCCCCCAAGCAATAAGACTTTTGAACTCTTGATCGCTCACGACGATACATATATCAGCACTGCACTTTATTAGCCTCAGACTGGACTCACATTTTATACTTATCTTATTAACACACTGACAACTGACTATCAACCGACAGCTGAATGTCAACACAACACTTCATATTTATTTCCACTGATTACATGGGGTGGGGGGGGGGTGTCAGTGTATTTTTATTGTATACAGTCTTCTTATTTGTGTATACTGTCTATTGCATATTATTTTTATTGTATACAGTCTTCCTATTTTATTTATACTGTATATTGTATATTATTAGGTGTAACTGTAATTACACCTAATAATTACATTGTATATTGTAATTGGCATACTGCTATGTTGCTTGGAACTGCACCCAAGACTTTCACCCACTGTTGCACTTGTGTATATGGTTGAGTGACTATAAAGGGATTTGATTGATTTGATACTCTCATATTACAATTTCACTAAAATATCAAAATGACCAAATTTAATTAATATATCAAATAATTCCCTGAATTTTTGCTACTATGCCATTAGGATTCTTGGGAAATTTTACAGAGATGTAGTCAAGCATCTGACGTAAATATTCAGTTCAAATCAGAAAGACAATCCCGTGCTTTTGCGGCTACCAGCTTTATTTTTGCAGCCCAGTAGTCAGTTTTAAGGGGGACCCCCCAAGAGCAATCATGGCAAAGTTGTTTAATTACTTTCCAGTCATATCCATTAGGGAGCTCCCTGATGCTTTAAGCCAGTAGGATTGCAGTAAAGATTGGAGCTCTGTGGTTGACAGCCCACTAACACTAGGTGATTAAACAGCTTTACTCAATCCATATCAATGGTAAATATGAAATCGGAAGAATCGGAAATGCATCATACAAATGTTGATGAAATAGCTTTATAAGATGTTTTCAGAAACTGCTGCATGTGCCCCATCCTTGGAGGATTAGTTTGGTGGTCATTATAACAATCAGTTTTATAGAGATTTTAAAAAGAGTTTGAAATCATTTAACAAGCGCAGTTTCTGCCCAGTGTTAATGTATTTTTTTAAACTGAAGTTTGGGCTCTGGGCCGTCAGGCTATAATTAAATTACAGCCATGAACCTATTTGGCAGTCGGTTGCAGGTGGTATTACAGGGAGGGACATTCTCATTCTTTGAAGCCACCTGTCAGCCGAATGATTTGAACGTGTGTGTGTGCATGCATGCTTGTGTGTGTTCATGAGTGTACATGCCACATGTGCACATGCATATCATGGCTCATTAGTTGTGAGCATTCAGAAACACTCACAATACAATGCAGGCTGACTGCCAATATGGCTTCTGTTGCTCAGGTGTGAAGTGAATTTATGTTGATGATACAGGAGTTGGGTGCCCGCCAAGCAATATGGCATCATGCAGCTGTGTTCAATTTAGAGGCAATGTCTTTGAAAGAGTGAATACTCAAAGCAGCCCCCGGCTCAACTCCTGCCTCAGACGATACAATCTGCTGACATCTTCATTCTGTGGTAGAGGAGGAAGAGCAAAGAGTTTGTGTCCAGCCACAGAATAGCTCAATTTATCAGCTAAACCCCCAAACTAAATTTTTTTTCAAAGACTTGAGAGTCTGTATATTTCTTTTGACAAATGCAGCACTTGAATATTTTGATTGACTCAATTCATAGATCGACAAATAGATTATAAATACTTATAGGGTAGCTAAACGTATCTTTACTTGTTCCCTTGTGCACAACTTTAAATGAATAGTTAATCCAAAAGTAAAAGTTCTGTCATCATTTACTCACTTTCATTTTGTTCTAAACCTGTACGATTTTTTTCTTCAGTGTAACACAGGTGAATATTTGAAGAATTTCAGCTTGTATCCATATATTTTCCATATAATGAAAGTGAATGAGGACTGGGACTGTCTAGCTTAAAAACTACCTAAATCTCTTTCTGTTCCTCACACAAAATTATTGAATGGCTTCAGAAGTCTTTTGCTTCAATATTGAGCACAAGTATTATTACCTAATTTTATAATACTTTTATGGCACTTTTCTGGTGATTTTGAGCTTGACAGCCCCTCCCTGAATTGTTTTTTTTTTTTTTTTGATTGGATTTACTTAAAATAAAAATAAAAACCCTAGGAATAAATATCCATGTAGAAATTGCTAGTACATTTAACAGACCATATTTAAAGGCTGCACACAATTTTTGGTGGCTTTAATAAGAAATACTCAAAGTAAAGTTTACTTTACAATACTGTTTTTCAAATAAATTTTACTCACTCTTTGTTTGTACATTATACTTTAGCAATATAGCACTGAATAAAGCCATGCTTTTAAAAGTGTACTAGCATTTCAATGCTTTCATACTTTATTTAATTCACGTACCACATGACACATGGAATCCTTCTACAGGGTAGTTTAATGCATGCTATGTAGTCTGCTGGACAACATCACTTTGCTTTAATGGCAATTGAATCAAGATCCAGAGCTGCACATGAAGACCTGGGCTGCATTTCCCGAAAGCATTGCAAGCTTAAGTTGATCGTAAAGACCACTGATGCCAATGGTTCTAACGATCTACTTAGGCTTACGATACTTTTGGGAAACACAACCCTGAACAATTGGTGCACAAATCACGATGATGGTAACAATCAACAGATCAAAAGAGACCTTCCAACTGACTCTGAAAAACACCAAAAGAAAGATGCCCAGGGTCCCTGCTCATCTGCATGAATGTGCCTTAGGCATGCTGCAATGGAGGCATGAGGACTGCAGATGTGGCCAGGGCAATAAATTGCAATGTCTGTACAGTGAGACGCCAAAGACAGCATAACAGGGAGACAGGAAGGACAGCTGATCGTCCTCGCAGTGGCAGACCACGTGTAACAACACCTGCACAGGATCGGTACATCCGAATATCACACCTGCGTGACAGGTACAGGATGGCAACAACAACTGCCCGAGTTACACCAGGAACACACAATCCCTCCATCAGTGTTCAGACTGTCCGCAAAAGGCTGAGAGAGGCTGGACTGAGGGCTTGTAGGCCTGCTGTAAGGCAGGTCCTTACCAGACATCACCAGCAACAATGTCACCTATGGGCACAAACCCACCTTCACTGGACCAGACAAAACTGGCAAAAGTCCAGGGGTGATGGTCAGACTCGCATATATCGATGAAAGAATGAGCGTTACACCGAGGCCTGTACTCTGGAGCGGGATTGATTTGAAGGTGGAGGGTCCATCATGGTCTGGGGCGGTGTGTCACAGCATCATCAGACTGAGCTTGTTGTCACTGCAGGCAATCTCAACGCTGTGCGTTACAGGGAAGACATCCTCCTCCCTCATGTGGTACCCTTCCTGCAGGCTCATCCTGACATGACCCTCCAGCATGACAATGCCACCAGCCATACAGCTCATTCTGTGCATGATGTCCTGCAAGACAGGAATGTCAGTGTTCTGCCATGGCCAGCGAAGAGCCCGGATCTCAATCCCACTGAGCACGTCTGGGACCTGTTGGATCGGAGGGTGAGGGCTAGGGCCATTCCCCCCAGAAATGTCCGGGAACTTGCAAGTGCCTTGGTGGAAGAGTGGGGTAACATCTCACAGCAAGAACTGACAAATCTGGTGCAGTCCATGAGGAGGAGATGCACTGCAGTACTTAATGGCCACACCAGATACTGACTGTTACTTTTTTGACCCCCCCCCCACCCCCCACCCCTTGTTCAGGGACACATTATTCCATTTCTATTAGTCACATGTCTGTGAAACTTGTTCAGTTTACACTACCGGTCAAAAATTTTGAAACACTTACTCATTCTTTATTTTATTTTATTTTATCGCATTTTAGAATAATAGTAAAATCATCAAAAATATGGAATAACATAATGGAACTATGGGAATTATGTTGTGACTAAACAAAATCCAAAATAAATTAAAACTGTGTTATATTTGCCACAAGTTGAGGTGGAGAGGATGATGAAGGAGAGGCGATGTATCTATATGCTGGCTTTAATGAAGACATAAAACAATGTGGCATGCCATAAACAAAATCAACTGACCAACACAAGCTTTACACGGAAAAGAACTGACAATGAATGAACATAACAGGAGGGTATAAATACACAAAGGAACTAATGAGGGAATGAAAGACAGGTGAGGATAGTCAGGAACAGCTGATAGTGATGAGGGCAGTGCTCTAAGGGAGTACTCACCCTTTGCCTAGAATTTGCAGACATGTACTCTTGACATTTTCTCAACCAACTTCTTGAGGTATCACCCTGGGATGCTTTTTAAATAGTATTGAAGGAGTTCCCATCTATGTTGGGCACTTATTGGCTGCTTTTCTTTATTATTTGGTTCAAGTCATCAATTTCAAAAAAAAAAAATTATTTTTATTTTTTTATTAAATTTTACTTTTATAATGAAATAAATTAATATGATGGCACAATTTTATTTTTGTCTACAAACTAATTTCAAACATTTAAGCATACGCCTTGAGATCAAAAGATTTTTAAGATCATGAGAAACATTTCAGTCAAGTGTTTCAAAAGTTTTGACCGGTAGTATGTCTTAGTTGTTAAATCTTTTTATGTTCATACAAATATTTACACGTTAAGTTTGCTGAAAATAAAAGCAGTTGAAAGTAAGTGGATGATTCTTTTTTTTTCTTTTTTTTG
Source organism: Myxocyprinus asiaticus (assembly GCF_019703515.2). Taxonomy (NCBI): domain Eukaryota; kingdom Metazoa; phylum Chordata; class Actinopteri; order Cypriniformes; family Catostomidae; genus Myxocyprinus; species Myxocyprinus asiaticus. Next base: position 30,666,848 of record NC_059349.1, read on the forward strand.
CTGAGTTAATATATATATATATATATATATATATATATATATATATATATATATATATATATATATATTATTTTTGTATTTTTTTATTGAGTACAAATGTAATTTACATTAAACAAAATTTATGTTAAAAATCATAAGACATAAATAATATGTGTGCAAACATGATTTTAATGTGATAAAATCACTTACAAACCATTTCTAGCCAATTTTACAACTTTGTTACCATGATGATGTAATGTCAACAAACCCTTAAACCCTAAAATGACTGTAAAAATGACCATTTAAACAACTTTACTGCTCAAATAATACTCAAGTTTTAACAGAATAATTAATGCAAGTGCTTTTATAAAATTATAAGCTTCACATTTCTGTGTTTAAACCCTCCAAACACTGGCCACATTCACATTTATTGTTTCCATTCACTTCCATTGTAAGGGCCTCACTGTAACCTAAATTTTTGCTTTTTTTAAAGAATAGGAAGAACGAAGAGAGTCGCGTGACACCATGCGAGTTTCGGACGTGTGAACGGCGAGCTCCGCGCACTTTGCTAGTTTTAATACTCGTTGTGTCATAATCCGGTGAGATTCGATACACTCGGTTTCATAACTTTTCTATGAAGACGATATGTCAAAGAAGTCAAAATCCTTGGGCTCTGGAGATATTAAAAGACACTTACGTGCTCATGCTGAAGTCCCTGAATAACAGGCCAAAAGCTCGGGACTCAATTTGCTGGTGCGGTGGAAGAGATCCAGCGTCAGCTGTCGAACATGACGGCAATGCTAACAAAGGTCGATGCTGACTTGGAGGATCTGGCTGTAATACGTCGATCGATAACTGCCATGGAGACGAAATTCACTGAGTTGGTTACAAGAGTGGGGGACGTCGAGAAACGTATAGATTATCTGGAGTCATCGGAGAGGGAATTAGCTGCTAACCTGCTAGCGACCAAGGTGGACTTGGATTGCATTTGGGAAAAGTTGGAAGACCTTGAGAATTGTATTTGGCGGAATAACATCCGAATTGTTGGAATTCCTGAGAAAGAAGAAGGCCAAGGTATGGTGAAATTCCTAGACGAGCTCTTCCCGAGTCTGCTTGACATAACAGGCCATAAGCTGGAAATTGAGCGAGTTCACAGAGTTCTGTCTCGGAGATCCGCTGAGGGAGACAGGCCCCGATCAATTCTGGCCAAATTTCTGAGATCTTGTGTTATGCGAGGCGAATAGTAAAGGAAGGCTTTCTTGGAAGAACCACAGCATTTCCTTGTTCCCAGACTTTGCAAATTCGACAAGAGAGAAACATGATCGATTAAAGGAATGCAAGAAACTCTTACATCAACGGAAGGTCACTTTTGCACTGATGTTCCCGGCCAAATTGAGAATAGATACTAGGGATGGCCACAAAATATTTACATGCCCACAGCAAGCGATGTCCTTTATAAAGTCAATGGAGTGAGTAAGTCATTGTATGATGCTCTCGATTCAGCCGAGTGAGCCTGACTCACTGAACATTCTCTTGACTGTCCGAGGAAACTGAGCACCTATTTTGTTTCTTTTTGTGTTGGTTCCGCCTAACGGCTGGAATAACACTCCTTCGGGACAGTTTGTGGATGAATCTGCTCGTTCCTTGTGCTTATGCCTCCTATTGGATGGAATTTGTTTTTTGGAATATTTCTTGCAAATCATTAGAAGGATTAGGGCATTTGTTACACTCATGTAACAGCCAAATGGGCCGGCTCACTGAACATTCGTTTGACTGCCCGAGGAAACTGAATGTTTTTTTATTTATTTTTTGTGCTGGTTCTGCAAGCGGCTGGAGTTTGTTTTGTGAAGGAACATACCTTAGGGACAGTTATGTGGATGAATCTACAGGTTCTTTGTGGTCTTTATAATTTTATTTTTGACACACAATTTATTTTTTCTAATATGTCAAAATGTCAAATGTTAGTATGAGTGGATTGTCTCTATCCACGTAGAATATGAAAAGGTTGGGGCACCCCATAAAAAGAAGAAAGGTTTTTCTTTTCTTAAACGTAATAAATATGATATATTGTTTCTTCAAGAAACGCATCTTTCCCTGCAAGAAGCTGAAAAATTTTGGATGATATGGGGTGGACATGTTTTCTTTAGTGCTGGCTCAGGTAAGAGCAGGGGAGTCATTACATTGATAAGTAAGCATCTGCAATTCAAATGTCTCAAACAGAGCAAAGATAAATTAGGAAGATTCATTATTGTTTTAGCAGAAATTCAGGGGCAAAGTCTTATTTTGGCTAATATTTACGCACCTAACATTGATGAACAGGGCTTTTTATAGATCTTGAAGGGATGTTGCAAGCCGCTGGCATCCCTCATGATATAATATTGGGAGCAGACTTTAATCTTCTGATGGACTCAGTCCTTGATTATAGTGAAGCAAAAGTGTGTAAGCCCCCTAGAGCAACAGTGATGCTTCGCAGGATGTGTAAAAATCTTGGTCTTACAGATATTTGGCGACTTTTGAATCCATCTGGTAGGGACTATAAATTTTCCATAAGATCTATTCTAGAATAGATGTTTTTTGGATATCTAAGTCCCTCATTTCATCTGTTGTTGATTGCTCAATTCGAAATATCTTATATATAGATATAGATCTTAGATATCTCAGACCACGCCCTGATGAGTTTAGAGGTGTTGACATACAGAATGATTAAAGAATGGAAAGCTTCCACCAACCATGACACAAGCCCGGATCAGTCTGATTCTTAAAAAGGACAAAGATCCAAGTGAGTGTAAGAGTTACCATCCAATTTCCCTGATCCAGCTAAACGTTAAAATATTGTCAAAAATTTTGGCTAACTGATTAAGTTATGACATCTCTTATACACATAGATCAGGTGGAGTTTATTCAGGGCTGCAGCTCTTCTGATAACATTAGGTGTTTCATCAATATCATGTGGTCAGTGGCAAATGATCAGACTCTGGTCGCTGCCATCTCACTTGACGCCGAAAAGGCATTTGATATGGTAAAATGGGATTATCCTTTTAAGATTTTGGAAATATACGGGTTCGAGAATAATTTTATTGGATGGATTAAGTTACTTTATAGACACCCGGTAGGGGCAGTACAAACAAATGTATTAATTTCAGATTATTTTACTCTGGATAGGGGCACCAGCAGGATTGCCCTCTTTCCCCATTATTGTTCTGTCTTGCCCTGGAACCATTAGCAGCCGCAATTAAAAAAGAAGATGATTTTCCAGGGGTTGTGGCGGGAGGTATGGCGCATAAATTTTTGCTTTATGCAGATGATATTTTATTATTCGTCTCCGACACTACTAGATCTATGCCTTGCCTCCATAGAATTATTAATTCCTTTCCAAAGTTCTTGGGATACAGCGTTAATTGGTCTAAATCCGAAGCTTTGGCTCTAACAGCATACTGCCCAGTAATGGCTTTTCAGCCAGGCGCCTTTCAGTGGCCCAAACAGGGCATTAAGTATTTGGGTATTTTATTCCCAGCAAATATTTAGAGAAAAAGAGTTAATTTTGACCCTTTAATAAAAAGGTTTTTGAGCAATGTGGACAGGTGGGCTTCACTACATTTATCTATGACTGGGAAGGTTAATGTTATAAAAATGAATTGTATTCCAAAATTCAACTACCTACTACAGTCCCTCCCCATTGAAGTTCCCCTCTTTTATTTTAAACAGTTTGATAGTATAGCTAAATCCTTTATCTGGAATGGTAAACGTCCTCGGATGCATTTTAACAAGTTACACAGGCCAATTGACAAAGGTGAGTTAGGTCTCCCCAAGATTTTGTTTTACTATTATGCTTTTGGTCTTAAACATTTGGCACATTTGGTGCTTCCACCTGACAGAGCCCCTCCCTGGCTTTTTATTGAACAGGAGGTCCTTGCCCCTAACTTGCCATTGCAAAGTCTTTCTACCAAGCTGCCCGGAGAAGTAAAGACACATCCCGTTATCTCGCACATGCATTTAGTGTAGACAAAAGTTTCCCGCGTGTTCAGTTCGGACATTTACCTGAACGTTGCTGCAAATATTTGGTTAAACCCTAAATTATGCATGAACAAGTCCCCATTCTGCTGGACAGAATGGATTGAGAAGGGAGTTGCTACACTGGATGACCTGTATGAAAATGGAGCATTGAGATCCTTTGAAAATATTATGCAGTGGTTTGGGATTTCCAGATCTCAATTCTTCAGGTACTTACAGCTGCGCCATCTTCTTTGTTCAAACCTTTGGGTGTAGTACACAGCCCCCTAAAGCAGCAGACACTCTTGAGATGGTGCTTGCTGCTTTTGGAAAGGTTCACAAGGCTTCAGTGTACTATTCCTGGCTAATTCAGTGTCTAGGGGATGGGGTTTTAACATCTCTTAAGAAGTTATGGGAGAGAGACTTGAATTTAGTACTGGAGGATGAAGAATGGGGTAGGATTTTTAAAAATGTCAAGTCTATGTCTAGGGATGCAAGGGTGCACCTCATTCAATTTAAGATTCTGTATAGTTTTTATTGGACTCCCTCTAGATTGTATAGGCTTGGCCTTAAAGGCACACCTACTTGCTGGTGATGCCAGTTGGAGGATGGGGACATAGCCCACGTTTTTTGGTTCTGTACTGATTCAAGAGTTTTGTTCGAGGGTTCAGAGTTATGTCTGTGAGGTCTTGAGCACTCAGATTTTTTTCTGCCCCAGACTTTGTATTTTGGGTGATGAGGCGGGTATTAATGTAGGGAATAAACACATAAAAAACTGGGTGCTTACCAGCATGATTATTGGCAGGAAGGTGATTCTTGCTGGATGGAAGTCGGCTGGTGCGCCCTCATTTCAAGAATGGTGCATCAAGTTGGGCAGAGTGGCGGGCTTTGAAAAGATGTCACGTAGATGGCTGGGCAGTTTGGGGGCTTATGACAAGAAATGGGGCACTTATTTGGCCTTCCAAAGGGTTGCCATGGAAGAGCAGTGGAGAGGGACAGTTTGGATTGAATATATATAATTGATTAATATGTGGAACATTTTTATTTTTTGTTGGTTAATATTTTGTGTCTTTTTATGTCATCAAGTATTTCTTTGGACTGTCTGTTTATATGTGTGTCTGTTGTTATTCGGTGTCTGACCACTGGGATGTGAGTTGGGTGTTGGGGGGCTATATATTGATGAAAGTTGATTCCGTGTTTTCATGTGCTGTCTGTGTTGATTTGAGTTTGGAATCAATACAAATTCTTAATGTAAAAAAAAGAAAAGGAGGAACGAATCTAAATTAATTTTTGTTGTAATCAACATTATGCCACAAATGCTTTCAGTTGAGCTTAACTTGTATTAAACCCGGAACATTCCTTTAATCTTTTCTGCTACATTTACTTCACCACAAAATATTTTTTCAGTGCAGTCCTCATTCACTTTCATTAAATGGAAAAGACTGACCAGGATATTATTTGTCGCACAAATGAAAGAAAGAGTTTGAAACAATAGAGTGTTTTAAAAAATGACAGAATTTTAGGTGGTTTTCATACTGTGCACGTTTGCTGCAGTTCGAATCAGAGCGCAAGTGTTCCATGTGTCCCCTGTAGTCTGTTTAACTTTGTGGTTTCCGTACAACTTGCACCATGACAAACTTGCACAGGATAAAAAACAATGTGGATTGCTGTATTTTTGAGTTTTTTATTACTTTGGTGTTTTATGTGCACTAGAGTGAACGACACTTGTACCTTTATGTGTCGCACGGCATAATTTAGCAGATGTGGATGTCCAGGGATGTCCAGGAGTGTCCAGGAGAAGTCTTTTTTTGAGGAGACAGCTAGTTACGAGCGATGCATTTGCAGCTCTGCTTACATTGCACATACATTTATGCACAAACTGTATTACACTACGCACCCACAAACGTTTTCCTGCCACTCATGATACACGTGTTTTTTTTTTTTTTTTTTGCTACTGAAGATGGTATCATGCTTAAATAGGCAAAAAAACGCATGCGCTAGTTAATTTACTTCCTAAACAAGTGCAGACCAACCCAGTCTCATGAAAATTCGTACAGAATTAATGAGCTGGCTATTTCGTATAGTTGTTCGCATAAACTCATACAACTCATCACGTGCAAATTCACGGAGGTGTAATCCGGAAGTAAGTGCAAGTTCCACACATGAGGCATTAAGGACATACTTATTAATATTATGCCCTTACCCAAACCCCTTATCTAAACTTAAGCAATCAGTAGAGTGTGTAAACATGATAGGAAGCTGTTGTGTGTGACAGAAGCAAGTAATTGTCACGTATTAGATGGAAACTATGTCTAGCGACGTCATTGGCTTTAGTGAAAGTCGTAAGGATTCAAACACAAATTTAGAAAAGTCGTATGAATCCTGACGATTTCACCGTGAGAGTGTGTTGGTGCAGACTGTAGTACAAGTTACATTATCACTCATGTGAACCGTTCTACAGTTCCATTGCAACTGAACTCAAACCACCTTCTACAGGTAGTCTCGGGTTCGGTACCTAGCCTTCATATTACCAATTGTCATTGCAAACCGTAATTTGATTCGGACTAAACTGCCAGTGTGATAAGCCCCATCATTTTTGGGTGAACTATTCCTTTCAACACAGCTGAATATGTGGGGAAAAAAATAATAATAAAAAATTGGTTGTACTGCAACAAAAAGCCTGCTAAATTCAGGCTATTAAACAACCAAGTTCTTTTAAAGGAATCTGACCATAACTTGACGTAAAATGCTCACAATTTGTTCAAAAGAATAATTTTTCAATTCCACAAAAATTCAGATAATATTATGTTGTGTTGTTCATCATCTGAAGCCTAAAAGATTGCATTTTTTTATATATATTTAAGGATGCATAGTCATTTGTATGTGCCTTTTAACAGAAAGTCAGGTTAAGTGCAACTGATATCAGCTTCATATGATCTCATGTTGCACATCATTCATTACCCTTGTTGTCTCATTACATTTGGAGGTTGTGCCACTATAAGCCATTGTGCTAAGAGGAAATGGGAAGGTATTAAACAGGGTATTGTCAGCATACTCCATCTACCCAGTCTGAATGATATGAATAGTGCTTTGGGCATCCAAGTGCAGCATATTTTTTAATAAGTGAACAATGTGGTTTTCTGTTTTCACCACAATGTCTTGGAGTGCTCTGGCATGAAGTGCCTCTATGTTCTAAATCAGTAGCACCAAAGTGAGGTATCATCCACAAACATGCTCTGGAGAGATATCTCATAAACTCTCTTATTATTGCCTGAATATATTGAGAGTGAATCAGCAAAGGATCTTGACTTTGGCTCTGGAACTGTCATTTTTTTTACATTTTGACCTTGATATTCCCATAATATAGGGTTCATGATCCTTTGTACCAAGAGTCGTTTGTCACTGATATTATGATTTATACAGTCCTACATCCATCATAACCATCACTTAAATTCATTGGGCCTATGACAAAATTTTAACAGGTGGGCAAATTTTTATATGTATATTATATATGTACTAGTATAATGTCATTACACTATTTTATAGATATTTAACATAGCTATAATTGAATGAGAACGGGTGAGATTTAAGAGCTACAGTAGAGGGGTAGATGTTCAGGGAATATTTAAATCTGTTCCTCAAACAATGCTATCAGATGGATTCAGAAGACTGAGTAGAAGCTTTTTTTTATTATTTCTTTTTTTTTATCTTTTTTTTTATTTGGCAGTTAAAATCAGTGTCCACTTTCATTGTATAGAAAGAGCAGCTCAGACATTCTGCAAAAATAATCCTCTTTCTGTGTTCCACAGCAGACACAAAATCATAAAGGTTTCAAGTAGCATGAGGGTGAGTAAATTATGACAACATTTTTATTCATACCCTAAAAAGTTTGCCTTGGGTAAAGTAATGGAACCCTCAGAAAACCAGCTGAATATGGCAACAGAGTGACATTTCAACATTGTTTTAATATGGTACAAGAGTGACATTTTGGTGGTGCAGGATAAAAGTCTCTACACTGCGTGCACAATTATTAGGCAAGTGAGTATTCTGATCTTATTATTATTTCTAAGTCAATTTTCCAACTCTAAACCATATACACTTGAATGCTTATTGGATTCAATCATTTTCAGGTGATATATATTTGTGTAATGAGGGAGGGTGTGGTGAAAGTGACTAACACCTTATACCAAGGTATGCATAATTATTAGGCAGCTTCATTACCTCAGGTAAAATGGGCAAAAAAAGAGATTTAACTGGCACTGAAAAGTAAAAAAAATTAAAATGCCTTTCAGACAGATGCAACACTCTTGAAATAGCTAAACTATTGATGCGTGACCACCGGACAATCAAACGTTTTGTTGCGAATAGTCAACTGGGGCGCAAAAAACGCATGGTGAAGAAAAGGTGCAAATTAACTGCAAAAGACTTGAGAAGAATTAAACGTGAAGCTACCAGGAACCCATTATCCTCCAGTGCCACCATATTCCAGAACTGCAACCTACCTGGAGTGTCCAGAAGTACAAGGTGTCAAGTGCTCAGAGACATGGCAGAGGTCAAGAAGGCTGAAACACGACCACCACTGAATAAGATTCACAAGTTGAAGCATCAAGATTAGGCAAAGAAATACATGAAGACAGATTTTTCAAAGGTTTTATGGACAGATGAAATGAGAGTGACTCTTGATGGACCAGATGGATGGGCCCGTGGCTGGATCACTAATGGACACAGGGCACCACTTCGAGTCAGGTGCCAGCAAGGTGGAGAAGGGGTACTGGTGTGGGCTGCTATCATTAAGGATGAGGTAGTTGGACCTATACAAGTTGAAGATAGACTGAAACTCAACTCCCAAACCTACTGCCAGTTTCTGGAAAGTACATTCTTCAATAAGTGGTACAGGAAGAAGTCCTCAGCATTCAAGAAGGCCATGATCTTTATGCAGGACAATGCTCCATCAAATGCATCCAAATACTCCACTGCTTGGCTAGCCAGTAAGGGCCTCAAAGATGCCCAAATAATGACTCGGCCCCCTTCCTCACCTGACTTAAATCCTATTGAGAACTTGTGGGCCCTTCTCAAATGTAAGATTTACAGTGAGGGAAGACAATACAGCTTTGAACAGCATTTGGGAGGCTGTGAGCGAAAGCTGATCGTGAACAGATCAAGAAAGTGACAGACTCCATGGATGGAAGGCTCATGGCAGTTATTGAAAAGAAGGGTGGCTATTTTGGTCACTGAATATTTTTGAAAGGCCAAACATTTTATTTAATTGTCATTTTGTGTTACTTATTTGTTGCACTTACTCTAAAAATTGAGAATAAACGATTGAGTTGGGAGAAATTATTTTTATAATTTAGTTGCCTAATAATTGTGCACACTAATAGTTGCCTAATAATTGTGCACACTTATATATTCCCCCGAGAAAGACAAAACTCACTTTTCCTTTGTTAAACATTCAGGTTTGAGGTTCAATAACATTTTGGATTGACTGAGAGCATTGTGTTTGTTCAACAATAAAATTAATCCTGAGGAATACAGTTTGCCTAATAATTGTGCACGCAGTACAGAGTGTCATTTCCTTATGAGAATGTGTTGGCCTCTGAGAACCTACGAGGGCCCCCAATTGTCAACAGTGGCCCTTCCTCAGTTATATTTATGAAAAAAATGCACAACAAATTTAGTATTCAAAAAGTATTCTTTTGTAAATGTTTACACAAAACAAATACTAATGACTCAGATTACAAATCATTGGCAGATCATATAGGCAGACCAATCGATCATATTGCTGATGAATGGCTGTGATTAGTAAGTTCACTGTCCATAGCTGTAAGAGTGGGAGCACATACTATTGTTTTTGGTGTCTGCAATGTTGCTCCCTAAAGCTGATCAAACTAGAACTCAAACTGAACTGTAACTTCTTAACGAAAATAAATAAGGCAAAATATCTGATTATAGAAGCTGAAATAAATGTGTTATGTCAGATTGCATACAACTGTATCCCCTAGGCCCACGACAGCGGTGTTTTTACATTTCATACACTCTCAATCATGTACATAACTGTTTCAGTTATTTGCTGTTTGTTGCAAAGTCCTGGTCATTTTATAGTTCGACCATTCACCAAATAGAGAAGCCGGGCTTGTGGGACACAAATCCATTGATTAAAAGCTCACTGTCCAATATGCAGATCCAATGAAAATACTGAAGTGTTCATGAAGCTCCCAAAACTCAAAGAGAAACACAATGTCCGGGCGGGACCCAAATTTAAGTGTTTAGATTTTCTCATCCAATGAACATTGATCTTTACTCCCCTGAAATCGAATGGTACCAGTATCTGCCATAGACTTCTTTTGGAGCACAGCTTCTGTTGCGCTCTATTGGCCTTTCATGGCTGGAACATATTCCCATAGAAAAATAAGCAGACTGCATTACTTGAATTAACAACATGACAGTTATATGTGATATTTTACTCTATAATTTGCTATTGCACAAAGACTGCATTTTATATAGATTATTTGTACATAGATTAAACTCATAATTGCCAAATTTCATTTGAAATATTAGGGGAATCCGTGCTTCCCATGTAGTCTTAAAGCAATCACCACTGGTGTCTTTATTGTGCCCAGAAGTAAATTTCACCTAAATAAAGTATATAGGTGAAAACCCAACATGTACTTCCACAGAAAAGTCTGTCAGTCTCTAACTATTTAATGCCATCAGAGGTTTCCCTTTACCAATAAGACTACACTTTCAACGCAGCTATGAGAGAAGGAACCTTACGGTCCATGGAAATGAGGTAGTGCTGATGAATGGCTGTGATTAGCGAGCATGTGGTTTTATGGCCTAGCAGCTTCTGTGTTATCACTTAAATCCGAGGAAAGATGCTTCATCATGGGCCCAGAGCAGCTGACAGGTCTCACATAAAGCAAAACAAGTATCCAGTGCATGCAATAAAACTCAAAATGATCAGGCCAAATAAGCTGGTCTCAACTATAAACCCTCAAAAAAAGACAATTATTTTCAAGGAGAATGAAAATGAGCTGACGGATTATTGTTCTAGAGGGGGCAATATATTAAAAAAGGACATGTTTCTGTGCATATTTTATGCTCTGCTATGACAAAATCAAATTGTGCTATACTTATAGTATTTAGTTTTTAGGTCATGAATGTGGTCACATTAAACTTTAAACTTTATCTATGGTAACCTAGAAATAACCCAGATGGTGTCTATGTGTTAATAAGCGTTATTGACAGTAATTTATTAACAAAAGTTTTTTTTTCATAATATTTGAAGTGTTCGAAAACAGAGCACCACTCTGGGGTATATAGTGATACATTATGTGTAAAAGACAGCAGTTAGCATGTTATTCAAAATATTGTGTTACTTTTTAATGAGCGTGGTTTGATTGTACTGTATCTGAGTCATTGAATCTCAGATGGATACAGATTAATGTGTAAATCACAGCCTGACACCAGGTCTTGTCATGGCCTCTGGAGCAGTTGGACTAGGTCTTGACTCAGACTTGAAGAAGTGTGGATTCAGACTTTACCCCAAGATCAGTCAAGTCCCTTCAAAAATATACCATGAGCACTTCAACTTCTCTGCCACACACACACACACACACACACACACAAAACATTGTTTCTCTTACAAAAAAAAAAAAAAACACAAAAAAAAAAACTTTCTTTATCTACCCAGAGATGATATCCTGCAGGTGGGGGTAAACAGAAATGCTTACTTGACTTACTGAATGGAATATAGTAGTGCAACTGAGGAAATTGTACACAAATTATTATTAAAGTTTTAGATTCACTTTCTGCATAAACAGTATATCATATTTAATACATTATTGTTTGATTTTTAGGTCAGTTTGAGTTATAGTACAGTAATGCTGTTTTTAGTTGACTTACAATGAAGGGAATTATAATTGTACACTGAAGCTGTATTGCATTGCAAAGCCACATAGGCAGTGTGTACCTTTTATTTGAGTTTAACACTGACATGTCATAACTGATATACAATTGTGTTCACTTAACCTAGGATGTGGTATTTTTTTCATTTTTATTCTCGACTTGTAATATTGATTAACCAACAAATGCTTATGCAAATAATATATGAGGAATATTTTATTTATGAGCCAAGAGTCATAAGTCGTTTAAACTTTAACTATACATTTAACACATTCATTGAGCGTCTCAGACTCAGCCTCTTCTGGTCTCGGTCTTGACTCAAAATCGACCTACTCTGGTCTAAGCCTGGACTTGAAATAGGATGAGCTGGTCTCAACTACAACACTGGCTGCCAGTTTAACTCAACACCATGTGTGTGCACCATACTGCCCTAGAGGCAAATGTTCTGTTTTTCTATGGGTGTAAATCGCAAGTTTCATCACAATACGATCTTGAATCGATTCTCTTATCCAGCGATCTAGTGTTTGCCAATACCTCAAAGTCTGCCGCGATTCAATATTGATAAGATTCGATTCAGGGGCCTGTGATCCATATTACGATATTATGTGTCAATTTTACAGAATCAGTTACATTTATTATGACTCAAATGCAACCAAAATATAATTTGAATATTTAATTGAGCTCTCTGAAAAGTGCATATCAAGTATCCACATTGGAACATCCAGAAAAAAATATAATACAGAAAAATAAATAATATAAAAATATAACGTCATATACATGTACAGCGAAGGCACGAACATGTGCAAAGCAAGTGACCTAGAACTAAGAAACATTTATGACTTTTATTTTGAAATTCTCAACAATCCAATGGTTTCTATTGCGCGCACACACAGGAGAGCATGCAACATGCAAGGAGCTGATCATTTACAATACAAATCACAATGACGGTGAAAATTAAAAACAACATATTATGTATAAAATGAGCTCTGAATAATCACAAAAAGACGAATAACTGACAAATAAAATAACAGCAGTATATCTAAAATCGTCAAGAAGTAAAGCTAAGCACTACACACTAATCTGCCTAATTCATACATAATGCAAAGTATTGCTAGGAACTGGAGCGTGGCTTCTTATAACAGTATTATTAGACACAGATCACTCACCTTGCTGACTAATGCACACGCCTGACGGAAATAAGTTATTAAAAATATTGCTTTGTGACTATTTGAGTCTTTGAGGTTTATTTTGTGTAAAGGATAGCAAAAACAGCCCATTCATTAGGGCTTTTCACGTTTTCTCAAGGATAATCTGCTGGGGAAGGAATTAAAACACAGCTGTTATTATAGACACAAAAAAACTCACATAGAGTGAACATATGAGCAGTTAATCTGGAAAATAACCAAACCATCCTATCTGCTCTCTTAGAGGTATGTGTTTATTCTTTACATTTGTTTACAAATATTTATTTCAAGGTGTTGTGTTTATAGGCCCTTTTTAAAATATGTATTAATTTAATATACTTAACTATCTAAAACTATTTTAAACAGCATTTTCTTATTTTGTGTTACTTTAATGGGTAAAACTTATGGTTGTATTTGTTAACATTAGTTAACTACATTAGTTAACATGAACAAACAATGAACAATACTTAATAATCTTAGTTAATGTTAATATCTACATATACTTGTCCATTTTTAACATAAAATGTTTTATAAGTTAACATTAGTTAATACAATACAAACTACATGAATAAACAATAAACAATTTTATTTGTATAAATTCACATTAGCCTAGTATTATACATTGTTAATTATACATAATGCATATCCCACGAACCCTCGGGCTGGCCCTGACAACTTCCACAGTTGTACTGAAAATTTCTGTTACAGTTTACTGGGATAAATGTTAGTAAGGGTGTTTTTGTGTAGATGTGAAAATCTTGTAAATGAATTTGGAGCAGGGAGAAATATACAACAAAGAACAAAACATAGCTGCACACAAACCATAGAACCCTGGTGGACCAGACTCCAAATAGGTTTCATCCATCCATACCTCGGGCCATCAAGAGGTGAGCACACAGTATGCTCTGCGGTGCCATGCGAAAGGCTTGAGACATGAAGACGGAGAGCGCTCTGGTGATAGAATGTTTGAAGCGGAAAATTATTGTTTTGGTATTTGGTTGCTTGTCATTTAGCAGACAGACACTTTATATCCAAAGCAACTTGTATTAGGCTGCATCCAAATCCACATTCTTGCCACCCTAAATAGTATGCAAAACTTTTTATGCAGTGGTAAAGTTTGACCTTATCAGACAATCAATCATTATGCCTAATGTTAACGAACATTGCCTAACTTTTGTAACATCATTTATTTCAAAACATCAGTGTTTCCAATAAGTCAAAACAACAGCATAAGATATGGCACTTACCTGCTCAAATGACATGTTTTTGGATATATGTCTTTTCCTTTCTTTCGTTATTTATTTGTCCATTCACTCTGATAAGATGTCCTGTATCCATGTGTACACCGGTGCCTCGAACCACATTAATCCGCGCAGAGGAGCAGAGCCGAAGCACAACTTATATCATTACCAAAACAATGTGCTTCCACAAGACGCATGCAGTTATATTTTTTTAACCGCTAGAGGGCCAATAGTTACATAGTGTAGCTTTAAATAATTATATAATAATAATAATAATAATAATAATAATACTTATTATTAGGCATGAAAAGGCATATACAAGGCATATTTTATAAATATAAACTATAAATGTATGAGTAACATTTAAAAATGGGCATTTCATTTAGTTTTGATGCACTTCCATTTTAAGCCCCGCCCACTCCTGGTTCTAGCCTAATACAGGGACAGATACAGATAATTATGTCATATAAACAGATAAAGATACAAATATAGATATTGGCTTCACTCACACCCCTAATTTGAAGACAGAAAGGCAAAAGTGCACGGATTATATACCTTTTCTGTTTGATTTTCAAAGTGTACATCTGTAAATCTGTGTTTCTCAGCTTATACTGCCCTCAACCCTTTACATAATAGAAAAGCAAGACTTAGTGATGATTCTCTTCATAGATGGTGTTTTTTTTTTTTTTTTTTAATCACCTTGTCTTAATCACTTATATCAAATATTTGTACCTGGGATTTTTGTTTTTCATCATAAAATTAATTCAGAGCTGCAGTTGAGCACTATATATATCAGATGTAATCTTGCATGCCAGACATTTGACTCTTGCTATAAAGTCTAGTATATATTGTAGTAGTGCTGGGTGCTATGGCCATACTTATCGTTGCGACAGTATAGAGTGTCAACCGGTAGAGATTTTGCTATACCACGTATATCGCGGTATGTAAATATCCCTGTGAGCGGCACTCCACCTGCACGCAAGACTGATCCATCTTGTTTACATGGACACCAGCAAGCCATTTCTTTGTGAGAAAGCTGCTGAAAGGTATAGATCACCCAAAAATGAAAATTCTCTCATCATTTACTCACCCTCATACCATCCCAGATGTGTATGACTTTCTTTCTTCTGCAGAACACAAACAAAGATTTGTAGAAGAATATTTCAGCTCTGTTGGTCCTTTCAATGCAAGTGAATTTGACTGGCAATTCAATTAGCTTGCAGATTTAAAACCAGATGTCAGGGAGCTCATTCTAGAGTGAATCTTCGAGAACTCTAGGACAGCATGTGAGAGCTCCTGGATTCTCTTCCCTGTCACCAGACCAACTGTGTTTTGTTTTTTGATCGTTTGTTTTTTGGCTTTGCTGTTGAGTTATGTGACTCGTACGTTTGTTGAATTTTGAGTTTAAGAGTGGCCTGACATTTTTGTTTGTCTTAAGTTTGTATTTGTTATGTTTAGGAAGTTAGTTTATTCATATATGTATTTTTGTTTTCATAAATTAGGTAACTTACTTTTAAGTTTTTGTTTTTAAGTAGTTCTGTTTATTATTTTGTCCTTTGGACTTTCTGAAGTCTTTCTTCACTTTCTAATTGATTTAATAACTAACAAAGTCTTGATTTCAATCATTTTTTTCTCTTTTCGTTTTTATTTGCATTAAATATTTAATTTGTTTACATAAATTTGTTTGTATGTCTACTCAGTGGCAGTTCTAGCTTGTATGGCACCCTGTGCGAAACCCGCTTCAACACGGCCCCAAAGGTGGGGGTGTTTGGGTTGTATAATACCTTGGGCGAAACCCGCCATGGGCAACTGCACATGTCACCTATGCCTAAATCCGCTACTGGGTCTACTAATTATTTGCGTAATAATTAGGAATTTGTTTGTTTCTTTTTTTTTTTTTTGTTTGAGGACTTGTCTGTTTAACATATTTGTGTGGCTGACTTAAATTACATTTTTGATTGCCGGTATTCTCATGTGTGGCGGGGAAAGTGTAATATGGTTATGGAATTTCCATAAGTTCAGACACTCACCGTCTGTTGAGCTTTTAGAAGCATGCCATAAATCGGATTTGTTTATGATAGCTGATTTTTATGCCATTTCTGTTCCAAAGGGTGTTAGACAGAAGGAATTATGCAATGTGGAACAAGGTGCTTTGGTGGAGGAAGGTATACATTAACCAGTGCAGTATCCTGAATAGGAGGAGACTAGAGATGTCATCTGTACTGCCATGCTGGCGCGAGTGAAGGCTAATATGTATGCCTCAGTATCTCAAGATGACGCGGTGAGTTGCTCTCTCAGTGGTTCGAGCACAGAGGATATAAAACTAGTGATTCAGTTAAAACAGCTGTGTCATGGTACATTAACAGCGTGAAGAGAACCCAAACGCTAGAGAACAAAGATGGGCTTTTATTGAAAATAATACAAAAATGAACAAAAATACTCTAATGAGGCAGAGAAAACCGAACAACTGAAAACAGAAACAAAACTCTCATGGGGGAGAGATGAAACAAAAAACAAACAGACAAAATAACAAACACAAATGAGTAAACAAGACTGGAGAAATCACAATGACTGACTAGACAAAGTAGAGACAACGAACTGGCACAAAACTGAGCACACAGGGAGAATACATAGGGAGAGAAATCAGGGAACACAGGTGGAGACCATAAACTAATAATCAAACAGATAACAAGACAAATGAGAGGGTGGGGTTTTCACTAAAGACAAGACAGACATGAATGCACAAGGAAATGAGAACACACAAAACTAAGTGCATTCACATAACACATTACATAACACTGGACCAAGTAAATGAACCAAACCAACCGAAGTGGCTGAATCCAGACACAAGACATAAAACAGACATAGAACATGTTCATGTCAGGGCTCTGCCACAAGGGAGAAAAACCCCAAAACAAAGGGCAGAACCCTGATAAGTTGGTTCTTGAGATAAAGCGTCAAGAGCACAATACATAGCTCTTGTGTCTTAGACAGTGTGAGATGGAAGCACATGCACAGGTGCAGCGCTCACATTCTGAGTCTAAGAAGAAACTGCAAGTCTCTTCATTTTCTGTTTCTCATGAGTCCTTTCCTCACCAAACACCTGTATCTTCTGCTGGCATCAGTAATTTTGATATTAGTGGACACATTGCCCTTGTGCCACCTTTTCGGGTTTTTTGCGCATTTGAACGTGTTGCCATTGCTTTGAAGTGGCTGTGAGAATTCTGGACACTTTTGTTGCAATGCAAATTGACAGGAAAGACTCAAGAAGTTTGTTCTGCACTTTCGATTGATGATAGTCTCAATTATGATATGGTTCAGACTACTGTTTTGAGAGCCTATGAACTTGTCACAGAAGCGTCTCATCAGAAATTTCAGTGGCACATGAAATCCGTCAGTCAAACTTTTGCAGAGTATGCTCGGGAAAAGATTACTCTTTTTGACAAGTGGTGTCAGTCAAGCAAGGTAGTTAATTTTGAGCAAATGCATGAATTAATTTTGATTGAGGATTTTAAGACCTCACTCCTTGACAAGATTGTAGTCTATTTAAAGACACAGGAGCAGAGCAATCTTTTCTGTTAGACAGTGTTCTAACTTTTTCTGGCAAGACATACTGTGGTTCTGATTTCTTAATTCAAGGAACTGAGATGGGAATTTTGAAAGTACCATTGCATTTGTTGCATATTCAGTCTGATTTGTTAACAGGACTTGTGAAAGTTGTTGTGCATCCTCAGTTACCTGTTAAGGGGTTACATTTATTTTAGGGAATGATCTGGCTGATGGAAAAGTTTTTCCTTTTTCCAAGGTCATTGAAAATTGAAAAAGTTACCCAGTTCTGAGGAATTAGTTTCTGAGTTTCCGTCAGTTTTTTCTGCTTGTGTGATTACACATGCTCAGTCGCGTAAGCTTGGCAATTTTGTGGATATTTCTGATAGTTTCCCTGTTGCTAATGAAGTTTCTGATTCTCTTACAGTGAAACCTTATTTATCTGTGCCTAAGTCTCTGTCCAGGTCTGATGGTGCTGAATGTGACCTGTCAGACTTGTCGGTGTCCATGGATCGAGTGCTGTTTGCTAGTGAGCAACAGCAGGACACTTCTTTGGTTCATTGTCTCTCCTCAGCTGTGTCTAAATTGGAAATCGTGAGTAAATGTATTGGTTATTTCTGGGACAAAGATGTGTTAAAGCGTAAATGGACTCCCAACGGTATCAGATTGGGATGGATGGGATGCAGTTTACCAAGTTGTTGTTCCAAAACCCCTCAGAGCTCAAGTATTGAGACTAGCGCATGATAATAACTTTTCTGGGCATTTGGGTATTACAAAAACGTACTATCATATTTTGCATCATTTCTTCTGGCCAGGCATTAAGTCTGATGTTACCCAGTATTGTAGGTGGTGTCATGTGTGTCAAATAGTAGGAAAACCTAACCAAGTTATTCCTCCTGCCCCTTTGAAATCAATTCCAGTGATAGGAGAACCTTTCAAACTTATTATTTTGGATTGTGGCGGTCTGTTGCCGAAAATGAAATTGGGTTATCAATACCACAGATGTATGCGGCTACCAGATATCCAGAAGCCGTTCCGTTGCATTATCTTAAAGCTAAGGCTGTTGTGAGAGCTCTTATGGTATTCTTCTCTACCTTTGAAGGTCATGCAGACTGATCAGCGAACAAATTTTATGTCACGCATTTTCAAACAGGTGATGTCTTATTTGAGTTTGAAACATGTTGTTTCAATTGTCTACCATCTGGAATCGCAAGGAGCATTAGAGCGATTTCACCAAACATTGAAATCCATGTTGAGAACATACTATGCTGATTCAGAAAAAGAGTGGGATGAAGGCTTACAATTACTGTTGTTTGTTGTGAGAGAAACTGTGCAGGAATCCCTAGGATTCAGCCCGGTTGAATTAGTTTTTGGACATTCTGTAAGAGGCCCGCTTAAGATGCTCAAGGAGAGCTGGTTTTCTGAGGTAAAACCAGAGAGTAGTGTGTGCATTCAGGGAATGCATACATTGTGCCTGTGATTTGGCTTGTTCTGCTCTAAGTTGTGCTCATTTGCAGATGAAGTGCAGATATGATAAGAAGGCTGTCGTTCGTGGGTTCACAAAAGGTGATAAAGTTTTGGTTTTGTTGCCAATTCCTGATTCAGCTTTGCAAGCCAGATTTATGGGTCCTTATGAAATTGATCGCAAGTTCAGTGACACTGAATATGTGGTACGAACTCATGATCGAATGAGGAAGACTTGAGTCTGTCAAATTAATATGTTCAAGCCTTACATTACTAGCGATGAGGTCATTGAGTCAAAAAGCTCAAGTGATCCTGTTGTTCCTGTTGCTGTGGTAACTAATTCAACCTGTCTTGATGAGGATGTTTTGAACCCCCGAAGCATGCCAGTGTCTGGAGTTAAATTGGAGAAGTCTGTGTTTTTGCGAGAACTAGATTTTCTTTGTCACATTTGGATGTAACCCATAGATCTGATGTTGTGAAGTTGCTTAACTGTTTTTCCAGTTTATTTTCAGATGTTCTATCTAAAACTCATGTGGTGCAACATGACATTGATGTGGGAGATCATTGTCCTATCAAACAACATGCCTATCAACTGAATCCGACAAAACGGCAAATAATGGAAAAAGAAGTGAGGTATTTGATCGACAATGGTCTAGCAGTTCCTAGCTCAAGTGGTTGGAGCTCTCCATGTTTGCTTGTTCCCAAACCTGATGGTAGCATGTGCTTTTGCACTGATTACAGGAAGGTTAACGCAATTACTAAACCTGACTCGTTCCCTCTGTCCCGAATGGAAGACTGCGTGGACAAGGTTGGTTCCGCTTGCTATGTTATGAAACTGGACCTGTTGAAAGGCTACAGGCAGGTTCCTTTAACAACCAGAGCAGTGAAAATTTCTGCATTTGTTACACCAGATACATTTCTTAATTATTCTGTAATGGCTTTTGGCCTTCGGAATGTGCCAGCTATGTTCCAGAGACTGATGAATCAAGTCTTAGCTGGTGTAAAAAAAATGTGAAGCATACTTAGATGATATTGTCATATAGTCATCTGATTGGAATGAGCATGTGAAGACCTTACATACTGTTTTCGAGCAGTTGCAAAATGCCAACCATACTTTGAATTTGACAAAATGTGAGTTTGTGAAAGCGATGGTCACACATTTAGGTAAACGGGTGGGACAGGGTCAAGTTCATCCCATGGATCCGTAAGTGCAAGCTATTGTTGATTTTACTGCACCACAAAAGATACCTTGGGATGGCTGGGTACTATTGCGCTTTCTGCAGAAATTTATCTGATGTCGTGTTACCTTTGACCAACTTGCTTCGTTCATCACAAGTATTTGTGTGGGATCATGATTGTCTGTGAAAACATTGTTGTGTAGTTCTCCTGTTTTGTCTGCTCCAGATTATTCGCGCCCATTCAAGTTGGATGTGGATGTGAGTGCTACGGGAGCAGGTGCAGTATTGTTGCAGGAAGATTCATTAGGTATTGTTTGGTACTATTCTAAGGAGTTTCTCTTTTTATTATTTTGGCCTTTGGTCATTCTGAAGATTTTCTCCACTTTTCTTATTTATTTAATAAACTTACAACTCCTTGATTTCATTCGTCAATGTTCTTTTTGGTCTGACGGTTGGGATGGGAATCCACATGCACAATACATATTACACCCCAACCCTAGACTGGGGAATGTAATAGTTTGCCATGTTTTAAGAGTGGTACAAGCTCAAGTTTTAAAAATGCATCTGTTCTGAACCGAGTCTCTTCCAGAGTAAACAGACAATATAATATGGGAGATGTCGCCTGTGAAGCGTCTCTGCTTTAGCCTCTGTTGAGGTATCCCAACATCAGGAAATAGTGACTGAAGTTTAACAAAATTCCTGATCGCATCAATGTAGGATGATATGTGTGGATCATGTTTCACTGTGCATTGGATTATGTATGGATGTATGGATTGTATCATGTGTCTTCAGCATATTTCAGCATGGATTGTATGTGTGTTCAGCTCATATCAGAGTAATTTGCTTGTGAACCAGTCACAATATGATTCAAGCTTTGCAAAATGACTGTTATGGAAAGATGGGGCAGTTAAAAACTCTATTGGACCCAACCACAAAACCATAAGTAACCAATTAAATTCAAGAATGTTTCATATGTCATGACTGTTTGGTAGATAGAGTTTATGGTGCTATGTGCTTAAATAAACAGTTTGATACATTCGGATGCAATGTGTTGTGTGTGTGTATGTGTAAACCATGAAATTGAATACAGTATTTATGTTGTGGTACAAAAAACTTTACTAACATTATAAGTGGACCTCAGGGAAAATAATTAAATTTTTAAAAAAAAGAGTGTCATGAGCCCTTTACATATGGAACAATGGGCATCCTAACGTGTTCATTTCTGCTAAAATACGGAATGTCCTGGCTTATACGAGACAGTTGGAAATCTCACTAATGTATACTACACCATTGTCTTTCGTTGCACTCCGTGGTATACATTCTTCTTAGAAAATAAAATTAATATCAAATAAATAATTTGTGAACAATTATGTATTTTTTGGTAAGTAACCCGGTAAGTGGTCACTTATATGTCAAATTATCAAGGAAAAGGATTCCTCATGACATAGCCCTTTTGAGCAAAATACAGTTGTGCTTGAGGATTTTGTTGGCAGACTGGCTATTTGCGGTTCTTGTGAAACTCTTGCAAACCTTGGCATATCCAGCAAGTAGTTTTTCTTAGATGCACTCAGAAGCCAAGCTTGAATAGGAAGAAGCCATGCTGTACAATATTTTCTTCTAACAAAAAAGTATTTTATGATGGATTACATACTTATCCTTCTTTGTTTCACCTAGTAAGTGAAGATCCCTAGTGAACTGTACATTGAACTACCTCAACAATTTCAAGCTATGACTAAAAACAAGAGGAAAAGAAGAAGAGCCTGTCATAATGGATTAGTCCTCCCTGCATGCTGGTAGAGCCACTGGAAACTGAACAAAGCATTTCCATGTTCGCAACCAGCAATGACACAAGCAGACCTGAAGGAGTTCTTTGAACCTGGATGTTTTGTTGCATCAGTGAAAAGATTCACCAGTTAGCATTAGTACCATCCATTGTAGGTATTGTACGTTTGTGAAGACCAATATCTAAAAACAGAACATTAAATTTGTCATATATTTGTTCTGTGGTGTAATGGCTCCACATGTTGTTTTACTATTTTCACTATCAAAATCAGCAAAACGTTTCTACCCCATTTTTCTTACATGGCTTGCAGGGCTGCTCTAAGCTTTCCTGGGGCTAAGACACCTCTTCCAGCTTGGCTAATTAATATTAATTAGGCTACATCATTAAGTGCTCTGTGAATGTTATCAAGGAACGTCAGCATGAAATAATAAATATTCATGCGCTTAGTTATAAATTTGCTCCCAGTGCCCAAAGTTTATGATTTTCAGCAGGTAAACCATATGTGCTTTGATGTGACAAAATACCCCCAACAGACAAAGGAACAGCAGCTTCACCAATGAGCCGGTTTACATGCACATCAATACGCTGATGATTCCCAAGATATTAGGTATAAGGGAGGCCAGCAGGGGTGCTCACGCTGTGCTCTGTGTGGGTCCCAATGCCCCAGTATAGTGATGGGGACACTATACTGTAAAAAGGCACCGTCCTTAGGATGAGACTTTAAACCGAGGTCCTGACTCTCTGTGGTCATTAAAATTCCTAGAGCACTTCTTGTAAAGAGTAGGGGTGTACCCCAGTGTCCTGGCTAAATTCCCCCCATTGGCCCTTCTCAGTCATGGCCTCCTAATAATCCCCATCCACAAATTGGCTCTATAACTCTACTCTCTTCTCTCCACCAATAGCTGGTGTGTGGTGAGCATACTGGTGCACTATGGCTGCCGTCGCATCATCCAGATGGATGCTGCTCACTGGTGGTGGTTGAGGAGAGTCCTCTGTTTACTGTGTTAAGCGCTTTGAGTGTAGTGTCAGAAAAGTGCTATATAAATGTAACGTTCATTAAAAATTCAGTTTATTTAAAAAAATCCAACAAAGCGAGAAAACAGTGTTTACATGAGAGTTGAAATAATCTAGTTATTATTTGCTTTAGATGTCAAACCATGAATTGCATGCTCACAATACTTGCATACACTGGATAAGCTGTTAAGAGCTCCAGTAAAGGTGATTACATGCAATGCAAAATTTGTAGTGATAGGATGACCAGATTCCTGCTTGTGGAAAACGGGACAGCCTCCTCCCATCAAAAATTAAATTGACGTATCCTTACCTAGGTGCAGATCAATGTGAAGTAGAGGGTGCATCCACATCTGTAACTGTTGTCATGAATGATTCCTCCAGTCTGGCCTGCAAGAATTTTCTCAGGTCATGAATGTGCAAAGCTATGGCCGTGCACAACAGAATGATAAGCAAAAAGTCCTTCACTTGCGTCAGAACAAAAAATCACTAACACTTGGTGTGGCACACTTACATTTAGCAGCATCCACGTGCTTTTTAGTATGAACATGCTGCGTGATGTCGGTGCAGCTTCCATGGGCAATGGTCTCACACCTCACTTTACTAGGATCTGTCTGTGACTCCTTTTTTAGAAATTTAAACTCTTTTTGAAGATCCTCATTAAATGTACATGCACGCTTCCTTGACATTTTTCCAGCTGCAGTTTCATTCAATCAGTTCACTAACTGGACATCTATTGATAGGGTATTGTGATTGGATAGTTTAATCTAATATGTACTTAAAATAACACGGTGTGAGTTTATTGGTTTTACAAGCCATATCATTGGCTACCTTAGGATACTCACATGACTGAGAAAGCCACATAGGCGATAGAGAAATTTTAGGAGAGGGGAAATACGGGACAAAACGCGATTTTTTCAGAGTAAGTCGGGACACTAGAAAAAGTGCTTAAATACAGGACTGTCCCGGAAAAACGGGGTGTCTGGCCACCCTAGGTAATGAGCAAAAATCTACCTGTGTCAATCGGTTTATTCTTAAGCTGTTTACGACCATACACAGACAAAAGAAGCCGTTTAATGCATTTACATGACCACACATGTTGAAGGCTTATTAAGCATAATCGGTGTAAGAATGTGCATGTAGATGCGCTCAGTGTCAAAGGTGCCATAGACACATAATGAAGACATGAGTCCTTGAATGGGCATTAGTACCAATGTTAGGTAAACAGAAATCTTGTCATTGGCTACAACATGTGTGGCCACATACAAAAAAAAGTTAATGTCAACTAAGCATTGTTCACCAATCACGTTACAACCACAGAAACATTTAAGCAGAGAACCATTTTTTATTAGCCCCAACTTCCATTTTTTAAATGTATTTCTTCGTCCTGTGGTATTTGAGATAGTGAGTGCGTCTAAGTGCTATGTCTACGTTGCTAATGTCTAAGTGCTATGAATATAGAGCCAATATGAGATGGAAATGCAAATGGACCATTAGATTTTTTTTTAATGTAAATCAAAAACACCATGTTAAATTCCAGTTTGATCCTACTCTCCTAGTTCTGCAACCCCCCACTGGTTACGACACCAGGCATGTAACCCATGATACCCATTCAGTTAAAGCTGGAGTGTGTAACCTTTTCCCATATATTTGGGAAAGCTGTTTGAAAACAATGTTTGTTTTTGCAATTCCATTTGGTGGTGCATGGTAGAAAAATTACTCACTTTAGCTTTAATGTGACCCTTTTTGAAGAAATAGTGATTTGTAATCATTTTCGTCGCCTCTGCCATGAATGCTGGATTGGTGCAGACAAAATTTTTCAAAGTGTTTGTCTCATTTGTGTTTGTGTGATGTTGCTGGTTTAATGCAGGCTTCAGTGGGAGATTGGCTGCTTCAGATGATGCTGAGGTAGATCAAGTTGATAATCTATGATGTTCTATTCAGTCACGTCTGTTTACGGAGAAACCTTAAATGTACTCAATGTTGCGACTCAAGTTAGGCTGTGTATACACTTGTGGATCCCTGTCCCCTAACTGTCCAAAAGCAAAAGCTGTTGATTTAAATAACCCTCTCAAGGCCATGCAAAAAAAGTGGTTTTACCATTATTAAGGGTGTTGTTAGGCACAGCGCATAGAGGACTGTGCAAACCAAGGCAAGATCACTGTAATGCATGGTCTTCAATGGGTTATTACATTTTCTATGTTTTTTTTGTTTTTTTTTTTAAGGCAGTTTTGGATTTATAAGTAAAATAAGGTCTGTGGAAAACATTACTTGAAGATACTTGGACTGCGTTTCACTTCAAATTTGTATGCCATCCCCTTGCTATCTTCCCTCCACCTCATGGATGTTTGTCATTGCTTATGTTGTGTGAGTGCCCACTACTGGGGAAAACCGTGCAATGGGTTGAAATAGAACGGCCTAAGCTCTTGATCACTTATGGCACTTTTCCACTGCACATTACGGTTCGACTCGACTCGACTCTGCTCGCTTTACTTTCTGGGCTTGTTTTTCCACTGCAGTTTAGTGCAGCCTCAACATGGGTGGGATTATAGGCTGATCGTCATAGTTGCACCGCCTCTACTGCCATGACATAATCATAAACAATAGCACGACCGCTAGCTGTTAGCTACTAGCTCATTGTGCTGCATAAAGCAGTTGTTGCATGGTGATTTTACACAAGTGTATCAGTTAAATTGGCCTGGTTGTTTTAGAAGCAAGCTTTCCAGTAGCTGGTCAACTAAATAAAGTGAAGCTTTCAAGCAGAATATAGAGTTAACGTAACAAAACGTACCATCCTCCATCGTGGACTCCAACAACACCGTGGCCGAGTCCAGGGCTCTCTCCCTCCCATTGCTCACCGGTCTATTGCCATAGATAGCGTCCATTTGGTCGAACCACTTCCACTTTCTTCTGTTTGAACCACTCCAGCTGTTGTGGTCCTTGAAATATGAATTTTAATTAAATCAATTTGTTTATTTACCTTTCCTTTTATTTCCTAGAGCTATAAGGACATTCTACTTTCACTTTTACCTTATTTTAGTTATTTTACCATCACCATCTTCCCTCTTGGTATAGGATTACATTAGTTCTAGCAACTGTTGTTTCCTTAATGAGCTATACAGGTCATTAGTAATTCCTGTCCCTTCTCTACCCCTCCTCACTCCTTAGCGCCAGGCCTAGTACATGGAGCACAGTTACCATTCAACGCACTGTAGGCCCCAGAGAGAACTAGAAACACTTCCTATTGTTTCTGTTTATTGACCTTGAGGTGTTTGGTGTGTCCCTGCTAGCTTAGCTAACAGTCCCCCTAGGATTTATGAATGTACTGCAGCATCACTCGAACCAGTGACACCTGCTTAGCCATATCTCCTAGCTTAAACTAAATAGGGAAAACCCTCCTTTCTTCCTTTCTCTTTTTGATTTCATCTTATTGTTTTATTTCAATTTTGGTTTATTTGTTACCCTCATAGTGACCAAACCTGTGAGAACCATCAGTATTTTGAGTAATAGTTTGACGACACAGCCCGTCAACAAAGATACTCAAACCTTTTATTTGTGTTCACCAACATAAAATCTTAGCACCCTGCCTTACTAGCTTCCTCACATCAGCTATTCACACCTTACACGGCCCACATAGCCGTTCCCCCCACACAGATAGCTTACCACCTCTGTACGAACTTGCATTTGCCTTTGCCGTTTCTCTCTCGTTTTCCCACAAGTGTGCCAGCATGCCTCAGACACCCAGCCCTGCCACCCACCAGGACTCCCTAGAGACCCGGCAGAGCAGTGTGATGGACATCTTTCAGCCTAAAGCAGCGAATGACCTGCAACAGCAGAGAAAGGAACAGCGAGATGGCAACACAAGCGGATACCCGACACCCAGCTTGAGCTGCAAAGAGCTGACCAGCATCATCTTCTCCTTGGCCAACACTCTCATGGGCCTCAGACAGGAGGTAAATGAACTAAAGCTCAGCAAGAGAAAGCACAGGACAGATGCAAGGACCCTGACAGAATGGAGCAACAGAAGGAGATCACCAGTCTTCAGGAGGCTCTGACAGCTGCTGGGCACTGAGAGCAGCTGGAAAGAGAACTGTTTCACACAAGCACACTGTTAAAAACAGCCAATGTGGAACTTAAAGAGAGAGACGCTAAAGCTAAGGCCCTTGAAGGCCATCTGCGTGCAGCCAGAGCTGAAGTCCAAACCCTGACTCAACAATTCTGCAGCATCAAAGAGGAGCTTAACATGGTCCAAAAAGAACTGAAACAGTCCTACCAACTGCAAATGGACCCCACAAGGAAAAGGCACCCTGCTGAACTTCACATCAGCAGCGCAAAATCCCCCAGCCCTGCACAAAGGCACAAAGGAGCCAAAGCCCTCTGCTTAACACTTCATCAGCCTGTTTCTTGAAAGCCTCTGCAGCCGCAGAAGGAAAAGGATTAATTCAGACAAACCCTGAAACGACACGTTTAGTGACACTCATAGACCTCAACCGAATGGCCAGAAACATCCATACATTCACACCAGATCTCGCAGGAGACCATGACGTACACGCTTACCTGCACGGCATTGACTTTCACCTGCAGTCTTTGACCAGTGTGAACCACCCGATAGACTCTATCTGCTCTGGATCACTTCCAGCCCAGAGTTGCGACACTTTCTGGCTCGGCAGCCAGGAAACATCCAATCAGACTACCAGCAGCCGAAACAAGCCATCATAAAGGAATTCTCAGACCCAGAGTCTGAAAATGGACTGAGCACTGCCCTAGACACCAAACAGGGCCGGCATGAAACTCCCTATGTTTACTACCACAGACTCAGACGAGCTTACTTCAGAGCTCGCAGTGAACCTGGGATGGAGGAAGACACCAGCTTCAAGAGCCTTTTCCTCTGAAACCTCCATCCTATTGTAAGTCACCATTTAGGCATTAGGGCCTGCCCCCACACAATGCCTATTCAACAACTGCGTGACCTGACACAGAAGGCCTTTAACAAACACAAGTCCTCCTCAAAAAGTGTTTGTAAGACCCCAGTGATTCTGAACTGCAAAACCCAGAATCCAAAGCTGGCACCAGAAGGCACCCAGCATTGCCACAATGCAAGAACCTTCAACAAAAAGCTCCTGGCCAGCAGAGGGCAGAACCGTCACCATGGCAACAATCCCAGGTACCAGACCAACCTCTGGGAGGAGCCACGGAAAAGAACACCCTTTCCCTGCAAACACCACAGGATGTCCCACAGCAGTCTACAACAACATCCTCCTCCACACCCTTCACACAGGTGCCAAACAGAGGCTGCACAAAGACAGCAGGACATGCCTACTTCTGAGTTACAGGAGCTGCTGACACTAGCAAAAGAGATCCTTGAACAGAACTCACCTGAGGAGCACTGGGAAGAACAAACTTCCGACTCCTTGCCCAGCACAACTCAGGCAAGCACAAGACGGCACTGCCGCCAGAGCAGAGTGACACTACAGACTTCAGATGCCTTGTGACTGGGTGCAGAACCAAGGGTGAATGACCACTGCTGCCCTCTTGCCACCAGTACTAGGTCAGTCTGAAACTCTCTTCACACTACACAACTCCCATAAACACCTTCTGCAACCACAAGCAAACACCTGTCCCAAATGAACTGACTTCAGGATGACAGGTGACACTGCCAAGGCACCTCCTGCCTCGACACCTGCTGCATAAGCCTATGGACTTGAACCTTGCTACTGTCTACATCATCCGCCATGGCACAACCACCACTCCAGGAGGCACAAACAACCAGGGAGCCCACCACGGCCTTCCAGCCTTGTGTGCCGGATGCGTGTCTGATCTTTCTGCACCTTTGATGTCACTGCTGTTGTCTATAGGATGGATAACAACATTCGAAAGGGGGGATATATGTAGCATCTGGACCAATCAGACACACAATTATTCACTATTTAATGAATAATCCAACAGACGTCTCAAGACCGTAACAAGCAAAGGTCCAAGTAGGCCCAAGCAGACTCCGAGATGTCTGCTCTCCCACTGATCATTATCAGCTTTTACTCCCCCTTGCTGACACTGGTCCATCAACTTGTGGACCTCAGAGACATTCCAGGTGGGGGAAGGTAGCCACATGCAAAAGCAAAGGAATGTGGGGAGAAGTAACTCACTCCATTCCCCCATAGGAAAGACACATAAAGCCCATAAAAAAGACTTTTCTTCATTAATTTATAGACAAACTGTTCTATAAATGAACATGCATATCCTCAGGACATTGTGTATATGATTATTACTGTCTTGTATAGTGTCTTTCATACTGTATACCTTTTGTGCATGCTTTATGACAGAACCACTAGATAATGTAAAATTATTGGTATCATGCTTCCTATCAAATTAATCCTTGTGTGACGCCATGCACATTGGTTTATAGCACCCCCTTATAGCATGCATTGTATGCTTGTTATATTAATCAGAGCATAAAGGGGTACAAACTGCCAGCTTACTCCAATCATGCAAATGAGTCAGCTTCCAAACAAAGAAACTTTTCCCGCTGGAAAATTGCACCTTTCTCATTGGTCAAGCCAAACTCAAGAGGAGTGAACTCCCTCAGGAGTTAAAGGGCACTGTCGGAATGACCTCGCCCTCTCCTTTTCTTTATCTCTTGCTGCTTCTCCTGGTTGCTGTTCGTGTGGGAACGGAAACACCCAGTCTGACTGTGAGGTCAAGGCCCGGCAGGCCTTAAACTCATCAAGCCATGTGTAACTTCCTCGACCATAACGGAGTCAAACTAACACCACAAGTTCATCATCATTTCTTCATTCAACGTGGAAGAAATTGATTGCAACTTCAACACCATCGACTCAAGGAACCATTAAGACTTTCTCCTAAGACTGCATCTGGGCGCTCTCTCAACAGCCAAAGCATTGCAAGTATCATACAATTAACTAACTAAACAGAGGTTTAGTATAAGCTGTGAACCCCTTTGTTAACAAATGTGCTTTGAAGTAAGAAACTGATGGTTCTTTCAGATGGTTAAATGACTATTTTCATAGCTTCATTCCCCTGTTCTGTTCCAGTTTCATTCACTTTCACTTTTCCATTTTCCATGTATGCGTGATTTGTGCATATGTGTTCGTTTAGATTAGTTATGTGTTCGTGATTTAGTTAAATAAAGCTTTTGTGTACATTCTTGCGAGTTGATTCTGGTCTGCTTGTAAATCAACGTCAATTTAACGATTTGATCACAGCTACATGCTAAGATAGAGTTATTTTTCTGTGGCCACGAAAAATATCCTTTCTAAGAGTTGATAGACGATCAATACTGAGTGTTCACCGGACAAACAGATTAATTGATTGTAATATTAATTCAGCTACATCAAGTTAATTCTATTAACCGATCCAAATAGTTACAATTAATTATGAGTTATGATTAATTATTCATATTTCCCTTTTGAGCTAATTTGCTGCAGTGTAATGTAATTTCATAACATATATCTTCAATGAAAGGCCATAGTTGTAACCTTTTAGCAGTCTTCCATCTGCCAGAGGGAGCCCTCACCTGAATTTTGAACTCTGTTACTTCCTGTTCCTGTCTTGTCATTTCCTGTTCACCGTGTATATAAGCCATGTGTTCACATTAACCCTCTGGGGTCTGAGGGTGTTTTGGGCCCTTGAGAAATTTTGACATTTGTGTTTTTTTTCAGCTGCTTAACATATTAATGGCTACAGTCTGATAACACTGTATTCAGCACAAACTGGGCTACAATAATATGTGAGCAACATGTACACGTTTGTATTTTTGAGAAAACTTTTATGTGTGGTTTTTGAAAAAACTAAAAATTAAGTCACTGAAATAAGGACATATAACACATACTAAACATTTGTTCACAATACTTTTGAGAACTGGATCTTGTAGGCTAGAGTTTTTGCTACAAAAAACAACAACAAAAAAAAAAAAACATCCTGATCACTCATACAAAACAATATTGTCATTTAACTTTTGTAAGACACTTTTAGTGTTAAAAAGGCCATATGCGAGGAGACGTGGATGATCATGAATATTGATGTGATTCACACCTGAGGAGACAAAGACCCCTCCCCTGCGCCTATCAATGAGGAATGTGACTGAGAATGAATGTGAGGAGACTTAATGATTGAATGTATTGTTTGTAGCTTCTTCACAAAATCAAGTTTAAGTTAAAAGAAGTAATCTGAATATACATTTTCTTTACATAAAGACTTTACTTAAAAACATTAGACCTATACTACCGTTTAAAAGTTTTAGATCGGTACGAATTTTAAATATTTTTAAAAGAAGTCTCTTCTGCTCACCAAGGCTGCATTTATTTGATCCAAAATACAGCAAAAACAGTGATATTGTGAAATATTTTTACAATTTAAAATAACTCTTCTGTTTGAATATATTGTAAAATGCAATTTATTCCTGTGATCAAAGCTGAAATTTCAGCATCATTACTGCAGTCTTCAGTGTCACATGATCCTTCAGAAATCATTTTAATATGCCGATTTGCTGCTCAAGAAACATTTATTATTATCAATGTTGAAAACAGTTGTGTACATTTTTTTTTTTCAGGATTCTTTGATGAACAGATTTACACAAGAAACAACAAAGAGCAGTGGTACAAAAGACAAACAGGGACAGTGCAAGATGAAAGAAAAACAAAGTGTCCAGTGCACATAGGGAGAGACGAGAGTATTACCGAAGGTGGATGGTTTGTGTGAGCCCACTCATCCACCTATGCGTAGCCTACTCGCTCACATAGTATTGCACATAAGCGTTGTAAACTTTGAAGTGAACAGTTCACAGCACACAGATTTGAGAATACAGTTACATGCCTTTGTGCCATTTTTGAAAACAGTTCCTGTTCAACTGAAGACACAAGTGAACATCACATGCCTGGCATTTCCAAGGTGTGATCTGCCTTTTACCGTGCTGTACTTTGCAAAGCATGAACTTCCGGCGACCAACAGTGGCAATATTCTTTGCATCTGATGTCAGCTCAGCTCCTGGAACCAGTACTACTGGTCTGTTTTGGTGCTACTTTCTGTGACACACCACAGAGCTCTGCAAGAAGCTGTTCCATGAACTCTTTGTGGGCCATGTGGGTCTTTGTGCATAATGAAAGCACTTGTGGAAGCAATGTCCAATAAGTGTAGAAAGATCTTTCTGTACCACTTCACTGTTTTGTGTTGTGCAGTGTAGTACTGTAACAGCTGATCAGACAGGTCAAAGACCCCATGTGTTTGTTGTAGGCAGTCACAGGTGCAGGACATGGCAATGTCTTTGTCCTCCATGTATCTTGTGATTTCACCCTCCTCTGCACTCACCTGTAGAAGCAGAATGGATGGTAGAACAGACAGATACCTCTCATGTGTCCATCCACTTCACAAATACAAGAGGTCCATCCCAAATATTTTTTAGAGTGAATTAGTTGCATCCCGTGGGCAGTCCTTCCTATAGTCTCTGTAAGTCCCACAAGTACCAAACCTCATGGCAAACAAGTCTGTCAGGAGCTTTGGACTTGTGTAGAAATTGTCCATGTACACATGGTACCCAGATCCTAAAACTTTACAGTCCAAAAGAGATGTCACAGCATCATATGATAGTCCATGGTCTGTGGGAAAGCTGTTTTTTCCTGTGTACACAGAAGAGTCCACAGTGTATCCATTTGATGAATCAGCAAGGACAAACAACTTGAAGCCCCACCTGATTGGCTTGGTTTCATGTACTGTGTCATTCCTGTGTTTGCTTTACATGCCACCATTCTTTCATCCATGGCTAAGTTGCTTTTAGGATGATAGATGGCTTTAGACAGATGACAGATAGTGTCCATGAGAGGTTTGACCCTGAAAAGACGGTCATGTTCAGCTGTGCCCCTTTTTCTGTCATTTTCTTTATCTGCATCTGGGTGACTCGTGCACACTCCATGAAATGGTGCAGTATCTGTCTCTTGACATGATTGTGGCAGGAAAAGGCATAGAGAAAAGACTTGCCGCCAGTAGTCTCTGGAGTTCACCTTCACCATGGCCATGTAAAACAGCAGGCCAATGTAGCGGTGCATTTCACTGATGCTGACATCTATCCATTTATATTTGTGGCCCTTTGCAATTGCCCCAGCAGCCTGAGCATTGGTGTTGTGGCACAGAGTTCACACTGCATTCTCAGAAAAAAATATTATCCCATGCAGGCAGGAATCTCAGAGTCTGTGGAACCATGTCAATATCAGTCACTGTTTTCCATGACAGAGTAGACTGCCTGTTGCTTGCCTGAATGTTTGTCTTGGCCCTCTTTGCAACAGGTGTCTGATCACTATCATTCTTATAGCTGTAAGCCACACAGGCACATATACATATTGTATTATCACTAATTATATAAACAAAATTAAACAAACACCTGTAAAATAGTGGGTAAATGTGTACTTACTCTTTCTGATTTTCGATTGGGGTGCTGCGTGCCCTCCTAGTGCGAATGGCAGGTGAAGGCTAGAGTGATGCAGCCACATTCCTAAAAAAAAAAAAAAAAAAAAAAAAAGTTAAACTATTATTACATATATATTCCAAAGTATAATACCAGTAGCCCATATGCATAACTGACAGGAAATTAATGGGTATAGTCGCGTGCTGTATACAGGTGCATCTCAATAAATTAGAATGTCATGGAAAAGTTCATTTATTTCAGTAATTCAACTCAAATTGTGAAACTCGTGTATTAAATAAATTCAATGCACACAGACTGAAGTAGTTTAAGTCTTTGGTTCTTTTAATTGTGATGATTTTGGCTCACATTTAACAAAAACCCACCAATTCACTATCTCAAAAAATTAGAATATTTTGACATGCCAATCAGCTAATCAACTCAAAACACCTGCAAAGGTTTCCTGAGCCTTCAAAATGGTCTCTCAGTTTGGTTCACTAGGCTACACAATCATGGGGAAGACTGCTGATCTGACAGTTGTCCAGAAGACAATCATTGACACCCTTCACAAGGAGGATAAGCCACAAACACTGTTCACAGAGTGCTGTATCCAAGCATGTTAACAGAAAGTTGAGTGGAAGGAAAAAGTGTGGAAGAAAAAGATGCACAACCAACCGAGAGAACCGCAGCCTTATGATTGTCAAGCAAAATCGATTCAAGAATTTGGGTGAACTTCACAAGGAATGGACTGAGGCTGGGGTCAAGGCATCAAACACACACAGACATGTCAAGGAATTTGGCTACAGTTGTCGTATTCCTCTTGTTAAGCCACTCCTGAACCACAGACAACGTCAGAGGCGTCTTACCTGGGCTAAGGAGAAGAAGAACTGGACTGTTGCCCAGTGTTCCAAAGTCCTCTTTTCAGATGAGAGCAAGTTTTGTATTTCATTTGGAAACCAAGGTCCTAGAGTCTGGAGGAAGGGTGGAGAAGCTCATAGCCCAAGTTGCTTGAAGTCCAGTGTTAAGTTTCCACAGTCTGTGATGATTTGGGGTGCAATGTCATCTGCTGGTGTTGGTCCATTGTGTTTTTTGAAAACCAAAGTCACTGCACCCGTTTACCAAGAAATTTTGGAGCACTTCATGCTTCCTTCTGCTGACCAGCTTTTTAAAGATGCTGATTTCATTTTCCAGCAGGATTTGGCACCTGCCCACACTGCCAAAAGCACCAAAAGTTGGTTAAATGACCATGGTGTTGGTGTGCTTGACTGGCCAGCAAACTCACCAGACCTGAACCCCATAGAGAATCTATGGGGTATTGTCAAGAGGAAAATGAGAAACAAGAGACCAAAAAATGCAGATGAGCTGAAGGCCACTGTCAAAGAAACCTGGGCTTCCATACCACCTCAGCAGTGCCACAAACTGATCACCTCCATGCCACGCCAAATTGAGGCAGTAATTAAAGCAAAAGGAGCCCCTACCAAGTATTGAGTACATATACAGTAAATGAACATACTTTCCAGAAGGCCAACAATTCACTAAAAATGTTTTTCTTATTGGTCTTATGATGTATTCTAATTTTTTGAGATAGTGAATTGGTGGGTTTTTGTTAAATGTGAGCCAAAATCATCACAATTAAAAGAACCAAAGACTTAAACTACTTCAGTCTGTGTGCATTGAATTTATTTAATACACGAGTTTCACAATTTGAGTTGAATTACTGAAATAAATGAACTTTTCCATGACATTCTAATTTATTGAGATGCACCTGTATGTCTGTCAATGGGCCATTACCGGAGATAGCACACCGCAAACATTTACACATTTGCACACTTCATTGACCGGGCATATTTACAGCACGGATATTTGCGAGCACAAGCTTCGTTGATGATAATGAGGCAGCATAAACACTATGTGAGGGATTCGACACGGAGGTGAAGGTAGAATCCATATGCAGGAAGTTTATTAACAAACAGCAAACAAATCCAAGACACAAGGCAGAGACATAATCGCTGATGCAAGCAAAGTAGTCGTTAATAGGTAATCAGTCCAACCAGGCAAACAGAGCAAAACAGTAATCCAAGAATCGGTAATCAATGAAGCAAGCACAAAGGTCATAACAAGAAGGCAATAAACAGGCAGTGGGAATAACACTTGTAAGGCAGTAAAACTGGCAATACTTCGCAAAGTAACAATGGAAAAGCATGGCTATTTATATGATGCAAACAGGAAGTCACCATAGAAGAAACGGTACAGTGTCAGTATTCGGGAGAGGGCTCCCTCTGGTGGTCGGCTGAAGGGATACCAGCCTCATTCATTAC
Organism: Myxocyprinus asiaticus; assembly: GCF_019703515.2. Classification (NCBI taxonomy): domain Eukaryota; kingdom Metazoa; phylum Chordata; class Actinopteri; order Cypriniformes; family Catostomidae; genus Myxocyprinus; species Myxocyprinus asiaticus. Next base: position 30,702,855 of record NC_059349.1, read on the forward strand.
ACACTAGTAAAAATATTATCTAAACATTCATATTATTTTTATATCATATTACATATCATATTTATATCATACAGCATACAATTTAAATACCTGCTTTAGCCAAAACAACATTTAAATGTAACTAAAACTTGCCTATTAGGACATATTTCAAATTTCAATACTCTGAATACTGGCTGGCAAGTCTGGAAATAGTCCAACTAATAAAATATGTTTATATAAAATAGCATGTCAACTAATGTATGTAAAGACTTACTCATCCAAAATTGTATCCTCGGCTGGATCAAGTCGCTCTTCAAAATGCAAATGTTCATCGTTGGAGTCCCGCTCTTCTTCTGAGGAAAATGTGAACTCTTTGTCACTATCCAGGACCATCTGTAGAGCTTCCTCACCTGAGTAGCATGCCATCTTCCAAACGCGCAGGAAAGTGAATGAATCTGATGATGAACTTGATGTTTTTTAAGGCATTGTTGCAGGCGTTTACCATTTGCATAGATTGTCTCAGCACATTACCGTATGAATAACGTCCTCTGCGTGTGGGATCACATTATCGATAATTAGCTGAGCCAGGAGAAACTGTACTTCTCTTTAGTTTCATACAGATTACATTGCAGGAGAATATTTGTTTTAAATTTGAATTGTTTTATTTAAAAATAGACATTTTAAGCTTTCTTTAGACATATTTTTTTATGTTTGTCTGATAAGTATTCGCTGAGTTTCAGTTCATTTTTGTGACGTGTTTCAGAAAGATGCTCGTGGAGACAGAGACAGCTGAAAGCGCACCCTGTTTATTTTCTTTATTTTACAAAAGCACAAGGTTTTGTTGTTTTTGTGAGTGTACACAAATAAAAGACGTCATGAATCCTGCCTTTGTTGTTCCTCCCGCTCACCACCAGAGTGCTTCATCACCTGGGGATTGACTTTAACTCTCTGGACTCCATGTCCCATAATCCCCGTATCTGTCACTGATTACCTGCTCAGCTGTTTCTCATTTACTCAGCTATTTAAGTCTCACTCTATCTCATTGCGAAGTCTTGTTTTGCCCTGGCTGACATTTCTAAGCGTTCTCTGAGGTTTTGCATTATCTGTGTATGATCCTGGACTGTTTACACTGTTTTGACCCGTTGCAGCCTGCCTACAACTATTGCCTTGTTTACCTGGAAATAACCTGTGATTGTCTGCCACCTGCCCTGACCTCTTGCCTGTTTATTTTTTACCACTCTGGATTGCCTTTGTTATTACTGTTGCTGGTGATTGACCCTGCCTGTCTGTGTTACGACGTTTATCATTATTAATTCTGCACATGGATCTCAACTCTGATGACTCATCATTACAAAAATAGACCCTTTATAGTCTCTAATGATGTCTTACACTAATCTGTATGCCCAAAAATGACAGAGTATTTTAAGTTGTTTCCGCTATTATGAGGAAAAAATCCAGCAGGATGCACCGCTGCGTCCATCGACCCCTGAGGGTTAACATATTGCGAAGTATTGCCAGTCCTCATCTGCCTTACCAAGCATTTCTTCCATGCCATTGTTTAGACTGACTGTTATGATTATTGTTTACATTTGCTGGATTCACGTCATTGGATTACTGTTTTGGATTTGTTTGCCTGTGGACCGATTTATCTGTGTTTCGACCAAAGTTTGTGACCCGACTACGATTGATGTCTACTGTTTGGAATATTTGTTCAGATCCTTTAATAAAGATCCACAAATGGAATCCTCTCAGCCTACCTCATCTTTACAGAATACTTTGCCCGGCACGGATTCAGCGGATGTCTCTAAACTTCTTTCTACCATCGGGTATCAAAATTAGATGCTCAAGAGTTTTCAACACCAGTTATTGACTCTGCAAGCTACCAACGAACATTTGACACAATACATTCGGTCCCTTCCTGCACCATGCCCTGATCCAGTAAGATTTGCTCTGCCTGATAAGTTTGACAGCTCTCCTGATAACTGTACTGGGTTCTTATGGCAATGTTCTATCTATTTCTAAGTTTTTAACCAAGACAATAAGAAGTGTTCCTTTATCGTGACTTTGCTTACCGGGAATGCATTAGAATGGGTTACAGCTGTTTGGGATCATGATGCAAGTATTCAACAGTTGTACACTTATTTCACTAACCTGCTTTTAGCTTTTAGCTTTTTCAATATCCTGTTAGGGGTATGGACGCAGCATCTAAACTAACTCAGCTTCGCCAAGGCAACAGACCTGCTTCAGATCATGCCATTCAGATTAGAACCCTTGCAGCACAGAGTGGGTTTAATGACATCGCTTTGAAGCACATTTTTCAGTTTGTCTGCTAAACTACAAGCTGAATTATTATGTAAAGATGACTCCCTCGACTTCTCTCAGTTTGTTACCCTCGCTATCAAAATAGACAATCTTTTACAATCACAACCATGTTCTAATACGTCCCTAGCTTTTCATATGCCTACAACCACTGTTCAAGTACCATGTCAGCCTAACCCTACTGAAGCCATGCAGATAGGATGAACACATGTACCACCGGATGAACAGAAAAGATTATTACTCAATAAGCTCTGCTTCTACTGTGGTGAACCAGGTCATCGCTGTTCCAACTGTCCTGTTAAACCTGATGCCACCACTTCACAAAGTTATCGAGTGAGTCACATCTTTAACACTCTATCATTCAGTCAATGCTTATCTCTCCCCATCATGTTGTCAGTTGCTAACCAAGAACATCACTTCTCAGCATTAATAGATTCAGGTGCTGCTGCGAATGTTATCCACCAAGATTTAGTAAAACATTTATACATTCCCATGACCAAATGTGAACCACCTATCACTGTTACCGCTGTGGATGATGGTCCCATCGGTAAAGGTCATATCACTCATCAAACTCTTCCTTTAAAACTCCAAGTCAGTCTGCTTCACGTTGAAGATATCACCCTGTATGTCATTTCATCACCTTGAAATCCAGTGATTCTAGGATATCCTTGGTTGTCTACTCATGAACCACAGTTTTCATGGAGGAACAAGGATTTGATCCGTTGGTCACCACATTGTCACTTTCACTGTCTGGAACTGCCCACCAAGCTTACAGTCTGCACAACCCATTTCACCAAGAACCTCACTCTATTACCAGATAATGTTCCCAATGAGTATGCTGAGTTAGCGGAGGTGTTTAGTAAAGAACAAGCCACCAAGTTACCACCTCATCGTTCTTGGGACTGTGCCGTTGACCTTCTTCCTAACACTTCTCCACCTAAAAGCCATGTTTACCCACTGTCCATCCCTGAGACCAAGGCCATGGAAGAATACATTGAAGAGGCTCTATCGTATGGATTTATTAGACCATTCACTTCCCCAGCAGCCTCCGGGTTCTTCTTTGTTGACAAGAAAGATGCCGGCTTAAGACCTTGTATTGACTATCCTTTGCCTCTTATCGCTGCTTCACTGGAACAATTACGAGAGGCCCGACATTTCACTAAAAATCTGCTTACAATCTCATCAGAATATGTGAGGGTGATGAATGGAAGACATCACCATTTCTCACCACCAGGGGGCCCTACAGGCTCGCCAACTCACCTTCAGTATTCCAGTCTTTCGTTAATTAAATCTTCAAGGATCTCCTGAATCAGTATGTGATAGTCTACATAGATGACATCTTGATCTATTCCCAGTCCATTGAAGAACATGTCAACCATGTAAGAATTGTCTTGTCCTGCCTGCTACAGAATTATCTCTTTGTCAAAGCCAAAAAATTTGAGTTCCATGTCCTGTCTACCATGTTCTTGGGTTATAATATTAGCCACTCAGGAGTTGAGATGATCTCGCCAAGGTAAAAGCTGTCATTGACTGGCCCATACCTACCACTGTCAAGGAGTTACAACGATTTCTAGGCTTCGCTAATTTCTACCGCAGATTCATCCGTAACTATAGTACCATAGCTGCACCTATCACATCCCTTCTTAAAGGAAAACTAAGAAGTTGGCTTGGACAGAGGCAGCAACAAAAACCCTCAAGAAACTCAAGTCCAGTTTCACCTCAGCTCCAATTCAAGCATCCAGACCCTCAACTTCCCTTCATAGTAGAGGTCGACGCCTCTGATTGTGGAATTGGTGCTGTTCTCTCCCAATGTCATGGAAACCCAGGCAAGTTACACCCCTGTGCATTTTTACTCGAAAGTTAACCCCAGCAGAGAGTAATTATGACACTGGTAACAAAGACTTACTGTCTATCAAGGCCACTCTAGAAGAATGGTGACACAGGCTAGAAAGTGTACTGCATCCATTCAAGTCATCACGGATCACAAGAATCTGGAATACATCAAGGACGCCAAGCAAGTGAATCCTCGCCAGGCCAGATTGGCCCTCTTTTTCACTCGTTTTAATTTCACAGTCACATACCATCTAGGAAGCAAAAATAGTAAGGCTAATGCATTGTCACGTATCTATGACTCTGTCGGTGCACCTATCAGATAAGAAAATACCTTACCCTCCTCAATCATCATTGCATCCATCAGGTGGGATATCATGGTGGAGATTCAACGTGTCCAACAAAAAGAGCCTTCCCCTCCAGAGTGTCCTGCTGGCAAAATCTACGTTCCATCCAGTCTTCGCAACAGAATCATTCAATGGGTTCGTACATCACTCGCCTCTGGACATCATGGAATTAATCATACAAATGCTCTAGTCAGAAATTCATTCTGGTGGCCCATGATATCCGCTGATGTCAATTATGAACAGGCCTGTCAGATCTGTGCCCAATCACGGACACCTCGACAACTTCCTGCAGAACTCCTAGAACCACTACCTATTCCTCAACGACCCTGGTCCCACTTATCTATTGATTTTTGTTGGCATGCTGCATGAGTGTTTGTAGCCTGCTAGCCTGCTTAGCATTGCTTATTCTCTTACATTCGTTGTTTTATCCTTTGTCATTTTACCGCGTGTTTTGGGTTTTTCCGCTTTTCTACTGTTTCATCTGTGAGTATTTTACCTGTTGCTGCTGGCGCCTAGCTCGAATCTGTGTTTGTAACCTGCTAGCTTTTTTTAGCATCGCTTATCTATCTGTTTTCAGCTTTAATCCTTAACATCTGCCATTTTTCAGCATGCATCGGGTCTTCCCACGCATTATTCTCTTATCGCGATTAAACTGCATGCATTTTACAGCGCGCACCCGTTTTTCTCCTCTGTGTTACATGGATTATTGCATTGATCTCAAAACACAGCTTATCAAGAACAACATAACGTCCTGGTTACTTGCGTAACCTCCGTTCCCTGATGGAGGGAATGAGACGTTGTGTCAATGTAGTGACACTAGGGGTCACACTTGGGAGCCCGAGACACCTCTGGTCTTTGATAAAAGGCCAATAAAAATTGGCGAGTGGTATTTGCATGCCACTCCCCCAGACATACGGGTATAAAAGGAGCTGGTATGCAACCACTCATTCAGGTTTTATGCTGAGGAGCCGAGACAAGGTCCGGCCATTTCAGCGGGTAGTTCAGCGTTGTGGCAGGAGGGACACAACATCTCGTTCCCTCCATCAGGGAACGGAGGTTACGCAAGTAACCAGGACATTCCCTATCTGTCACTCACTCGAAGTTGTGTCGATGTAGTGACACTAGGGGTCCCTATACGAAACGCCACAACTGGCTGAACTGTGTTACGTGAAGTGGCGGTGTGTGACGGGCAGACCACTGTGTGCCTCATAGCCAGCACACCAGGCCGACACGTAACCTCCCCCAAAATAGTTAGGAGTGTCGAACGGCCCTTTGGGGACAAGTCGACTACCCAAAAGATAGAGACAGACTAACCCAGTCGTGGTCTCTTTTCCCCTTCTCTTTTTTCCACTCCCTAAAAAAGAAGGGACATTATCCGACTGGGCCGCCAGGACACCGTGGAGACCACACCTCGCCCAAAGAGAAGGGGGGATATTTAAATGGAAAATACATCACATGGTCTTGCCGACCATGTGGAGAGTCTCATGGTAGATCCTACCCAACGGGGGAGGAGTTACTACAAATATGGAGACTGTGGCAGAGGGGGTTCTGCCCAAGGAAGATGCAGTTTGCCAACAGGGAAATGAATTAGCAGAAGATATACATCACATGGGGTTACCTTACAGGGAACCGCCACATGCGGAGCACCTACCCCAGAACAGGGCTCTTAGTTAGCACGTGTACTGGGCTGGCAGCGAGTCTCTCTGAACATTCGACTGCCACAGGGCTTGAAGGAAGTCAACCAGGGAACATAGTTTGTGAACACTACTGGGAATTAATGGCACACGTCTTCAGCTCAGAGGAGGTGAAAGGTGCTATGTGAAAGTGATACACCCGGCCGGCTATCCCGGGCTTATCCACTTGTATTGCGTGCCACTACCTGGGACGAAACCGTTACGAAAAGGTGTTGGGTGTTACCCAGCCCCCTGCTCTGCAAATGTCTGTTAGAGAGGCACCCCTGGCCACGGCCCAGGAGGCCACTATACCCCTGGTAGAATGGGCTTGTAACCCTACAGGGGCGGCAGTCCTGGGCGTGATATGCCATAGCTATGGCGTCAATGAACAAATGGGCGATCCTCTGCTTGGAGACAGCGCTTCCTTTCCGCTGTGCACGAAAAGGGGTCGTGGGAACCTTGGGCACATAGCCCGGTCGGGGTCTCAGGATCACGTGAGAGTAGCCCTGACCAAACTCCAGGCATGTTTTGCTGACAGAGAACACTTGCAGGTCTTCTACCCTCTGGATGGAAGTGAGCGCAGTCAGGAGGGCAGTCTTCAAAGAGAGTGCCTTAAACTCAGCTGACTGCAAAGGCTCAAAGGGGGCTCTCTGTAGATCCTGAAGAACTACAGAGAGGTCCCATGAGGGAACGAGGCATGGTATGGAGGGATTCAGCCACCTGGCGCCTCTCAGGAACCTGATGATCAGGTCATGCTTCCCTAAGGACTTACCGTCCACTATGTCGTGGTGTGCTGCTGTAGCACACCTTCACTATCGTGTCTACCACTGTGGGTTGTAGACCGCTTAGGTCGTCCACGTCCTGTCCAGGGGTCAGACATGGAGATTCCAGAGGTCTTGTCACGGGTGCCAGATGGTGCCCTGTCCCTGAGAAAGAAGGTCCTTCCTCAGGGGAATTCACCGGGGGGCTGTCGCGAGGAGCGTGAGGTCTGAAAACCACGTCTGAGTGGGCCAGTAGGGTGCTACCAGAACAACCTGCTCCTCGTCCTCCCTGACCTTGCACAGAATCTGTGCAAGTAGGCTCACTGGGGGAAACGCATATTTGCGCAGGCCAGGGGCCCAGCTGTGTGCCAGTGCGTCTATGCCGAGGGGTGCCTCGGTCATGGCGTACCAGAGCGGGCAGTGGGAGGATTCTTGGGAGGCGAACATGTCCACCTGAGGGTGGAGTCTCCACTCTCCCCTAAGGGTAACCTGCCGTGACAGCACGTCCACTGTAGTGTTGAGGACGCCGGGGATGTGAGTGGCTCGCAGCAACTTGAAGTGCTGCTGACTCCAGAGGAGGAGACGGCAGGCGAGTTGTGACATACAACGAGAGCGTAGACTGCCTTGGTGGTTGACATATGTTACCGTTGCCATGTTGTCTGTCCGAACTAACACGTGCTAGCCCTGGATCAATGGCCGAAACCTCCACAGGGCAAGCAGAATTGTCAACAACTCGAGGCAGTTGATGTGCCAATGCAGTCGCGGGCCCGTCCACAAGCCGGCGGCTGCATGTCCGTTGCAAACAGCACCCCAGCCCATTTTGGAGGTGTCTGTCATGACCACGACATGCCTGGAGCCCTGCTCTAGGGGAACACCTGCCTATAGAAAAAGACAGTGACAGACCAGACGCCATGCCCATCTCAGGACTCGAGTATGAAGCCAATGCTGAAGCAGTCTCAAATGCATCAACCTGAGCGGGGTGGCCACCGCTGAGGATGCCATATGCACCAGGAGCCTCTGAAAGAGTTTCAGTGGAACTGGTGTTTTCTGTTTGAATGCCTTCAAACAGGCCAGCACCGACTGGGCGCACACGTTCGTGAGGCGCGCTGTCAAAGAGACTGAGTCCAACTCCAAACCGAGGAAAGAGATGCTCTGAACCGGGAGGAGCTTGCTCTTTTCCCAGTTGACCTGAAGCCCTAGTCGGTTGAGGTGTGAGAGCACCAAGTCCCTGTGTGCACACAACATGTCCCGAGAGTAAGCTAGGATTATCCAATCATTGAGATAGTTGAGAATGCGAATGCCCACTTCCCTTAACGGGGCAAGGGCTGCCTCTATGACTTTCGTGAAGACGTGAGGAGAAAAGGACAGGCCGAAAGGGAGGACCTTGTATTGATACGCCTGACCCTCAAATGCAAACCGCAGGAAGGGTCTGTGTCGAGGATGAATCGAGACGTGGAAGTATGCGTCCTTCAGGTCTACCGCCGCAAACCAATCTTGATGCCGGACTCTCGCCAGAATGCGTTTTTGCGTCAGCATCTTGAACAGGAGTCTGTGTAAAGCCCGGTTCAGTACTCGCAGGTCCAAGATTGGCCGCAACCCACTGCCTTTTTTCGGTACAATGAAGTAGGGGCTGTAAAACCCCTTCTTCATCTCGGCTGGAGGGACAGGTTTTATCGCACCCTTCCATAGGAGGGTAGTGATCTCCACGCACAAGGTAGCAGCGTTTTCCTTCACCTAGGTGAAGTGGATACCGCTGAACCTGGGCGGACGCCTGGCAAACTGAATTACGTAGCCGAGTCGGAGGGTCCGGACCAGCCATCGCGACGGATTGGAAAGCGCAAGCCACGCATCCAAGTTACACGCAAGGGGGACCAAAGGGACAATGTCATCGGACGTACCGGCAGGTGGGGCCTCGCGGTGGGGTGGAGCTCGAGGTGCCACACCATGTCGTGGCCATGCTGAGTCTAGGGACATCGAAGCACTTACCTGGCTCCTTGTGACCACCCCGGAACAGCCTGGGATGGGGGAGGAATAGGCCTGTCCTCGTAACCCGTGGAGACTGCCACATCGGGGGTGGCTGTGTGCCATAGCTGGGCGCTCGGGTGGGAAGACCACCGCTGGAGTGCCAATCCTGCAAGGAAAAACCCGTGGATGGTAGTCGTGATGACCGCTCTTTTGCTGAAATGTTGGGTACCGCAGCCACTCGGACATGCGGCGAAATCAAACAAAAAGGCAACAAAAGATTCTCCACCCAGCCCTCGACCGGGGGACGGAGTGGTCTTCTTCCCAGCTCCAGGTGAGTGGGTTTCTTCGTCCCTGGGTCGCCCGTCTCAAGGGCGCTTTTGATGACCTCCGTGGGTTCTTAGCGGCCGACTGTGAGACGGAGTCTCTTCCTGCGGTGGGCTCCACGCCGGGGCCGGGCCAAAGGGGCGGGCTGCGGCTGAGCCGGTGCAGTCACCGCAGGGGGATGCCCTTGGTGACGAGCAGACGGGGTGTGGGATCTTGAGCAGTATATGCCGGATAGCCTCCGCCTGCTGCTTCACTGCCGAGAACTTCTGGGCAAAGTCCTCGACGGTGTCGCTGAATTGGCCAGCCTGGGAAATGGGGGCAGCAAGGAACCGTGTCTTGTCGGCCTCACCCATGTCGACCAGGTTGAGCCAAAGGTGGTGCTCCTGGACCACTAATGTGGCCATCATCCACCCGAGAGACCGCGCCGTGACCTTCGTCACTCTAAGAGCGAGGTTGGTCACCGAGTGCAGTTCCTGCATCAAATCTGGGGCGGAACTACCCTCGTGCAGTTTTTTTAACGCCTTGGCTTGGTGGACCTGCAGGAGAGCCATGGTTTGCAGGGCAGAGGCAGCTTGTCCAGCAGCGCTGTAGGCTTTAGCCATCAGGGATGACGTGAACCTATAGGGCTTGGACGGGAGCTTAGGGTGTCCGCACCAGGTGGCGGTGCTCTGCGGGAATAGGTGCACCGCGAGCACCTTATCCACTGGGGGAATCGCCGTATAGCCCCTGGCTGCCCCGCCATTGAGGGTAGTGAGGGCGGGGGAACTGAGGAATCGGGACCGGGCAGTAAAAGGTGCCCCCCACGATTTCGTCAGCTCCTCATGCACTTCTGGGAAGAAAGGCACTGGAGCAGGGCGTGGCTGCTTTGAGTGGCGCCGTGAGCCCAGGAACCAATCATCGAGCCGTGAGGGTTCAGGGGAGAGCGGAGGGTTCCACTCTAACCCGACGCTCGCAGCCACCTGGGAAAGCATTTCCATCAATACTGCATCAGCCTGTGACTGGGCAATCGTCCCCGAGGGCGGGAGCCCAACTGAGGCTTACACGTCCGACTGGACAAGCCCACTCTCTGATGCTGCGCTCGAGAACTCATCATCTTCGCAGGCTCCGAACAAGAGGCCAGACTTACTGTGAGACGAGCCGGCGGACTCATCCAGAAGCCCGACAGGGGCAGACAAGCGTGCTGGGGAATGGGAGGTCTGCGGGGGGATACCCGGCAGAGGCGATCCCATTGGGGTCCCCAAATCACCCCCAGTGCTAGCCATGCTGGCCTCAAACCCGTAGGTAGAAGGACCGAGGCGGGGAGCCACTGGGGTGGCTTGCTTTTCTTACGAAAGCAAGCCGCAACCGCAATGTTGCCACGGTCATGTTCTCGCAGTGAGAACATGAACCATCCACGAATGCTGCCTCTGTGTGGGTCGTGCCCAGACACAAAAGACAGCGATCATGACCATCCGAAGTTGAGAGATAACGACCGCAACCAGGAATAACACACAATCGGAAAGGCATCTTTAAAAAGACGTGTCTATAAAAAGACGTTCCGTGTGTGCCGCTCTTTTAGAGAAATATACTCTTTTAGAGAAATAAACTCTTTCAGAAAGTATACTCTCTTTCTTTCTGCCGAAGCGCCCAGGGGCATTCTCTGCAGTGCACCAGTGCAGAGGAGGGTGAAGCCACTGAAATGCGCCGTCAGATCCAGCAGAGGTGAATGAACAGTTGTAATTCAGCTCAGTGAGCATGAACGTTCGGCTCCGAAGAGAAAATCTGAATGAATGGTTGCATACCAGCTCCTTTTATACCCGTATGTCCGGGGAAGTGGCATGCAAATACCACTCGCCAATTTCCATTGGCCTTTTATCAAAGACCAGAGTGTCTCGGGCTCCCAAGAGTGACCCCTAGTGTCACTACATTGACACAACTTCGAGTGAGTGACAGATAGGGAACTGCAACATCAACGGCAACGCTCCTGTACATCCTTGTTTGTTCCACGTATCCATTGTCATGCGTATGAGAAGATTTGTCGACTGTTAAAATAACTAACAACATCTCATAGTTTAATGGCATTTTGGAGCTGATGTGTGAATGGTCGCAAAATGGAAAAAAGATGGAAACCATTGCATGTGTGAATAGCAGATGTGGTACATATACCAGTAAAGGCAATCCAACAGTTTTACTGCAATTTACCAGGTTACATGTGTGAAAGGGGCTTTTGACAATGCTGATCTGCTCAGCCCAGGAAAACATTAACTTTACCTAACTTTAAAAACACCACATGGATTCAACCCGATTAAACAAACTACAGAGACACACTTTTACCCCGTCCAACCAGCACACATACATGCACTCACAGATATTCAAAGCGTATGGCAAAAGGCCACAAAGCTATCTTGAGCTGTATTAAAGATAAGACCTTAAAGTGTACTGAAGTGTGCCTTCATCCTCCTTTATTTCTATCTCAAGCCTTCACTGTTTTTTATTGATCACCCTGCTGTGGATTTATGGTCATCCAGGCACAGAAATGAAATCTAGGAATGTCTCTGATAGGCCATCTGTTCAGCAAAATTGTTGTTGTGAAATAGTTGAAAGACCACTTTTACTTACCTGCCCAGGTAATGCAAAGCTTTGATAGATTGTTTCTTAGAAGTTCTAGATGGAAATTGGAAATTGGAAATTGCAACAAAGGAGTCAAGCATCTAAAGTAACTAATGGGGAGCTGGTGTATATAACAGATAGCTCTGTAAAATTACTGAGGTGTCAGTGGCAGAATACATTTAGAAAACTGAATGGAGTACTTTATCCAATAAAGGATCATTCATTTCCTGCATTTTATTGTGCACAATAATAAATGCCAGTAGGTTTTTTTGGTGGGAGTTTAACATTGTTGCATTTGTCCCTCTTTAAGATCTAAAGGGTAACACACAAGGCCATGGTACGATGATTAAAAGTGGGGTTGTTGGGGAAAAGGAAAATGAGAGCATCAATCATGCAATTAGATTCATATTATGGCATTTCCTACATGGTTCATTCATGTTGTGAGAGACCTGTGACTGGCTCACCTATCTAAGCGAATAAAAAAGCTGTTTAAATTCCAAAGGGCTCTTACCTCCAATCTAATGGATAAAATGGGGCATCCCTGACCTACAAAGTAGTTCAAAGTAGTTCTGTGTTCAGATTGAATGAAGACCGCAGTTTTATGCAGTCATGGACTCGATTGCAGGGCATTTCTTACATTAAATTAATTTCTCAGTTATGCAGTAAATTCAAGCATACAGAGATGAATAAATTGCAGTGGAACATATTTATAGCCAAATACTCTGTACATTTAAACAAAACCTTTTCTTTACTGCTTCTTAATTGAGAGCATTTGTCACGAATCCACCGGACTCCCTCTCTCACTCCACACTCCACTCCCTCTCCCTCACTGCCTCCACACTCTGCTCACTCTCCCCTGAGTTGATCACACACACCTGCACATCATCAGTGACTAATCATGGACTGGATTTATACCCCGCTCTCACACACATTCATTGTCTGTTCTTGTCAGTGTTATACCAGAGACTACGGACTCCCTAGTTTTGTCTAGACTTACCTGTGTATATATACTTACCTGTTATTGTTCTCATCAGAGTTTTGTGTTAGTTTATCCTCCGTTTGTTCCCCACGTTTGGATTATCCTGTTTCGTTTACATTTCCTGTATAGATCAAAAGACATTTGTGAGTTTACCTTTCATCTGCACATCGCTATATTTCTCTGTTTGGATATTACTCACCTGCTGTTTGCATTTTATCTGTTTCTGGATTGCCTCACCTGTTGTTTACATCACTGCTTCATTTACCTGTCTAATAAACCCCACGAATGAGTCCATATCCCTGCCTCCATGAGTTTCTCTATGACAGAAGAACAGACCACCTAAATAGGACTCAGCGGGGCTTCCAATATTCCAACACAGATGAGCACAATCACCAAGCGCATGGAGCTGACGGGTGCGTTTATGGAGCTGTTCAAACAAGATCTTCCTCTCCTGGAATATACAACTAAGTTCTGTCAACTCGTCACCCCAACCACAATATCGGACTCCTACCTCAGATCCATTTATGGAATGGGACTGAACTTTCACCGACATACAGTTCTTCCGGAGGTGGAGAGTCTTTCCTTTGTGGAATATGTCTGAGCCACGCTGGCCATCCATTACCCCTCGCCATTTTTGACATGCTGGAGAGAAGAGGTCACTCCCATCACCACGACCCCTAAGGTAACTCATCTCCCAACATCCCCCTAAATACATTTTTTGGGGGGCTAACCCTCTCCAAGCTCCGGTGGTCGATTCCCTGCCGCGGTCAGTGGCAACGACCATGGAGGTCACATTCTCCCCTTACACTTTGGGTTATGGCGGGAACCCCGGGCCACTGCCAGCACCCATGCCTGCCACAGTAAACAAGCCAGTGCCCACACCTGCCATGGTAAATGAGCCAGTGCCAACACCTGCCACGATAAACGAGCCAGCACCCACGCCTGCCATGGTAAACAAGACAGCACCCACACCTGCCACAGTAAACAAGCTAGAGCCAATGCCTGTAGCCTCGACTGTCGCAGAGTCGATGCCTGTAGCCTTGACCATCCCAGAGCCGACGCCTGTAACCTCAACTATTCCTTAACAGCGCTCCCAGCTCTCCAGAGGAAGAGAAGGAAAAGGACTACCATTCCCCAGTCGATGCCAGCACTTACATCCATGGAGGCAGCTCCCCGGCCACTGCCTGTGCTCTCTTCCATGGCCCCTTCGTCCAAGCTTTCCATGGTCCCTTCGTCCAAGCCTTCCACGGATCCGCCTTTAACACTAGAAACTCCACCTCCTACGGCTCAGCCTACTTCACCACGAACTACACCTCCTAAATCTCCAGTCCCTACTCCTGTTGCTCTGCCTGCCTTCATCAAGCCTCCCTCAGCTCCGCCTTCAACCCCAGAAACTCCACCTCCTACGGCTCAACCTGCTCCTACTCCTGGTGCTCTGCTTCTTGATCCACCTATGGCCCTTTCTCCTCCGCTGACTCCACCCAGGACATTAGCTCCTCCTCCTGACCCTGTCCCTGCCCTGTGGCCACCTCCCAGGCCTCCTGTCCCTGCCCTGTGGCCTCCTCCTAGACCACCTGTCCCTGCCCTGTGGCTGCCTCCAAGGCCTCCTGACCCTGTCCCTGCCCTGTGGCCACCTCCCAGGCCTCCTGATCCTGTCCCTGCCTTGTGGCCGCCTACCAGGCCTCCTGACCCTGTCCCTGCCCTGTGGCTGCCTCCCAGGCCCACTGACCCTGTCCCTGCCTTAAGTTAGAGTTGAGGACTTTATGGGGCCCAATATCTTTCGTGGCTTGATGGTTCTAATAAAGTAAATTTTCTACCATGATGACGACAAGAATTGTGTGACTGGTGTAAAAATTTTTATAAATTGCATTGTGACTTGCACGAGGACTGGACTTGTGAAACAAAGACAGCATGCTCAGTCTAGCATGCTATCATATTTCTAGCTTAACATAACACAGACACCAATGTAAGACAGTAGATGAAAGGAGGAAAACCATTTCAGGTATTGAAACATGCCAGTGGTAGCTGCTGAATTTATAATGGCTCTTGACATGATACGACTCTCTGAGGGTGGCATATTGTATGTAAAATGTAATAATGGTAGTCATAATATAATCATAATAATGATTTTGCTGTGCAGTGCTTTAGCATGGGTTCAGTTCAGGTGTGAACGAATGGTGATATATTGTTATGACACTTTGGCCATTTTTAAATACATAAATAAATTTTCATGTTGCCCTTTAAAAATAGAAATACCATCAGTTTACAATTTATGGTTTCACAGTAATCAACGCACTATTCAAATCAACATTAAGGATTTTAGAGGAATAAACATTAATAAGGGAGTTGATTTGTGACAGAATACCAAATGACTTACTGTATAAACAACAGTCACACACTACCTGGAAATTGAAGCATTTTAAGAAAATAAATAATAAAAAAGAAGACTAAAAAAGAAGACTAAAAATTTACCTAAGCTTCTAATTATATTATTTGTAGACAGAGATTGAACTCTAGGGAAAGATCAAGGTGTTTAATAAATATCTACCTCTAGACTAAGCTCATCTCCCAACAGAATAAACTAACCCCAGTGTTAATTGGCTTGTGGATGGAAGGTTGAACCATTGACTCCCATCTCTCCCAGCTGACTTTAAACAATGAATCACTAACTACTGTCATCAGCAAAGGTAGAACTCACATTACTGCATAATATATGTATACAGTTTTAGATTACACTATATCTATAGCTTTTGATGCTCTTAACTGGAAGCAGTTTAGGAATAGTTCATGACTTTAAGTTTAGTTTTTCCTTGGAACATAAAAGGAGATTTTAGGAAGAATTTTAGAGGCAGCCCCAGTAACTAAAGTCGTTCATGTTTAAAGCAACTTGGGGGTAGAAAATAATGACAGAATTTTCCTTTTGAGTGAACTATCACTTTAAACAGGGACAAAAAACAGGGACATAGCTAAATATAAAATAAAAAACAGACACAGTTATTAACCCCAAGAAATGTATAGTGTGTTCACAAAAACTGTGGAATACATTTTAGTTCAACAAAAACCTTGAAAAGAACAGAGGAACCTTGGTGCCTTATTGTAGACCACCTGACAGTGCAGTTCTTTGCTAGTGGGAAAGTGCTGTTGTGGGGATCACTAAATTGTATTAGCCATGTGACCTTGGCACAGTACCTGAGTTGGGTCTGATCCAATGGGATATAATAAGTAATGCAGGAGAGCAGAGAGGAGCAGACAGAGTAATGGACCATTTGACCAGAGGCAGACATTTAGCTCTGAGCATCAAGAGCACCAAGATGCATCACTGTGGCACTGATAACATGGGAGCAACTGTAGGCAGAGGAATCTAAAAGACCAATTCACATGCTACACATCATTTAAAGGGAAAGTTCACCCAGAAATTATGTAATCATTTACTCACTCGCATGTTGTTCGAACAAAAGTAGATGTTAGGCAGAATGATTGCCACAGTTATCATTCACTTTCACTATATGAAAAAAAATGCAATGAAAGTTAATTACTTTTTGTGTTACACAGAAGAAAGAAAGACATGTGGATCTGGTGAGTAAATAGTGACAGTATTTTCATTTTTGGGTAAATTATTTTAATTTAGCTTTATTGGTAACACTTTACAATAAGGTTCCATTTGTTAACATTAGTTAACTACATTAGTTAACATGAACTATGAATAAACAATACTTTTACAGCATTTATTAATCTTGGTTAATGCTAATTATAAAATAGTAATATTTTTTTAAATCAAAAGTTGTTACATTAGTTAATACACTATGAACTAATATGAACCGACAATGAACATTTGTAATTTTGTAAACTAACTTTTACAAAGATTAATTAATGCTGTAAAAATAAATTGTTTATTGTTAGTTTATGACACCTAATGTATTAACTTATGTTAACGATGGAACCTTATTGCAAAGTGTTACTGATTTATGAAACTAAGCAGCATCCATTCTGACTAAAATACTCTCAAAGACTGCAAGTGATATGCAATCAATGTGACTGAATGCAATACTGTAACGATGCTGCTGACACTGACAATAATGAAGATGATGACAATGAATTTAAGAACCCAAGTGCAGTTTTATTTACAGTCCTGAAATCCAAAACCCTAACTATAGATGTGAACTAAAAACATAAACACGAACAATTAACATGAACCAGGAAGGTGGGACCCTGAGAGGCTCGAGGGGCGGAGCTGAGGAAGGTGGGGCTGTGAGACTTGAGGGGCGGAGCCATGGAAAGCAGAGCCTTGAGAGACTTGAAGGGTGACACCAATGAACTTGGTACCCAGAGAGTAGCCGAAGACTCGAAGGGCCAGGGTGGAGCCGATGGCAGGAAGGACCAAGGCGCCGCTGGAGGCATGGGGGAGCAAGGTGGAGCTGGGGGATCAGAAGACTGAGGCGGAGCCGGTGGGACTGAGGACCAAGGTGGAACCGAAGGGAAGGAGGTCCCCGGTGGAGCTGATGGATCGGAGGGATGAGGCGCAGCCAGAGGATTGGAGAGCCAAGGCGGAGCCAGGTGACTGACAGACCAAGGAGGAGCCGGAGGGATGAGGGACCCCAGCAAAGCCGACAGGCTGAAGGACCACAGTGGAGCCGAGGGAATGCAGAGCCGAGGCAATGTCGAGGGACCGACAGGCCAAGGCAGAGTCCAGGGCTCGGAGGGTCCAGGTGGGGTCGGAGGGTTGAAAGTTCCCCTTGCCTGCTCAGGAGAACAAAGGGTGGGTACAAGGGCGGGAACCATCTCCAGTTCCAACTGCTCAGATGTGGCCATGACATGGCGTGGAACAGACTCAGGCATGGATGTGACGTGGCATGGAGCAGGCTCAGGTGTGGCTGTGAAATGGCATGGAGCAGGCTCAGGCATGGATGTGACGTGGCATGGAGCAGGCTCAGGCATGGCTGTGACATGGCATGGAGCAGACTGAGGCGTTGCTGTGACATGGCATGGAGCAGGCACAGGCATGGCTGTGACATGGCATGGCATGGAGCAGGCTCAGGCATGGCTGTGACATGGCATGGCATGGAGCAGGCTCAGGCGTGGCTGTGACATGGCATGGAGTAGGCTCAGGTGTGGCTGTGACATGGCATGGAGCAGGCTGAGGCGTTGCTGTGACATGGCATGGAGCAGGCTGAGACGTTGCTGTGACATGGCATGGAGTAGGCTGAGGATCCGGGGCAAAAGATGGCGCTAGCTCAGCGACCATGACGAGGAACTCTGGCTCGGTGGCCGTGACGTGAATCTCTGGCTCGGCGGCCGTGATGTGGAACTCTGGCTCAGCAGCCGTGATGTGGAACTCTGGCTTGGTGGCCGTGACGTGGAACTCTAGCTCAGCATCCGCCTCCCCCACAGTGAACGTGGAACCAATAATCTGCAGGGTGAGGTCGATATGTTGAGCCAGGTTGTAGGTACTCTGACCGTCTGGCATCAGAGAAGAGATGGGCTCATTTAATCCAAATCGGAAACAGTCCTTGAGGGCCACCTCATTAAAGTCCACCTGGCAGGCCAGAGCGCAGAAATCCTCCACACATTCCTCCAGGGGATGGTTCCCCTGTCGTAGGTGGAGGAGTTGAACTGCTGGATTCATATTTGTCGGTCAGGTATTCTGTAACGATGCTGGCACTGGCATTGATGATGACGATGAATTGAAGAACCCAAGTGCAGTTTTATTTACAGTCGTGAAATCCAAAACCCTAACTATAGATGTGAACTAAACAAAACATAAACTTGAACAATTAACATGAACATAAACTTGACGTGACTTGGACTTGACTTAAACTTGACTTGACATAGCATGACACGTTACCAAACACACATTATACACTACAAATACGAAGAGACAACTGATATAAAAGGTAGAAACCAGGACTGTCTGGTCCATAACAGAAAATCAAGTATTTTTTCCACACCATATAATCATTACCTCATGTCTCATTTCCATAAAGTAGAAAATATGACAAACCAGAACAAAGCCCATTTTAATAATGCTGTGAGCACCTTATCATGACCAAATTGCACAGAAGTGATTATGAAAATGTCAAGTTATGCAAGGGGTTGAAAAGAGCTTCTTTTGTAGTGGCCACATAAACCTTCAAGGTGGAGGGGGACAGCCGCCTCTCCAGCCTCTTCTGCAGGAAGGAAATCACCGACCCGACTGCGCATCTCTGGGGGTCTTCGCCTTGGGAAGAACACCAATTTGCGAACAAAGCCACCTGTTAGAGTGTAGAGGGAGCCCTGGCCTGAGTGATCATGTCTACCTCGAGCTTGTGGTAGGCCACTTAGATTTCCCCATTCTGTCCAGGGTCCAGACATGGAGATTCCAGAGGTCTGGGCGTGGGTGCCAGATGGTGCCCTATCCCTGAGAGAGGAGGTCCTCCCTCAGGGGAACTCACCAGGGAGGGGCTGTTGCGAGGAGCATGAGTTCTGGGAACCAAGTCTGGGTGGGCCAGTATGGCGCCACGAGGATGACCTGTTCCTTGTCCTCGCTGACCTTGCACAAGATCTGTGCAAGCAGGCTCACTGGGGGCAAACGCATACTTGTGCAGCCCCTGGGGCCAGCTGTGCGCCTGCGCATCTGTGCCGAGGGGAGCCTCGGTCAGAGATTACCAGAGCGGGCAATGGGAGGATTCCCGGGAAGCAAACAGGTCTAACTGTGCTTCGCTGAATGGATTCCAAATCAGCTGGACCACCTGGGGGTGGAGTCTCCACTCTCCCCTGAGCATCACCTGCCGTGACAGCACGTCTGCTGTATGGTCGAGGTCGCCCGGGATGTGAGTGGCCCGCAACGACTTCAGTCGCTGCTGACTCCAGAGGAGGAGAGTGTAAGCTGCCTTGGTGGTTTATATACATTACCATCACCATGTTGTCCATCTGGACCAACATGTGCTTGCCCTGGATCAACGGCCAAAGCCTCCAGCAATACTGCCAGCAACTCGAGGCAGTTGATATGCCAATGCAGTCACGGCCCTGTCCAGGAGCCTGCGGCTGCATGCCTGTTGCACACGGCGCCCCAGCCTAACTTGGAGGCATCTGTCATAACAACGACATGCCTGGACACTTGCTGTAAGGGGACCCCTGCCCATAGAAATGCAAGGTCTGTCCAAGGGCTGAACGTGCAGTGGCAGATCGGCGTGATGGACATGCGATATGTGCCACGATGCCATGCCCACCTCGGGACTCGAGTCTGAAGCCAGTGCTGGAGCGGTCTCATATGCATCAACCTAAGCAGCGTGACCACCGCAGAGGATGCCATATGCCCCAGGAGCCTCTGAAACTGTTTCAGTGGGACCGCAGTTCTCTGCCTGAATGACTTCAGGCAGCTCAGCACCGACTGTGCTTCTCGTCATAGAGACCGAGTCTAACTCCATCACGAGAAAAGAGATGCTCTGAACCGGGGAGAGCTTGCTCTTTTCCCAGTTGACTCGAAGCCCCAACCAGCTGAGGTGCCTGAGCACCATGTCCCTGTGCGCACACAACAGGTCTTGAGAACAAGCTAGAATCAACCAGTCATCGAGATAATTGAGGATGCAGACATCCACTTCCCTTAGCGGAGCAAGGGCTGCCTCTGCGACTTTCATAAAGACGCGAGGCAGCGGGGACAGACCGAAGGGGAGGACCTTGTACTGATATACCCTGCCTTCGAAAGCGAACCACAGAAAGGGTCTGTGTCGAGGTAAAACCGAGACATGGAAGTACGTGTCCTTCAGGTCTACCACCGTGAACCAATCTTGATGCCGAACGCATGACAGAATGCACTTCTGAGTCAGCATCTTGAATGGGAATGGGGCCCGGTTCAGCACTTGCAGGTCCAAGATTGGCTGCAACCCACTGCCTTTCTTTGGTACGATGAAGTAGGGGCTGTAGAACCCCTTCTTCATCTCGGCTGGAGGGACAGGCTCCATCGCGTCCTTATGCAGAAGGGTCACAATCTCTGCATGCAAGGCAGCGGCATTCTCGCCCCTCACTGAATCGCATAGCCGAGTCAGATCGCCCTGGCCAACCAGCGCGACGGGTTGGAGAGGGCTAGCCACACCTCCAAACTCCGAGCGAGGGGCACCAAGGGGACGATCGTGTTTGATGTACCTGCGGGTGGGGCCTTGTGGCAGGGAGGAGCAGGAACCACCATGTTGAGGAGCCTCGCATCCCGAGCTCGTGGCTGTGCTGAGGGGAACATCAAAGCACTTACCTAACTTATGTCCTCATTTGCCCAACATTAATTTAGAGGCTATTTAAACAGTTGTGTGTATGAATAACGAATACAGACTCAAAGTTAATGTACTTCATTTATTTTGACAGTGTACAGAGAAAAAAATGCAACAACAGAATTGCAACGAAATTACAAACCTATATGACTTCTGTGCTCATATTAAAATCTACTTAGACTATCTTACATTTACATTACATTTACATTTATGCATTTGGCAGATGCTTTTATCCAAAGCGACTTACAGTACCCTGATTACAGGGTACTGTCCCCCTGGAGCAACCTGGAGTTAAGTGCCATGCTCAAGGACACAATGGTGGTGGCTGTGGGGATTGAACCAACAACCTTCCTCTTACCAGTTCAGTGTTTTAGTCCACTACACCACCACCACTCCATCTTAACAATTAATTAATTGTTATTAATTGAAAAAGCTCTCTTACATTTACCCAAATTGCTTAAATTGTTTAGACACTGCTGATGGAAAATTCTGAAGGGATGCTTGATAGCTTCAATAGTGTTGTCATGGCAACAGATTAAATTACCTGAAGTTGTAGTCAAACTGGAATGGTGGCATATATCTATTACTCATTATATGATTAGGGTCCAAGTTTACATTAATGTTGAGTTGTTGCTGTGTCCATCATGCATTGTTTTCCGAAAATCATCGAGTGGAAATGGACCCATGGTGCTTGGGCCGTCATTGCTGCTTGCAGCTATATTATTATTATTATTATTATTATTATTATTATTATTATTTTCAAGGTTTTCGGTTATTTTGGGGTACAAAACATGCATGAAAACTCTTGAAAGTTTGCACACAAATCAGAGTCATTGGCCATTAGGGCTTGGCAAAAGTTGAGGAGGAGGGGGGGTGTTCAGGGGGGGCTCTGTAGTGCCACCTATAAGATGGGCATGTTTGGGGGGCTCTGTAGCACATGCCTTTTGAGCTATCATCACAAACCTTTGTACTTATATAGATCTGATCAAGCTGGACAACTTTTGCGCTGACAGTCATAAGCTCCGCCCAACAATCCATTTTGGATTGTTTGAAAAATACACGCTCTGGAATTTGAGCCATGGCAACGCGATAAAATAAAAAAAGGGAAACAGGAAGTGTCTAATATCTTCTGCGTGCATCATGTGATTTACATCAAAATTGAGCCGTATGTTTGGACTTGCAGGCTGATCACATTGATGTGGCTATTGTAGGTCACAGTCGTAGTGCCACCAACTGGTGGAAGTAAGTATGGCACTTTTAACAGACTTTGAAATATCCCTCTTAGGACAGACTCAATGACTGCTGAGTAGAACTGTAGCAGCAGCGCCTGTGGCAGGTTGAACTTCCTTAGCTGGAGAAGGAAGGACCTCTGCTGGTCCTTTTTCACATTGGAGTCAATGTGGGTCTCCCACTTCAGATCCTGTGAGATGGTAGTGCCCAGGAACCTGAATGACTCCACTGATGCCACAGTGTTGTTTAGAATGGTGAGGGTGGTCAGTATTTGGGTGTCCTCCTAAAGTCCACAATCATCTTCACCGTTTTGAACGTGTTCAGCTCCAGGTTGTTTTGACTGCACCAGAAAGCCAGCTGTTCAACCTCCCTTCTATATGTAGACTTATCGTCATCTTGGATGAGGCCGATGACAGTGGTGTCATCTGCAAACTTCAGGAGCTTGACAGAGGGATCCTTGGCAATGCAGTCATTTGTGTACAGGGAGTAGAGTAGGGGAGAGCACACATCCCTGGGGGGCACCAGTGCTGTTTGTACAGGTGCTAGAAGTGAGTTTCCAATGTCTCATAAGCTGCTGCCTACTGTCAGAAAGCTGGTAATCCACTGACAGATAGACATGGGAACAGAGAGTTGGTGTAGTTTAGTCTGGAGAATAGCTGGGATGATGGTGTTGAAAGCCAAACTAAAGTCCACAAAAAGGATCCTTGCATATGTCCCTGGTCTGTCCAGATGTTGCTATGGATATTATGCAATCATATGTTGACTGCATCCTCCACAGACCCGTTTGCTCGATAAGCAAAATGAAGGGGATCTAGAAAGGGTCCAGTGATGTTCTTCAGGTGGGCCAACACCAGTCTCTCAAATGATTTCATGAACAAAGACGTCAAGGTGACGGGTCTGTACTCATCAAGTCCTGTGATTTTTGGTTTCTTTGGGACAGGAATGATGATTGAGTGTTTGAAGCAGCATGGGACTTCACACTGCTCCAGTGATCTATTGAAGATCAGTGTGAAGACGGGGCCAGCTAGTTAGAACAGGATCTAAGACATGCGGGTGAAACACCATCTGGGCCCTGTGCTTTCCTTGTATTTTGTTTTCGGAAGACAAGGCACACCTCTTCTTCACATATCTTAAGTGCAGGTTGAGTAGCAGGAGGGGGGTTGCAGGAGATGTTGGTGTATGTGTGAAGTGAAGGTCAGAGCGGGTGTGGGGTGTGAGATTGGACCTTTCAAATCTATAGTAGAACACATTCAATTTGTTAGCCAGTTGTTGGTCCCCTAAAGTGTTTTGGGTAGGGGTCCTGTAGTTAGTAAGTTGTTTTAGGCCACTCCACACTGATGCAGGGTTGTTAGCTGAAAACTTGTTTTTCAGCATCTCAGAGTATCCTCTTATAGCCACTCTGATTTCCTTATTCAGTGTGATGCTGGCCTGATTGTACAAGACTTTATCCCCACCTCTGTAAGCATCCTCTTTGGCCTGACGAAGCTGCCTGAGTTCTGCTGTAAACCACTGTTTGTCATTGTTGTATGTTAAATAAGTCCTAGTAGGAATGCACATATCCTCACAGAAACTGATATATGATGTAACAGTATCTGTGAGCTTGTCCAGATTGGTGTCTGCAGCCTCAAAAACACTCTAATCAGTGCAGTCAAAGCAGGCTTGTAGTTCCAGCTCTGCTTCATTGGTCCATCTCTTTACAGTCTTTACTGCAGGCTTAGCAGATTTTAGTTTCTGTCTGTAGGTTGAAAGAAGATGAACCAGACAGTGATCAGATAGACCCAAAGCTGCTCTAGGGACAGAGTGATATGCATCCTTTATTGTTGTGTAGCAGTGATCCAGTATATTTCTGTCTCTGGTTGGGCATGTAATGTGCTGTTTGTATTTGGGCAGTTCACGTGTGAGGTTTGATTTGTTAAAATCCCCAAGAATAATAATAACTGAGTCCGGGTATTGTTGTTCTGTGTCTGTGATTTGATCAGCCAGCTGTTGCAGCACTGCATTCACACATGCATTTGGCGGAATATAAACACTCACCAGAATAAACTAGGAAAACTCCCACAGCGAGTAGAAAGGCTTACAGTTAATAAAGAGCGCTACCAACATCACAAGTTCAGAAAAAACAAGTAGCCAAAATTACCCATTGTCAAACAGTTTACTACACAGTCATTTTTAACATTTGATGATGTAGTTTGTCATGTTGGTATGCAATATGTTAATGTCTAATAGTGTAACCATTTGTACCAGACTACAGACCATTCAGACTATATTTGTGCAAACTTTAAAAGGAGATGTCAATGACAATTAACAACCCCATCAAAAAGGTCTTGCTCAAATAAAGGGAATCAAAAACACCTTCCCATGGTCAGTTATTCTATGGAATAGTTTTGTGACATGTCATCTATCACTTTCCCTTGCAGCATCTTAGTACTGAAACCTATGCAACAGGCAACATGATAATCTGCTGAAATCATTTTAGTCAAGCTCCATTACCACAAAATGTTTGTTTTTGTTTTTTTTCCTGGGTGAACCAACTGAACACACATAGAAAAAGACCCAATGCAACCCATTTCACTGGCAATTTTCTCCTCTTTTTTGTTTTTCCCTCCCCTCATCCCCCTCCCCAGCCCTAGAGAGGCGGGGAAAAGCTTGCTGGTAGGTGGGGCCGGAAGGGCAGGCTAAGCACACCCGACCCCCAGTTGGGCTAATCAGCCAAGGAGAGGGATAAATGCAGCAGAATGTTCACATCTGGTGCAAAACGGAAGAAGTCACCAGCATGTAACAAAATTGTGACCAACTTCAGTATTGTGACGTATTTCCGAGTGAAACGGTATATTTAATGAGGAGAAAATAGAGGGTGGGGCTTGATTTTATCCACTGGGAATTTATTGGATCTAGACAATTAGGCGTTCCATACAGAAATGGAGGCAGATCGTCCTGGTTACTTTTATAACCTCCATTTCCTGATGGAGGGAACGAGACATTGTGTCGATGTAGTGACACTAGGGGTCACTCTTGGGTGCCCGAAACACCTCTGGTCTTTGAAAAAAGGCCAACTCTCCCGAACATACGGGTATAAAACGAGCTGGTATGCAACCACTCATTCAGGTTTTGTGCTGCGGAGCCGAGACAAGGTCCCGGCCATTTCAGCTGGTAATCCAGCATTGTGGCAGAAGGGACACAACGTCTCATTCCCTCCATCAAGGAATGGAGGTTACGAAAGTAACCAGGACGTTCCCTATCTGTCACTCACTCGACGTTGTGTCAATGTAGTGACACTAGGGGTCCCTATACGAAACGCCACAACTAGTTGACTGTGTTACGTGAACTGGTGGTGTGTGACGGGCAGACCACTGTGTACCTTGTAGCCAGCGCACCAGGACGACACGTAACCTCCCCCAACGCTGTTATGAGTGTCAAACGGCCCTTCGGGAACAAGTCGACTGCCCAAAAGATAGAGACAGGCTAGCCCAGTCGTGGCCTCTTATCCTCTTTTTTTTCTCTCCCCAAAAAAAGAGTGAAATTTGTTAACCGACTGGGGCCACCAGGTCTACGTTGGGGGGGTGTCACTCCCAAGGGGAAGACACCGTGGAGACCACACCCCACCCGGGGGGGGGGGGGGTATTTTGAGTGGAAATACATCACATGGTCTTGCCGAGCCTTGTCGGAAGTATGTCATGTGGAGAAGTCCCATGGTAGGTCCTACCCTACGGGGGAGGAGTTTCAACAAACATGGTGACTGGGGCAGAGGGGCCTCTGCTCAAGGAAGATGCAGTTTACCAACAGGGAAATTAATTAGCGGAAGATATACGTCGCATGGGGTTACCTATGGGGAACCAACACATGCGAAGCACCTACCCCAGTACAGGGCTTAGTTAGCACATGTACTGAGCCGGCAGCGAGTTTCTCCGCAAACTCGTCTGCCACAGGGCTCGGAGGAAGTCATCCAGGGAACACGGTTTGTGAACACTACT
Source organism: Myxocyprinus asiaticus (assembly GCF_019703515.2). Lineage (NCBI taxonomy): Eukaryota > Metazoa > Chordata > Actinopteri > Cypriniformes > Catostomidae > Myxocyprinus > Myxocyprinus asiaticus. The sequence continues at coordinate 30,729,059 of NC_059349.1, forward strand.
GGGAGTCAACAGCACACGTCTTCAGCTCAGGGGAGGTGAAAGGCGCTATGCGCAAGTGATACACCCGGCCAGCTGTCCCAGACTTACCTGCTTGTGCCTGCCACTACACGGGATGAAACCGGCTCCACCCAGAGATTTTAGAACCTTGCAAAGGTGTTGCCCAGCCCGCTGCTCTGCAAATGTCTGTTAGAGAGGCACCACTGGTCAAGGCCCAGGAGGCCACCATACTCCTGGTAGAATGGGCTCGTAGCCCAGCTGGGTGCAGCATGTCCTGAGTGTGATATGCCATTGCTATGGTGTCAATGACCCAGTGGGCAATCCTCTGCTTGGAGAGAGTGCTTCCTTTCCGCTGTCCACCAAAGCAGACAAAGAGCAGCTCAGAAACTCTAAAGCTCTGCGTGCGAATAGATGCGTAAAGCGCACACCGGACACAGCAACGTCAGGGCTGGGTCTGCCTCCTCCTGGGTCAGCGCTTGCAGGTTCACCATCTGATCCCTAAATGGGGTCGTGCGAACCTTGGGCACATAGCCCGGTCGGGGTCTCAGGATCATGTGAGAGTAGCCCAGACCAAACTCCATGCACATTTTGCTGACAGAGAATGCTTGCAGTTCTCCTCCCCTCTTGATGGAAGTGAGTGCAGTCAGGAGGGCAGTCTTTAACGAGAGTGCCTTAAGCTCAGCTGACTGCAGGGGCTCAAAGGGGGATCCCTGGCACCATGCCCATCTCGGGACTCGAGTCTGGAGCCAGTGCTGAAGCGGTCTCATATGCATCAACTCGAGCTGAGTGGCCACCGCTGAGGATGCCATATGCCCCAGGAGCCTCTAAAACAGTTTCAGCGCAACCACTGTCTTCTGTCTGAACGCCTTCAAACAGGTCAGCACTGACTGTGCGCGCTCGTTCGTGAGGCGCGCCGTCATCGAGACTGAGTCCAACTCCAAGCCGAGAAAAGAAATGTTCTGAACCAGGAGGAGCTTGCTCTTTTCCCAGTTGACCTGAAGCCCTAGTTGGCTGTGTGTGCACACAACACATCCCGAGAGTGAGCTAGGATTAGCCAGTCATTGAGATAATTGAGGATACGAATGCCCACTTCCCATAACGGGGCAAGGGCTGCCTCTGTGACCTTCATGAAGACGCGAGGGGACAAGGACAGGCCGAAAGGGAGGACCTTCTACTGATATGCCCGACCCTCGAATGAAAACCGCAGGAAGGGTCTGTGTACAGGTAGAATCGAGACGTGGAAGTGCGCGTCCTTCAGGTCTACCGACGCGAACCGATCTTGATGCCGGACGCTCGCCAGAATGCGTTTTTGCATCAGAATCTTGAATGGGAGTCTGTGTAAAGCCCGGTTCAGTACTGGGGCCGCACTGGGGCAGGATGTGTTGGATAGCTTCTGTCTGCTGCTTCACCGCCAAGAACTGCTGGGCAAAGTCCTCGACAGTGTTGCCGAACAGGCCAACCTGGGAAATGGGGGCGCCAAGGAACCGTGCCTTATCGGCCTCTCCCATCTCGACCAGGTTAAGCCAAAGGTGGCGCTTCTGGACCACCAAGATGGACATCGCCCGCCCGAGAGACTGCGCCATGACCTTCGTCACCCGGAGGGCAAGGTCGGTCGCCGAGTCAATCCCGGGGCGGAACTACCCTTGTGCAGTTCCTTTAGCACCTTGGCTTGGTGGACTTGCAGGAGAGCCATGGTGTTCAGGGCAGAGGCTGCTTGTCCAGTGGCACCATAGGTCTTGGCCGTCATGGATGACATAAACCTACAGGCCTTGGACGGGAGCTTCGGGCACCCGCCAGGTGGCGGCGCTCTGCGGGCACCTGGCGGTAAGTGCTTCGATGTCCCCCTGGCCACCCCACCATCAAGGGTAGTGTGGGTGGGGGAGCTGAAAGATCGGGACCGGGCAGTGCCTCCCATGACCTCGTCAGCTCCTCGTGCACTTCCGGGAAGAAAGGAACTGGGGCGGGGCATGGCTGTGAGCGGCGCCGCGAGCCCAGGAACCAATCATCGAGCCGTGAGGGTTCAGGGGATAGCGGAGGGTTCCACTCTAGTCCGACACTCGTGGCTGCCCGGGAAAGCATGTCCATCATCTCCATGTCAGCCTGTGACTGGGTGACCGTACCCAAGGGGGGGAGCCCAGCTGAGGTTTCTGCGTCTGACTGGATGAGCCCGCTCTCCAATGCTGCACTCGAGAGCTCATCACCTTCGCGGGTTCCGAACAAGAGGTTGAACTCGCCGTGAGACGAGCCAGCGGACTCATCCGGAAGCCCGATCGGGGCAGATGAGTGTGCTGGGGAATGGGAGGTCCGTGAGGGGATACCAGGCGGAGCTGGTCCCATTGAGGTCCCCAAATCGCCCCCAATGCTAGCCGCACTGGCCTCATACCCATAGGTAGAAGGACCGAGGCGGGGAGCCACTGGGGTGGCTTGCTTTCTTACAAAGGCAAGCCGCAACCGCAACGTTGCCATGGTCATGTTCTCGCAATGAGTACATGACCCATCTCCACATGGGTGGCGCCCAGACACGAAAGACAGCGATCTTGACCATCAGAAGGCGAGAGATTACGACAGACACCAGGAATAACACACAAACGGAAAGGCATCTTTAAAAAGACGTTCCATGTGTGCTGCTCTTTTAGAGAAATATACTCTTTTTTTTCAGAATATACTCGTTTATTTCTGCCGAAGCGCCCAGGGGCGTTCTGTGCAGTGCACCAGTGCAGAGGGGGAGAAGCCGCTGAAATGCGCCATCAGATCCAGCAGAGGTGAATGAACAGCCGTGAGAATTCAGGTCAGTGAGCATCGACCGTTCGGCTCCGAAGAGAAAATCTGAATGAGTGGTTGCATACCAGCTCCTTTTATACCTTTATGTTTGGAGGAGTGGTATGCAAATACCACTCGCCAATTTTCATTGGCCTTTTTTCAAAGACCAGAGGTGTTTCGGGCTCCCAAGAGTGACCCCTAGTGACACTACATCGACACAACGTCGAGTGAGTGACAGATAGGGAACTGAATGCAAGTTTAGCCATCGCTTTCAATGGGGTTGACATTTTCAAAAGGATCATTTTATCGTGGGAATCAGGCCTTATATGTTTGAGCCATTACCTGCTGAGAGTACAAACGGTGACCTGGATGTGGAGGCTCAGGTGCAAGTTCACCCTCGAGAGCATCTCATTGTCTCCCAATGGTAATGCTAATTTTTCAAAACTAATTGTTATTTGCTATTACTGCTGCAACCTTTATTAAATTAACCGGTATTTAATTACTGCACTTTAGCAACGTTTTAAATAGGGTGCTTTGCTTAGAACAGTAGCCTAAAACTATGTCTAATATATAGCTGGCAGATAATGCAGCTTGCGACGAAAACTGTTCCTGACGAGCTTGCTAGCTAGTTTCACTTACCGTCAACTTTGTGAGGTACTAACGGTGTACACTGACAGGACAGCCGTATCTGTTAAGGACAGATATTTCACAAACCCCATTTCGTGTTCTGTCCAATTTTTGAAGCATTCGCAGGTGAAATGCTTTGAACACAACCATGACCTTTCTGATATCCCTCCTTCGAAATGCAAAAAAACCAAGCCGTCAGGTCCACAACCAGGGTATTTGGGGGAGTGGGAAAAGGGTTTTGGGAGAGCCACAACCTAAAACACACCTCCTCACCATCTCTGTTTGTTATGAGTCTTTTTTACTTGCTGTCAAAGCTCAACGCAGACTGGCAGTTGGAGTGGAGTGGTTAAAAAATGTTCTGCCCAAGCTGTCAAACTGACGTCATCAGAGAAGGAATATCATTCCAGAGGTGAAGCTAATTTTCAGATTTTGATTGAAGATTATGAAGAAAAATCTTTTTTTCTGTGGATTAACTTGCATGGATGAATTGTTCACCACAAGACTAGTAATGTGCATTAACAAAGTACATAGGGTCAATTTTGCAAACATGCGGACTTTAACATGAAAACCAGTTGAACCGTAATACCGGGTCTGGGAAGTGGAAGGCTAGCCACTAGGTTTAGACCTTCTGCTTTACAAACTCAGAATCCCAAGCTGCATTGTAGTGTAAACAAACATGGCAGTGTGCACGACGCAGCTTTCCTATTGTAATCAGTCCTTGTAAACATAAAATTACATGGTATTGTAGCAGTACTCCAGGTACGGGTATGGGAAGGAGGAGATGGGTAGCAGTGACACGCATTAGGTAACGCTTTTATTTCTCTCTTTCTGTGCAGAAGATGCACTCTTTTCAGGTTTTTTTTTTTTCACTCAGTTCAATAATTCACTCTCAAAAATAAACAAACGTTTTTCACACACACTCAATAGCTTCGGCACTCAATATCAGCAGTTGGCAACGCTGTACACTCATTCTCTCTCCCTCTCTTCTGGCGTGTTCAGTGATTTTAAGGCGTATCTTCGCTATCACTGTAATGAGAAACAGCTGGTAGAAATCATGTCAACCAACTTGACGAGCCACACCACTCCCTCTCTCCTGCAGACAGACACACGATCACACCCCCATCACCACATACCCGCACCGCCCGACTCAGGCCGGGGCAACATCCGGCCTGCCAACTCCCCCACCCCCTCCCCGGCAACATGGCCAGCCGAAGAAAGCTGCGTTTGGTGATTTTCATTCTTTCATTGCCATCTTGCTGCAAATACTGGATAGTTATTGAAAATGTGTCAAGGTTTTGTGTTATAGGTGGAGAAAAAGATGGTCCCGATGCAGCATTGGTGTTGTCGTCTTGCCTTGGCTTGGTTATGGGCACTCGTTATCTCGGTGATGTCTGAGCTTGAGTTTGGTTGGGGGAGATATTTTCCTGGTAACAAATCCTCCAGGATTATGGACTTGACACCTACAAAGTCAGCATGTGAATCCTGTTCAAGACCACGCAGGATGATAACGCTACACATGCCCAGTGTATTCCGTGAGGTGAGTAGCAGCTTTATATATTTTGACACATGGGAAATGCTTTTGTTTGGGTGCGTAGGATGAGATGCACCTGTTCGACCTATCAGCTGCGCCATGTAGAGTTTCCTAACTGAATTTACTTGTCATGTAAAATAACAAATCTGTGCTGTAAAGTTAAGCTAGAAAACTCTGAAAGTAGGCACAGTAACAGAAATGTTCATTTTTTTTTTTTTTAGCATTACAGCAAAGAACAGATTACATACCTGTAAAAAGGGCAAACCTTAAGCAATAGAGTGTTCAAATCAGACTAATGTAAGTAATTGGATCAAATTAAAGGTTTATCCTATTTTTTTTTTTTTTTTTTTTTTTTTTTAAAGAAATAATAATTTTTATAGTCATTGTTCATTATTTTAATATAAGCTAGAAGCAGAAAAAAAATTGTTTTCAATGTAATACCGTGTCCTAACCAGACGTAACGTGACGTCACGACACGCGATAAAAGGTATCTTTTCCATGTTAATCAGAGTTTTGTCCTAACCAGCCATGACACACGACGAGCAACAGGGCTTTCTATTTTTGGTATGGTTTCTGTTTCTGCAACGTCGCACCAGGCAGCGCAGTCAACAAATGGGTCTAAAATTATTCTTTTTACAGTATATTAAAGCCGGCATCTCACTTGCCGGTTCAGAACAACTTGATTTTGATCGAGGGTGTCACACACCTGCCGAATGTTGTGCTTGAGGTCTCGTTCTTTTCGATCGGAGCTCTGTCACTCACACACACACACACACACACACACACACACACACACACACACACACACAGTTTCAGAATGGCAGAGGGGAAACATACCAGCTCATTCTGACTTTCTCTCCGCTTCCCTGTCACGTGGAGATTGGTGAAATAACAACAGGAGTACTGCATGAACATAAACAATCGTAACAGACTGAATAAGAATGTGATTCATAAAGCAGCTTTTCCCTGTGTATTTGTGTGATTGTGCATTTATCACCTCGGGGCTTGCCGTAGAACGCGTTATGGCTCTTATGTGAGAAAATGAGTTGGGTTCCATAAACCTACTGTTCCATCTGTGATTGCTCTGTTTTCTACATTTTTGTAGTAGAGTGAATGGTTTGTTGAATTGTTATATGTGAACATCTATGGCCATTATGGGGCTGTCTGGTGCAGTTTAGCTTTATTGCCTGTAAAAGCAGAGAAGAAGAGGCATGTAGTGTGAATCCACATGCTGTATGACTGATATGTTTGTTACTGCTTGTGCTACTCAGTAAACTTTTGCACTCAACTTTCCTGGAAGTTTGTCTCAAGTCATTACAATTTTATTGTCAGTTATTCTCATTTTAGTGTATGAATATCGCGTTGTCGCATTGCACCTGGTGTGGATAGACAGATTGCTTGTCGCTGGAATCTTATTGCATCGCATTTGGTTAGGACAAGGTGTAACTATCTCTTATCCTAACTTTATTTGCAGAGGCAACTATAATATAAGAAAGACATCTGTGGTTGATTTCCCCAGAAAGTGTAAACTATGGCTCTGTGCTATCAAAACATTGCTCAGTGTTTTGAGCATCCAGACCAGCTAGACACAACAACACTGGCTCGACCAATAGTACGATTTGAAAACTGTCTGAAAAAGAATGTTTGGTGTCAAAGAAATTACACACTTCAAATTTAAGCAAAAAATTGATCTGATATTATTTTATATGAGTGATCTTACAGTACAGTATATAAATAAGTTTAATACATGCTGGATATTTCCTTTCCCCTGAGGCAGTAACATATATGATCACAAGCACAGTTAGCTCTTGACAAATCCACATGCCAGTCTACTCCATCACTTGCTTACTCACATCCATGCAAATACAAGAAACCCACACCCAACATGTAGTTAAGCTGTGGCTGATTCTTGCTTTGCTATTTTAATATCTAATTTGCTATTACAGTGCTATGATGTCAAATGAATTTGCCACCAGCATATTTGAACAACTGAGGAAGAATTTTTTTTTTTTAATCAGACAGTTCAATGGCCATACCTGAGAACATTGTGTGTTTTTTTATTTTGTTTTCTATCATGTGCAGTACAGATGTTTGTTATGTTATTTCTCTTCTGAACGTGTGAAAAAACACCAACAGAAGTGAGCGTACCCATTTTATAAAGGTTTAATCATGTGCTGTTATGAGACATGTACATTGCTGCACGTACTGGACTTTAAAAATTATATTTATATGTTTAAAGCAACGCTATGTAACTTTTTGTTTGTTAAAAAATAACAAAATGTTATTAATGAGAGAGTGCTACAAAAATCCATCTTCCAAACCATGTATTTACTGTACCCAAATACACTTTGATAAACCTATAATAATGATATTATATTATAAATATTTTAGAGCTGTCGGGACGGATTTCATGGGAAATTGCCTACATACGTCATTCGCCCGTGCGTGTTGACGTCATATCCATACACAGAGAAAATAAGATCCGGCTACTGTAGCGCATGTGTGGGAGTAGTTGAAGCTGAAAGTATAAATTTATCAAACAAGATAAATTGACCATGGATCATTCAAAACGGCAAACCTCCAGGGAATCACCAGTCACCAAAACAAAGAAACCCTGAACAGAGCAGAGTCTACAAGCAAAAAGGGAAAGCGACAGAGTCCGTAATAAAATCCGAATCAACATTGGCTTGGATTTTTTTTTGGTGGCGACAACTGAAAGGATTTAAATGCGACCCAGAGATGGCTTTTTTCCTACTCGGTTTATGTACATATAGTTGTGTAATCACACACACGTCTGTGCGTGTGTAGTGAACTACAATAATTATACTGTAATCGGTGCAGAACTTTTTACTTGCTAGCACATGTGTATTTTTCTTTATAACGGCAATAATGTATATAAATAAATCCTTTAGTCCTAGGCTTGCCAAGGACATGCGAGTCTTGAAATGATGTTGACCACTGGTCATCTGCTCAGATGACATATTTTCAGATATCCGTCTTTTCCTTTCTTTCATTATTTATTAGTCCATTCTGATAAGGTGTCCTGTATTAATGTGTACACCAATGCCTCGAACCACATTCATCCGCACAGAGGAGCAGAGAAGAACCACAACAAAACAATGTCCTTCCGCAAGACACATTCAGTTTTATTTTTTAACCACTAGAGGGGCAAAAGTTACATAGTGTAGCTTTAAGGATTGTAGATAATCATCCCTGCAAAGCTAATCAAACCAATCTTTGATGAGTTGCATCTTGGCATTGCATAATTATCCAGATAAAAGCACTAGAACAAAGCTAATCCTGGGGGCTTAATAAAGAAACTGAAATTAAGGATACGCCCTCACAATATCATATCAGAAATGTGTTGAGACACAGTACAGTGTCCTTGGGTTAGGTGGGACTTATTATGATGTGGACAAGGCAGGTTCATTTAATGGTTCACTGTCACTGTTCAGAGTACGGTTTCATCCAACATGGCCCTAGGGGGTGGTACAGATGTCAATCCTCCCCAAAACAGACCAGACAGTTTAATGTGTTGAATGGACATTTGGACATTGGTATGCACCCAACAGTGTTAAAAAGGCATTAAAGCTTTTCCTTAAAAATGATAGCACTATCTACACACTTTATCTACACAAAATCACTTATCTATTACATTAACAAATGGGTTAGAAGTCAGATTGTTTCCTAAGAAAATCTTGTTTAAAGATCCGTTTCTCACAAACCAAGATTACAACTACTACTAAACAGACTACAATATTTTCCCTTTCTCCAGTATATAAAATAGCATTATTTACCTTTATCCAGGTACAGTATGACACAATGTGGGGTTTAGTTTAGAGTCCATTTGAAAAGTTTACCAAGAAATGTACAGTATACTGTAGATATACAATTAAATACATGCAAATTGCCATGCAAAATTAAATCCGCAGACAAAAGCAAAGAAAGATAAATACTCGGAATCACACTGAACAGTGGTTAATTTGAGAATCATAAGGAACAGAGCCAAATTGCAAGAAACCCCTCAGTTATAATTATAAGGGTTTTCTTAAAGGAAGGTTTTGGGTTCAGTACATGTTAAGCTCAAGTGACAGCATTTTTTGGGTGTTTTCGCCATCGGGACAGCATTTGGTCTCGTCCTTTTACCCCGGGTCCCACTGGGAATAGCCTCATTCACTTTTATTGTAAGCTACTTACTGTAGTTGTTCTAATTGTTCTTACTGTACTGTAATTTCTTTTGAGTTTTATATATATACACTACCGGTCAAAAAATTTGAAATACTTACTCATTCTTTATTATAATTGTTTTTTTTTTTTTTTTTTTTTTTCACATTTTAGAATAATAGTAAAGTCATCAAAACTATGGAATAACATAAATGGAACTATGGGAATTATGTTGTGACTAAACAAAATCCAAAATAAATCAAAACTGTGTTATATTTTAGCATCATCAAAGTAGTCACCCTTTGCCTAGAATCTGCAGACTCTAGAATGTACTCTTGACATTTTCTCAACCAACTTCTTGAGCTATCACCCTGGGATGCTTTTTAAACAGTATTGAAGGAGTTCCCATCTATATGTTGGACACTTATTGGCTGCTTTTCTTTATTATTTGGTCCAAGTCATTAATTTTTTTTAAATTAAATTTTAGTTTTATAATGAAATTAATTAATATGGTGGTACAATTATATTTTTGTCTACAAAACTAATTTCAAACATTTAAGCATACACCTTCAGATCAAAAGATTTTTAAGATCATGAGAAACATTTCAGTCAAGTGTTTCAAAACTTTTGACCGGCAGTGTATGTATATATATAAACAAAATGATTATTATTATTATTAATTTGTTTGTTTTTTTGGAAATCAACATTTTGCCACAAATAATGTCAATTGAGCTTGTATGTAACCCGGAACATTCCTTTAATTTAAAAGGTTTCTTGCATCTGGCAGCAGGTAATATATATATATATATATATATATATATATATATATATATATATATATATATATATATATATATATATAAAATCCTTATTTGGTATTTGTTATATGGTTCTTTTTTGTAACTGTTGTCATAATGGGCAAGATGTGAAAGGCATTGGAATTACAAGGTGTGTAACAGTTAATGAACACCATTAGGTGCTCTCTCATATATCACATGAAATCTATGCACAGTATTGCTCCATATGAAGAGAGATTAGATCAGAGAGAGCTCTTTGCTCAGATTAGTGGTAGTCTGTCAGAGGGGTGGGTATTTGTTTCCTAAATTGCGGTAGAGAAAATGACTGCTCTTATCAACAGCAAAGAAGCTTTAACTGTTTACCAAAGGTCAAGAGTGAATGCAGAGATTTAGTCATAATGAGAACCTCTAACTGTTCGAAATGATAGTCAAAGTCATTTTGTTTAGGGAAAACATTCATTTTAAAAGGTAAAGCAATCAGATATTGACTTTTTTTAGAGATGAGATCTTTGTCAGGAGTACCTTGCATTGTGTTTATGCAAGGTTTAAATGTGCACTCATTAACATATAAGAAATGAATAGTCCTTTTGACAAATAGAATGGAAATGGTATATTTACATGGGATGAAGACTCTAGTCATCAGTGGCCTAGAAAAAACTGTTTTAAAAAAAGTGTTATTTTTAAAATAATAATAATTTTCTTTTTATTAGGGTTGTCAATGCATTACATTTGGTTTAACCAAATTACATAATATACTGATACATTAATCAAATTAATCACAGTTAACCACATCAAAATTTGCTGAGATAACCCCAGTCCAGGATATGGTCGAATGTGCAAAGCTTTGTTGGTATTGAATCCAAAAATTGATTTTATTTTATTGATCTGATAGTATGAAAAAAAAAAAAAAAAAAAAAAAAAAAAAGACACAGAAGGAACAAAACAGCTCCAGTGTGAAGTGCTGAAAAGCCTTCATGCATCCACGTCAAAAGCCATCAGTATATACTGAGGCCAATAAGAGCCAACAAAACATAAATAAAAGTGCACTGTTAAATATAAGATTCCTGTATGCTATTTATTTTCTTTTGAATTGAAAAGACAGACTGGCAGACAGTTACTGTAAACAGGTCCATCCTTACCTTTTAGGGAAAAGACATTTTAACAAGGACCTTTCTCTCTTTCTTACTTTACTGCAAATGGCAACCAAAGTGTCCCATAGAACAGCACTGCTCTCTGTTTGATTTGCATGAAGTATTTCAAGGGTAGAACAAAGAGTAAGGGCAGCCACTGCAGGGTGTCTACTAGCATGCCAAAGACATTGATCACTGACCTGTCTTGTTACGGTGGCATAAACCTGCTGCTATGGCCAGGGCTTAGCCTCTAGCCCAGATCAAAGCTCTAAGCCTGAATGCACAGGTGATTAATGCTTTCTACTACAGCCTGCTCTCTGGTCACCATGTCACTCACATGGACAGATGCTTTGTCATAACCCTTGGAGCCTGAAAACCCATTGGTGATGCAGAATCTATGTTTACATGTGAAGCATGCAACTTGATAAGATCTGGTGTAATTATGACATTAGAAGCAATGCTATTTGTGTAGAATGAGTTTGGTTATTTCAAAGGTTTTCTCTCTCTTCTTCCAACACATAATATAGGGAGTTTTTTCCTTGTCACAGTCGCTCTTGGCTTGCTCACTGTGTGGACGTGTGAGGCACTATTTTTTTGTTAAGCTGCTTTGATATGATATGTATTGTGAAAAGCGCTATATAAATAAAACTAACTGGACTTGACTTGAATTAAGGACTGCTTGAAAAAAAAAAAATCTTCATGAAAATACCCTCATTACTTTAAACTGAAGTGTTTATGGTGACCCTCGGTTATAAACTGTCAACTTTAGAAGTTGGAAGTCCTATGTATTTAAAGGGATAGTTCACTCAAAAACAACTGTCATTCTGTCATTGTTTTCTCACCCTCATGTCGTTCCTAACCCTAAATGCTGTTATTTTTACCATGGAACAATAAAGGGTACTGTTTACATTTTTAAATACACTATTTAGTACAACAGCAGTTCATATTGACCACATTTGTCATCTCCAAAATGGACAAAAAGCACCATAAAGACAAAAAGCACCAAAAAATTGTCATAAAAAAAGTAAAGATGGCCCATGCGCTACATTACAAGTCTTTTTAAGCATATTATAGCTTTGGGTGAGGGAAAGTTGGATCAGTCCAATTCATCTTCATATTGCATTGATCCCGTTACAGTGTTTCCCCAAGTTAACAGCTCCCTGGTTGTTTCCCTGGGGAAATTTTCAGCTAATAAAAACTTAAATTTAAGTTTCTCCCACAAAGTTTCAACTTCAGAAGACTTGGAATATAGTGCACAAGTTATATGGGGTATTGTTATGATACTTTTTATAAGCCTGGTCTCTTAAAAATGATGTGACATTTTTGCAAAAAAGAAATTACATGCCTTATTGCATGTTTGGCTGCAATTTCCCAGTGAAATGTCCAGCGGGGGGGCACCAAAAACAAGTGAAATGATGTTGTAATCAGACAAGGTTTTTATGGTGAATATTAGATGGGTGTTTTAGTGAGTAAAACATACCTCCCTAACCTAAAACTTTAACCTAAACCTAACCAAAAGTAATCTAAAATTAAATGAGAGGCATCACAAAACACCCATCCTTACCCTTAACCAATGCCTAAAAGTAACTGATAGTGTCCAAAAACAAAATGCAAAATGAAATGCACATTTTCTAAAGCAACAAAGTAATCTCGTGTCGCTTCTATGACACTTTCGTCTCCCCACTGTCAGCTAGGGCTGGGCGATAGGACGATGTTATCGGACATCAACAATGTCTTACAAAGATCCCAATGCCGACTGTGACACTCGATTGGCAGACGATGATCAACAATATTGTGAAATGGCAAAACAATGGATCTGGGAAGTAGCCAAATATATTAAACAGTAGCCCAGGGTGTGAAACTAGCACCCGCCAAATACAACAAGGCTGAATCCAGTTCACAAGCTCCTCATCCAAATGTATTCCATGCACAGGAAATTTTGCTCATCTACCCGCAACAGGCGGGTGACCTGTAAGACATCTCGGAGTGACACATGACAAGAAATACTGTTAGTCACAAAGACACACGCTTGAAGAAACACACTTTATTATATTTTTAAGAATAGACAAAGAAAAGTGGTCAATGCTCGTGTCTGATTTGCTGTTTGTTCAGAGACGTGCAGCACGAGCCTGTCTCATGGAATACACGCATGTAAAGAGTTTTCACTCTTTTTTTTCTGTTTCATTCCTCTGAAAACTGTTTGCAAGAATAATGTTGTCTATTTGAACACTGCAAATGATCTCCGATCATCTCATGAGGTGCTGTGAGTTTAGTTTGCTTTATTTCCAAGTGGTTAACATTGTTTCTTTAATACAAAGATATGTATTACTGAACATGCAGGGTTGCGTTCACAAAGACAAAAGTGATTAAATCATAATGTAATACAAGACATGTTCACCTTGAACCTAAAGTTGAGTTCTATTTTCTTTTCTTTAGGCAGCATTAACTATTATCATATTGCAATACAAACACAAATTTGATAAGAACACACATTTGGCAGCATTATTTTGGGAATACACGGGAATTTATTAGGCCTATTTATTATGATTATTATTGTCTTTACATTTATAATTGTCAGTAGTTCTTAATCTGTTGGCTATTAGTAATTTTCCACCTGTTGTCATTGACGGATACTTGCGTGATGGCAAATGGAGCTGTTGGAGACGGTAAATGTTTGGATTTGGGGAGGTTGTTAAATACGATAATTTTGATCACTTCCTTATTTTATTGCTTTTTTCGTTTACTTTAAAGTGTAGTTTGAATTTAGAAATGTATTTTGTTTATGTTTTTCGTGTTTTAATAAAGCAAAATCAATAAAGCAAAAAAAATTCACCGACCCTCTGCAGGGGGGTTGATGATATAATCGTATATCGTGATATATTTTCAGGTGAATATCGATCAAATAATTTTTACATATCGCCCAGCCCTAGTGTCAGCTTGCGTGCTTGACTGGGCTTGAACCGCAATCTTCCAAATTCAAAGTCTAATCCTCTGTCAGGTGAGGAACCACACAAGTTAATCACACTGGATTAAAAGTAAAAGTGTTTCAATGTCATAACATAGCAGTGTGTGAATAATAGTTTGAAAAATAAGTGTTATAAAGTAATAATCAGCTGTTGTAGTTGTGATTTGTGTGAAAGTAAATAAAACCCACAGTTGTTGTAGCGCAGGGCTTTTCAACTACTTGCGGGGGCCAGATTATCCAGATGAAAACTTGGCGGGGGCCAACATTTTTTCCTCTATTTATCTTAGCTAACACTTTCATCACAAGTAACATGTTACTTAAAAAAAAAACAAACAAACAAAAAAAAAAAAAACAATACAGTGCATTTATTTTTATTAAAATAGTCACAGGATATACTGTATTGAGTTATGTTTTAAGGTCTGTCTATACATTTCTTCATAAGATCTGGCTGAAGAACAAACATGACTTATACTCTTAACTAACAAACTAACAAATAATTTTTAATCAAGTTTACTTTGAAAAAAACAAATTAAAAAAAAATAATAATAATTTTAATATTTCAGGGCTATTGTTTACAAATTACTAAAACTGAGGAGAAACATGTAGATCTGCTAAAGCCCTCTCGCAATATCAACCCACATATGAAAACAATGGTCATATTAAAATGTCATGTTTACTTAAGAATGCATTTAAATTTAATTTTCTTTTAGGAAAAAATAGATAAAATGTGAATTTGCACACAATAGCCAGTGCAGGAGCCAGATTTTGTGTAGGTAATCATTGGCAAAAGAAGAACAAACTTGAGTTTATGCTGTTCGTGATTGAGAGGGCTGACACAGCTGTATAGAACCAAATATAATCAGGATATCTGCAGGTTCAGTTTCATGTTATCATTTTTTCCAAGCCCTACAGACCCTCAACAGATGAGACGCGATCGTTTGACACTTCACGAATAGTGAATAATAAACAAACTTTTCAGTGCATTTTCTTTGAACGTTCAGTTTTCATAATCGATTGCTTTTGTTGCCTAATGTGCATAGTACTGACAGCATTTTCTGTCACAACTGCGGTGATCAGTTTTTACATCTGTAGATTTGACCGCACTCCACACAACTAAGCAATTTTATATAAATACATTTGATTGAAAAAGATGCTAGTAAATGCTCACCTAAATGTGTGATCCATGTTTAGCAAAGCAGTGTAACTAAACTATCGCCAGAAAAGCTTAAACGCTTGCTCCGGTCCGCACAAATGATGATGGCTGAATGCTGTTGCATGTGCTAATGAGCATTGTTAAACTCACCACTGATTGCAGAGGCTCGCTCCTATGAATGCTGAGTTTTGCACAGAGAGCGCTCTGGTATTTCAGATGGTGAGACAATTTGATCAAAAATCAGTCGGAGGGCCAGACAAAGATGATTGGCGGGCCGGATTTGGCCCGCGGGCCACCAGTTGACTTGCCCTGTCGTAGCGCCTCCAGTGTTAATTTCACTGCAGCTAAATGTGGAACACAACACTTAAAAGTAAAAAAAAAAAATTTAGTTATAGTAACATTCATTCTATGAGACTAGATTGCTTTTAATGTTTTGTTTTTTTGTTTGTTTTGTTTTTTTGGATCTTGAAAGATGTGGTCATTAGCTGTTATTGTATGGAAAAGAGCATTGTGAATAATCTGAAAAAATGTTTTGTTGTGTTCCATGAAAAAAAGAAGTAGATTATGATAAGTAGATAATAGTAAATAATGACACATTTTCATTTTTGGGTGAGCTGTTTCTGTAAATAAATAAAGTATTTCTGTGGAAGTTGTTTGATGAGATCAGCAGATATATTAATCATTAAGCTATCAAAAACAACAATGACTAACTTGTGGTTCTGTTTCCCAGTCTTTTCTACAGCTCCTGACATTATTGGTTTATTATCCTCAAAGCATCATCTCACAGACATCACACACTCCTCCGACATTTAGCCTGTGACAGGATCGGAGATGAGGGCAGAAGGACATTAAAATTCTCTGCCACCTCTCCATCTCCTACATACCTGACAACAGCGCCATTGTTTAAGACAAAGTGGAGTGACAGTGGGTCGAAATGGCAATTCTTAAAGGAAAAAAGGTAAAGCACAAAACAGGGAACAGAGAAAAGAAAACGTTTGATGCACTGAGTGAATGCAAGGTCTCTAGAGATTGGCATTCACAACAGCTTACTACTGCTTTATACCTCTTGTTGGGCCAGGCAGAGTGAGGACATTAACTGTGAATAAAGGGAGAGAGAGAAAGATTGTGATGGAAACTCTATGTGAAATAATCAGCACATGTTCAACGCTCCCAGCAATGGAGCAAGAAAGGGAGGAGAGCAAAGCTTCAAAAGACCTCTGCTCACATGGAGCAGGAGAGCAGTCAGGAAATGGAGTGGAAGAGAAGTCACTGCTGTAGTTTTTCTTTTTTTTTTTTCAACAAGGAGCATGCTGTGAATTATCTCATGTATGGCTGCTGTTTAAACACAATAACATACTTGAGCTTGAAGTGTAATGCAAGAGAAGGGCGCAGTGCTGCTGCCACTGTTCTCAAAATAGAGAACATTCCCCTTCTGTCACTCACTCGACATTGTGTCGACGTAGTGACACTAGGGGTTGCTCTTGAGAGCCCAGATCACCTCAGATCTTTGAGAAAAAGCCTATGAGAATTGGCGAGTGGAATTTGCATGCCACTCCCCCGGGCATACGGGTATAAAAGGGAGCTGGAATGCAGGATTCATTCAGATTTTTTCTTCGGAGCTGAGTGGTTGTACTATCAGCGAGCTGAATACTACTGCTGTTCCGTTCACCTCTTAAGAAGCGTATGCTGTTGGATATACGGCGCATTTCCAGCAGCTTTCTCTCCTTCTGCACAACGAGTGCAGATTTCGCCCCTGGGCACTTTGATAGTGCTAAAAGAGTGTATATTCCTGCTAAAGTGTATATTTTCTCTATTGGAGCACACACATTGACGTTTAAAGTTTTTTAAAGATGCGTCTTTTTAAAGATGCCTCTCCGTCTTTGTGTGATTTCTGGATGCGGTCGTTATCTATCCGCCTCCGATGGCCACGGGCGCTGCCTCACGTGTCTGGGCAGCGATCACACTGAGGCAGCATTTGTGGATGGTTCATGTTCTCATTGCGAGTATATGACCATGGCAACGTAAGGTCGCGGCTTTCCTTCTTCCGAGGGGAAGCCACTCTAGCCGCCCCAGCGCTGTGCCTTCTATCTATGGGTGTGAGGCCGGCCCGGCTGGCGCTGGAGGTGATTTGAGGTGTTCAATGGGTGCGGTCTCGCCGGGTAATTCCCCGTGGACCTCCCATTCCCCAGCATGCTCGTTTGCTCCCGTCCGATTCCGAAATGAGATCAGCCCGCCTCATGGCTGGCTTGATGTCTCTTTCGGCGCCCGCGAGCAGGATGAGTCTTCGATTGCTGCATCGGAGAGTGCACTGGCGATGTCGGATGCCGAGGACTCGACTGGGCTGCCACCTTCAGGTCTGCCCACCCAGTCTGAGGCCGACACAGAGCTGACCGCCATGCTTGCCTGGGCCGCCATAAGTATCGGGTTGGACTGGAACCCTCCAGCCTCCCCTGAGCGCTCGTGGCTTGATAATTGGTTCCTGGGTTCGGGGCGCCGCTCACAGCCACGTCCCCCCCCGGTTCCTTTCTTTCCGGAGGTGCATGATGAACTCACGAGTTTGTGGAGGGCACCTTTCGCTGCCCGAAACAGACTTCCGGGATCATCCGCTCTCAATACCCTCGATGGCGGGGCGTTTCACAGGTACACGGAGGTCCCTCAGGTGGATCAGGTGGTTGCAATGCACCTGTGCCAGCCAAACGCCACCACCTGGCGGGATCGTCCGTGTACCCTTGGACCGCCCCGCTTCATCATACCAAAGAAAGGCGGTGGATTGCGGCCAATCTTGGACCTGTGATTTATGAACCAGGCCTTACACAAACTCCCATTCAAGATGCTAATGCAGAAACACATTCTGGCATGCGTCCGGCATCAAGATTGGTTCACGGCGGTAGACCTGGATGCGTACTTTCACGTCTCGGTTCTACCTCAACACAGACCTTTCCTACGGTTTGCTTTCGACAGCCAGGTGAAAGCCCTTCGGCCTGTCCCTGTCCCCTCGCGTCTTCACGAAAGTCGCAGAGGCAGCTCTTGCCACATTAAGGGAAGTGGGCGTCCGCATACTCAGCTACCTCGACGACTGGCTGATTATAGCACACTCTCAAGAGTTGCTGTGTGCACACAGGGATTTGGTGCTCAGGCACCTCAGCCGTCTAGGGCTTTGGGTCAACTGGGAAAAGAGCAAGCTCTTCCCGGTTCAGAGCATCTCTTCTCAGCATGGAGTTAGACTTGGTCTCAATGATAGCGTGCCTTACAAGCGAGCATGCGCAGTCAGTACTGAACTGCCTGAAGTCATTCAGGTGGAGGACAGCGGTTCCACTGAAAGACCCCCAGAGGCTCCTGGGGCATATGGCTTCCTCAGCGGCAGTCATACCGCTCGGGTTGATGCATATGAGACCGCTTCAGCACTGGCTTCAGACTCGAGTCCCGAGATGGGCATGACGCCACGGCACACATCGCATAGCTTTCACGCCACTCTGCCGCCACTTATTCAGCCCTTGGGCAGACCTTGCATTTCTACTGGCAGGTGTCCCCTTCAGCAAGTGTCCAGATGTGTCGTGGTCACCACAGATGCCTCCAAACTGGGCTGGGGTGCTGTGTGCAACGGGCACGCAGTCGCCGGTTCCTGGTCAGGACCGCGACTGGGTTGGCACATCAACTGCCTAGAGTTGCTGGCTGTACTACTCGCCCTGCGGAGGCTATTGCTGTTGATCCAGGGCAAGCATGTGTTGGTCTGGTCCAACAACACAGCGACAGTAGCATATATAAATCGCCAGGTGGTGTACACTCTTGTCGCATGTCGCAACTCGCCCGCCATCTCCTCCTCTGGAGTCAGCAGTGGCTGAGGTCACTGCGGGCCACTCATATCCCGGGCAGCCTCAACATCACAGCGGACGTGCTGTCGCGGCAGGCAATTCTCAGCGGAGAGTGGAGACTCCACCCCCAGGTGGTCCGGCTGAGTCGATCCGGCAAAGCACAGATAGACCTGTTCACTTGCTGGGAATCCTCCCACTGCCCGCTCTGGTATTCCCTGATGGGAGCCCCCCTCGGACCCAAGCCGTGCCCACCCCCTTGCGGGTTCGAGCACACTCTACAAGGAGCGTGGTATCCTCGTGGGCACTGGCCAATGGCACCTGTCTAGCAGACATCTGCTGAGCAGCGGGCTGGGCAACACCCAATACTTTCACGAGATTTTACAATCTCCGGGTTGAGCCGGTTTCGTCCCGTGTTCTTTCAGGTACAAACAGGTAGAGTTCGGTAATACGGAACAGCTGGCCGGGTGTATCACTTGCATATAGTGCCTTTCCCCTCCTCTGAGACAAAAACGTGCGCTTTTACCCCCAGTCGTGTTCACGAAGTCGTGGACCCTGGATGTCCTTCCTCCCTAGTCCTATGGTTCGTGAACTCGGCAGTGAAGTTTGCAGCCAGCCCCACTATGAGTTCTAATATGCCCTATAGTGGGATATGTGCTCCACAGGTGCCGATTACTCTGGTAGCCCCTGTGATGTATATTCCACGGTACAGTCTCCCTGTTGGTGGACCCGCCTCTCCCTTGGGCAGAGCTCTCTCTGCCCCCAGTCGCTGTGTTTGTAGAGTTCCTCCCCCCTTTTTTTGTGGCAGGACCTACCACCGCACCTCTTCCATGTGCGGCTGCTGAGCCCATGTGTCGTTTTGCCATATGTTGACCTTTCCTTTTGGGCAGGATGTGGTCTCCGTGGGGTCTTTTCCCCCTGAAAGAATAGGAAATAAAAAGAACACCTTCCCCGATGCGTATGATAGCATGAGATGGCCCCAGCTGAATCTAATACTCTGTGGAGAGAAAACATAGAGAGAAAAGGCCGCGGCTGGCGTGGCCTGCTCCCAAGCTAGTTATGTTGCTTCCCCCCCCTCAGGGATGTGGGGAACTACATGACGTCTTTTGGGGCATTGGGGGAGGTTACGTGCAGTCTGATGCACCTGCTATTATTCACACAGCAGCTTTCTT
Organism: Myxocyprinus asiaticus; assembly: GCF_019703515.2. Classification (NCBI taxonomy): domain Eukaryota; kingdom Metazoa; phylum Chordata; class Actinopteri; order Cypriniformes; family Catostomidae; genus Myxocyprinus; species Myxocyprinus asiaticus. The sequence goes on from NC_059349.1 coordinate 30,749,164, forward strand.
GCACCTGTATCGGCAGTTCACGTAACACGGTTCAGCTGTTGTGCCGTTTTTCCATAGGGACCCCTAGTGTCACTACATCGACACAACGTCGAGTGAGTGACAGAAGGGGAATGTCTCGGTTACTGTCGTAACCTCCGTTCCCTGATGGAGGGAACGAGACTTTGTGTCCCTCTTGCCACAACGCTGTACTAGCCACTGAAATGGCCGGGACCGTGTCTCGGCTCCTCAGCACAAAACCTGAATGAATCCTGCATTCCAGCTCCCTTTTATACCCATATGTCCGGGGGAGTGGCATGCAAATTCCACTCGCCAATTCTCATTGGCCTTTTCTCAAAGATCTGAGGTGATCGGGGCTCTCAAGAGCGACCCCTAGTGTCACTACATGGACACAACGTCTCGTTCCCTCCATCAGGGAACGGAGATTATGACAGTAACCGAGACATTAACCATGCAGCTTTTTTTCTTCCGGTTTTCAGTTTTATTGATTAAAGGAAAAGTTCAGTTTACTCACCCTTATGTTTTTGTTTATAAAGCATTGTTTGGTCTTGCACCAAAATACATTTGTGACCTTCTCCACCCTTGCTCTCCAACCAGAGCACTCAGATCTTCCAATCACTTATTTTTGTCTGTCTCCCGTTGTCGATGTAAATCCAAGGGTGATCGGGCCTTTTCTGTGGCCAGACTCAAACTTTGTAATAGTCTCCCCTATCACGTGAGGTCTGCTTCATCGTTAGCTATTTTTAATTCTTCCCTTAAATCATATTTTTATTCTTTAGCTTTTAAAAATATTTAAATGATGGATGTTTATTGATTGTGATTTTTATGTATAAGCTGTTTTATTGTTTTTATGCTTGATATTTTTCCTATTTATTATTGAGTTTCATTTTCTCTATTGTACAGCACATTGGAACAACTTACATTGTGCTTTATTAATGTTGATTGATTGATTGATTGATTCTTACTGGACACTTACTGTTTTCCACTTTTACCATTAATTTATTGCCTCACCATGGCAACACCATTTGATGTATCAAAAATCAGTTTGCAATTTAGCATCTTCAATGTCTTGGCATAAGGTTACCTAAATTTGGTAACTGTCACATGAATTCTTTAGGAAGAGTATTCAAAATTCAGAGCCTGCGATTTTCAAAAAATGCACATTCAGTCCAAAATTGCCGACTTCCTGTGGGGTGGAGCTAATGACTGTAATTTTGAAAGTTGTCTGGCTTGATGAGTACAATATATGTAGCAAGGTTGGTGACTGTAGAAGATACTGACCCCACCACTTTTCTCAAAAGGTGGCGCTACAGAGCTCCCCAGCTATGCTCATGTGTTAACATTTGCCCAGGCCTAATGGCCAACAACGCTGATGTGTGTGCAAATTAGCATGAAAACTCAAGCATGCCAAGTACCTCAAAAACATGTGAATACACATACAAAGGAATAATAACATTTAATGTGTTGCCATGGCAACAGTATTTAAGATATCAAGAATTCCTTCAGAATTTTAAAACTGCACTGTCTTGACATTATTCTTAAACTTTTTGATGCAATTAAGGTAAACATAAGAGGGATATTTCAAAGTCTGTTAAAAGTGCCACACTTACTTACGCCAATTGGTGGAGCTACGACTGTGACCCACATTACCCACATCAATGCGATCAGCCCGCAAGGACAAATATCTGGCTCAATTGTGATGTAAATCACACTATGCACGCAGAAGATATGAGACACTTCCTTTTTCCAATTTTTTATGTTATTTTATGTTATTTTATCGCGTTGCCATGGCAACACCGTTTGATATATCAAAAATCCGTTCAGAGTTTAGCATCGTCAATGTCTTGGTGTGATGTCACCCACATTTGGTACCTGTAACATGAAATCCTAAGGAGGAGTATTTCAAATTCCTGAGCATATATTTTTCAAACAATCCAAAATAGCTGATTTACTGTTGGGCAGAATGTATGACTGTCAACACGAAAATTGTCTGGCTTGATGAGATCTGTATGTGTACAAAGTTTGGTGACGGTAGCTCAAAAGGGATATGCTACAGAGCCCTCAGAACATGCCCAACTTCTAGGTGGCACCCTGCAACTTTGCCAAGCCCTAATGGCCAATGATGTGCAAACTTTCAAGAGTTTTCACCCATGTTAAGTACCCCAAAAGTACAGAAACCTTGAAAATAATAATAATGCAGGGCCCTCGCAAATTGAAGCCAGGGCAAACTGGGTGCAGGAACAGGAAAGTTACATTTATTCAAAGCTGTTCATTATGAAGCGACCAGATTATTATCCCAAATTGCAACTGCACCAGACAAAGTTTCTGTACTACTGGAATTGCTGCTTTCAACTTGGGTGCCAAGACCATCCATAGTACATTTTCAATCGGGACAGGTGTAAAATTGCTTTACACACCTTTAGGAGAAGAAAAAGTAAATTCAATGCATGTGGTATTTAGAGACTTGAATATACTGATTATAGATGAAATTTTTATGGTAAACCACAGCCTACTAGCCTATGTCCATGGTAGGCTTAGACAAATAAAGCAGACAGGTGACTACTCTCCATTTGGTAAAGTTAGTATAATTGCTGTGGGAGATTTTTCCAATTGCCATCTGTGAGAGGAAAACCATTGTATTTGCAAAATGCAGTGGTGGCCCGTGCATTTAAAGTCTAGTAGACAGTTTCACAATGAATAAGACACCCTATGCCTTTGGGGATCATACATTATGTCGCAGCTAACTAATAATACCAACTGACATTTTAAAAACACGTCCACACACGAGATCCAAAACTTGAAACAACACTTAATGCTCAAGCAAGCCTAATTTTAACTGCAGCATTACTGTTTTGTGAAATGAACATCTCCCAAACTGACATTCAAAAACCATAATTTTTCATATGAATCTACCAAGGAGGTCTATAATACCTGGAAAAATCTATCTAATAATATTTGCTAATGTTACTTGCAATAAATTTCGTTTCGTCAGGGTACATGGTTATACTGCGTTCCGTTCAAGCTGGATGAGAGATATTCCTACTTGATATCTCTGACCATAAATGCATTCCATTCCCAGATATTTGGAACTGCAAAGCTCCCGTTAGCTTAGCAGGGGTTTGACTCTCATTAGAGATGTCTCCTAGCAACCCAACTGATAAACAATGCTGCAGCGCTAGCATTTGTGCTTCAGGTGTACGATTATCAAAAGAGATTATAATGTTTTATACACCTGTTTCTGCAGGCGTTTGTTAAACAAGCTTTAATATCATGTAATGTGAAAATGAACTCATTTATCGATATTATTTAATAAAGTGAATGTTTATCACTTCCTTTGTATATCTCCCTGAGTGTCGACATGTTTGTGTGACATCATGCACCTGCATCTCGTCGAAATCGGATTTGAGAATTTCTGCACGAGCCTACAAGTTGTAATTCTGACTTCAAGATGCATTTGCACTTTTCCTAGTAGGAAGTTGTAAAATCCGACTTTCCAGGTTGAATGGTATGCAGCACTACTTTTCAAAACTTGATCCAACACTGAATTCTCAAGCAGCATAATTTACACTTAGAAAACTTTTGATGTTGCTATAACAATGTAAAAAGCACTTACCAATTTGCTCGAGGTGAAAATCAGTCCTCCTTTCCTGTTTAATAAATTAAGCAATCACACAATCATGCAGAACATCTCGTGTTTTTAAATCTATAAGGATCTCTTTCGTAATGGCGATAGCAGCAGTGATGACAGCCGACTCATCAGACAGCTTGATCTTATGCTTTTCGCTCTTGAATTACATTGTAACGTCTGTGTAAGATCAGTGATGTTTAATTACACTTTGTTTAAAAAAACCCTTTTAGCCTTTTGACATTTGCATATAAATTACTGACCTGGCCTCCGCGTTTACATTTATATGGGTGCTAAATTGCAGATGGTCTTTATCACTATCAAAAGGATGCTAAAACAGGTCGCCTCTGGAGTGTCTCCATCAAGCTTCAAACACATTCCACAGAAAGGGGGGTGACCCCCCGTGCCAGGCACCAGAGCAGTTGTCTGTCTCCAGTAATTCCAATACACGTCACACACACACCTAAAGACATTTTCTCTATTTAGGCCATAGTAAGCAGTTATAAATGTATCTGCTATATGCATGTGTTGTATGTATATTCCCCTATTATATTAACTTAGTTAAAACCCTTTACTTGTATTAGTTAGACGTTAAACGCCTATATTCAAGTGTATGAGTGTATCTCTGCTTTAATATCGTCTGGAGGTTACCTTCTTGGTATCAAAATGATCTTCTCTTTATTTCTCACACCATAATGGGTGACCCCCATGCCAGGCACCAGAGCAGTTGTCTGTCTCCAGTAATTCCAATACACATCACACACACACCTAAAGACATTTTCTCTATTTAGGCCATAGTAAGCAGTTATAAATGTATCTGCTATATGCATGTGTTGTATGTATATTCCCCTATCATATTAACTTAGTTAAAACCCTTTACTTGTATTAGTTAGACGTTAAATGCCTATATTCAAGTGTATGAGTGTATCTCTGCTTTAATATCATCTGGAGGTTACCTTCTTGGTATCAAAATGATCTTCTCTTTATTTCTCACACAATAATGTACACCATGTGATCGTGAAATGCATCGAACAATTCTTACTATGTTTTGAATTAAAAGCTGCACTAGCGGTCCAGATCAGCAATAAAATGCGAATGGGCCATAAACGGAGACAAAGGATGTCTCTCCCGCTCAAAATGCATGCCTCTGATTGGCCACTCCACCCACAAAATGGGTGCGGCAATGAACTAGTAAAACTCCAGAACGCAGACTAATCATCGCTCAAAACTCTTCTTCTTGAGACCAACACCCTCCAAAACTCTCCTCTTGAGTTTAACCTTCTGGCAGTGTTTACCTTCAAGTAACTTTGTGGATTTGCTGTGGACTTCTTCAACTCACTCCTAAAGAAATCGTCGAGAACCTCGTCTACCGCATCAAGACTCTTATTCAGCAACAAACCAATGCAAGTAACCATTTACAACTGATTAGATGCGTGTTTAAGTTTGAACCCCTTTTAAGGTGAATTGTGCCTCTGATGATTCTCATTTAGGTTGTGGTTAATTGATGTGAAATACTGCCTTCTTTGCTCTCTCTCTCTCTCCTTTCCTTACTTTCCTTCATTCTATATATGTATGTTTTGCTTAGTTTGTTTGTATGTTAGTTATAGTTTCATTTATTAAATCCCTTATATTCACAATTGATTGTCTCTGTGTTCCGCTCACAATTCAAAGTCACTGAATGTTGCTCCTTGCTACATGCTAAACTACTGCTAGCACTGTATAAGTAGGAAGGCTATTGTTCCTTGGCCAGGAAAGTAATCTTCCTAGAGTTGATAAATAATTATATTGTCTGCTCGGTGGACGGACAGATCAAATAATTGTAATATCGATTCTGCTACAGTTAATTCTAAGATCTAATCTAAATATTTATTATTAATTATAACCAGTTATAATTAATTATAAATAATTCCCTTTTTAAGCTAATTTGCTACAACGTACATAACTTAAAGCGTGATTGCGTCACTCAAGGCCAGCTAGAAGGTCTCGACCGGGACATATCCTAAAGATCACACCCTCCAAGAACAAATAAATCAAGCTGATTGGCTGATGAATCAGACAATCTGATATTAGATGCGCATTCATTTACACTGTTGAGGGATTCTGTGGAAATTCTGAAGGCCTGACAGGGTGGAGCTCAGACTAAAGTGCTGCTTCGCTTCGGGCATGCGATTTGTGAAACAGCTGTCACACTTTCTAGTAAGAATCACGGAATAAATTCTGACTGGATAAACTTTTCGTTTTTCTCTATTTTTTTGTAGATTAATTAAGAGTGGAAAGCGATTAAAAATACATAGGCAAAAAGGTGACTATGAATGAAAGGATGAAAAATATTTATTTATTTGGCATGTTAGGCCAGCAGAGAAGGCTTTGCTGGCCCTGAGAATTTGCCACTGGAAACATGCTCCATTGGATTTGTGGAAGAGCACATTTGCACTGCCAGAATTAATAATCATTGTTAGACAAAAAGACTCAGCTTTTGCGGAAATATGTGAATAGATTCTGTACACTTAGCAAGAGTTCCCCACTATCACTTAGTGACTTAAATATGCTCAAAAGTGGGGAAACTGGGCAAACCTCTTCCATTTTAAACATTTTCCCAACAAATACACAAGTGGAAGAGCATAACATCAAACAGATAAGTGCATATTGCCCAGACCACATTTGTGTAGAGGCTCAGGATTTTGAGCAAAATCAACAAACTGGACAAATGCAACTTAAAAAGGGACACTTTTCCAAAGTATTTAATTCCTGTTTACCGGAAAAGTTGCTATAAGGTAAAGGTGCGCGAGTCATGTTAATTAAGAATATTGAAGTTGCTGATGGGCTTGTACATTGTGTCTGTGGTTCTGTAACAGACATGGCCCTTAATACCATCAACACAATTGTGAATGTAGTATTTGTTCAGTTTGATGATGATAAAGTTGGGAATACCACTAGAAAGCATACACCACCACCTAG